>NC_133324.1:569051496-569385663 GCF_042186555.1 Aquarana catesbeiana
ACAACAAGTACACAGAGAAATGAAGCTATGCATAGGGTATCTACGCAGAGCAGTGCAATGCAAACAAGTAAAGCAACTCCACAGTCAGCATCCCAGAGAAGTTATGCAACTTCTGCACAGGTTAGTGATGTTCTGCTGAGAAATGATATCCCATTGCATAATACTATAACTCAGAAGAATGATGCTACACAGCAGAGGTCTGTCACCCAAAGGAATGAAATTACACATCGGACCTCTGTCAATCCAAGGAGTAACATTACACAGTGGAGTCCTGTCACCATGAAGAATGAAGTATCAGAAAGCACTGGCATCACTCCAAATAGTAATGCAATTCAAAGGGCAATCACCACGCAAAGACAATTAAATTCTGTAAGCTCTGACAGGGAGACACCCTCAAATGCCCGTCCAATAGGCTCTCCTCCTGTCGCACAGAGAATGGCTGGAGATGACCCACGAAACCCTTACAGACCTCGAAATGTTTTGACATCCAATTTAGCCCCTGCAGGTAGAAGACCAGGAGCACGGCCCTATCAATATGGTAAGTTTATTTAGGGTTTATGGGGCCAGTTCACTAGGTTGTGAGTTTAACACGTGATCATTTTTTAAAATTAAAATGTACACATAAACAAATAGGTCACATACAAAATCATTGCTTAGGTGCGTAATTGTTGTTTACAGCCTCAAATAGCTATATAAACTTTGCAAGATTTTATTTCTCATAAATAAATGCTTTTTTTTTTTTTTTACTCACAAAAAGTTAACTTACCTTCCCCTCAAGGGGAAGGGCCCATTCACACTTGTGTGTTGTGATAATTGCCACCACAATGCATGGCAATGCACCTGCTCTGCGTGCGGTGCTTTGTAATTCGATGTATATGTCAGCCAATGCTCTGTACCAGGGGCGTTGCTAGGTGGGAAAAAGACCAGGGCAGGGGCTTCAGCCCGAAGTCCGAGCCCAACACCGGGGGGGGTTAAGTGTTGTGTGGCGGCAGTGGGGGGTAAGCTCATTTGCTGGTTGCTGCCTGGCTTACCAGTGCCCATCAATGCTTACCACTAAAAACTGAACTACCTGACCCACACTGACCTACCTGACACACACTGATCATTACACTGACCTACCTGACATACACTGACCTACTTGACCCATACTGACCTACCTGACCATTACACTGACCTACAGTACCTGACACACACTGACCTATATGACGCACACTGACCTACCTGACGCACACTGACCATTACACTGACACACACTGACCTACCTGACACACACACTGACTATTACACTGACACACACTGACATGCACTGACCTACTTGACCATTACACGTCAGACTTCAGGTGGCCGTGACCTCCTCCTGCAGCTCAGCCGTAGTGTGTGGTGCACCCATCCCAGTAGACAGCAGGCAGCCAGGCAGAGACAGGAGAGGACAGGAAAGCCGCCGTGCAGGGATCTCGTAGTGCTCAGTGCAGCCGCATTGTAATTCCCGGCTTATGGAGCCTGCAGCACCTATGATGGACATCATACATCCCGCGGTCCCGGCATTGGACCAGTGGGACGTCCATCTTAGGCGCTGCAGGCTCCAGAAGGCGGGACCTGCTATGTCACTTGGCCACGCTCCGAGTCAGATCGGTCCCCACTCGGGGCCAATAATAGATTTGTGAATGCCCGAGACCTGGAGCCTTTTGGGGGCCCACTCGGGGCTCCAGCCCCCCTTAGTCCCCCTCCCGACGCCACTCCTCTGTACACTAAAGTCCAATGCACCACAATGCTAGGGGACAAGGTGGAGAGTGTGACGTCACCGCACCATCTCTACACCTTGTCCAAATCAGAGAATGCTTTGCATTAAATTCAGAAAATGCAAAGCATTCTTTGAATGGTGCCCATGCCAGGCGGCTAAGTAGTGGTGCCTACTTCAGTGATTTCTAGCTTTCAGGGGCATCAGCCAGGTATGGTATATGCATAGTTACATTGGTTTAAGCTTAACCAGTGTAACTATGTATAAAATATCCAAACCTGGAATTTCTTTTTAAGTGTGATTGAGCCCTTAGATAATTTAAAATATATTGGTCTTAATTTATAAAGCTGATACACCAGGATGAGGGCCTTTGTCGATGGTATCAGTTTGAGACGCTTCTGAAATCATTCAGAATTTATTGACAGGTACGTTACTTTGTTCTGACCTGTATTTTATTTGATTCATGGGGGTTTTGCATTCACGTATATATAGAAATTTAAAACAAGTTTGAAAGAACAAAAGCCAATATACACCAACCCTAAATGCCTAGTACACACAAGAAAATCGGACAAAAAATACCGCTCTCTCAGCGATTGTCCAATAATCTGATCATTAGTACACAGTTTTCAAGAACAAATCACGACAGTTCATACAAAACTGGATAAGCACGAAACTTTTCTTGTACGATAACAGAATGAACAATTTTTATGTAATTAGTATGGTATGTGTATAAAACAAATTGTGTGACCATGCATGCTCAGAAACAAAAAAATACATTACAATCAATACAATACATTACATCACTTCTGAAGTTGTATTCAGTCGTATGCAAATTTTCGGAACTTAAGAAACCTATTAATAAACGTATTCAAATAGTGAAGCGCTTTCCATCTCTATTTTAAGTGATACATTTTATAAAGTGAAATCCAAAAATTCCCCATCTCAAACCACCTCTACATATTCTAACCAATTTTCATATATGCAAAATAACAAAATTTATGTCAATATAAAGTGAAGTACAATCAAATAAAATGTCCCATACACCATCCAATCTTCGTGCAATTAGTAACTTATAATCAAGTTTTTGAAAAAGTGATTCCTTCCACATAATCAAACACACCCAAGTGCCCTTCACCACAGCTTTTGGGTACCTTCTCATCTGACAATATGGACCCTCCTGCTATTAAGGGTCAACTGCACTTTCTTTACAAAGATAGGCTTCCCCTCCTCTTCATGTGCTGAAAATACTCAGAAACACGATTCTCCAAAGGTAGATGGACCAAAAACGAAATACAGAGAGCCCAATAGTGCAGACTGATAATATGTATTTATTTAAAAGATTAACATTGCACTTACATATCAAAAGATTTCACAGGCATATAAACATATCCACTTAATATCAAAAGATGGCGTCTAAGCTCCGCCCAGCATGATGAAGTCTTTGCGATAGCCAATCCGAACGCAATGCATCAGGCAGGGCGGTGACGTCATCACAACGTATTTTCAGCACACGGAGAGAAGGGCAAGCCTATCTTTGTAAAGAAAGTGCAATTGACCCTTAATTGCAGGAAGGTCCATATTGTCAGGGGAGAAGACACCCAAAAGGTGTGGTGAAGGGCACTTGGGTGTGCTTGATTATGTGGAAGAACAAGAACTATTGGACATACTACAAGAACTTGAGTATCGTTCACTAATTGCACGAAGATTGGATGGTGTATGAGACATTTTATTTGATTGGACTTCAATCTACAGTATATTGATATAAATTTAGTTTTTTTGCATATATGAAAATTGGTTATAATATGTAGAGGTGGTTTGAGATTTTTGAATGTTACTTTATAAAATGAGATGGAAAGCGCTTCACTGTTTGAATAAGTTTATTTATATTTAATGGTGGTGTGATAGCACAGTAAGGTGCTAGATATTTATTTATTTATTTAGACCCCTTTCACACTGAGGCGTAATTCAGACGCTAAAGGGCTAAATAAAGCGACTGTAACGCGCCTGAAAAACGCCTCCCTTGCAGCCCCAGTGTGAAAGCACTCAGGGCTGCTGCTTGCAGGACGTTAGAAACAGTCCTGCAAGCAGCATCTTTGGAGCGGTTTAGGAGTGGTGTATACACCGCTCCTCCACCGCCCCTGCCCATTAAAATGAATGGACAGTACCGCGGAAGCCCTTGCAGAGCGATTCGGCAGCGGCGCTTTTCGGGCGCATTTAACCCTTTCTTCGGCAGGGGCGAAGTTAAAAGCACCCTGCTAGCAACCGAAAAGCGCCGCTAAAATGCGGCCCGCTGTTAGTGTGAAAGGGCTCTTATACTTAAAAATATTTTTTAGTAAGCGTGGGGATCTTTTATTTATTTATCTTATCTTAGTAACCTATTGGTTTTCGATATGAGACTAGCATGCAAAAAAAAAAAAAAATAGCAACGATCATTTGTCCAATAGTCTTGTCGTGTAAATGAGGCTTAAGCATCTCAGTTATGTACATTACATTTTCAGCTAAACCCAATAAGTTGTAAGAATAAGTCACTTTTCTAAAACAGCTTTGTGATATGACCCTAATATGTGACCATAAAAATGAGCAAATCATTTATTTTATTTATATAATAAAAAGTCCAGCGCTAGAAAATATCAAATGCAAATATACAAACTGGAAAAGGTGCAGATGTGCACACGTGAACCGTAGTTAATATATAATATTCATGTGAATATAAAATAATGCAAAAAAACTAAAAATGGCTAAATTGCAAGCAAGAATAAAGTGCAAATTAAACACTTATGCAAAAAGTTCATTGGTGATAAAAGTTCATAAGAAAAGATCCTCATGAAGCATGGATCCAATAGGTGAAATCATGTGAAGTGGAAAATATAAACTTGACCACGTGAAACCCGTCACCACAGAGAGATAAGAGGCTTACCAGAGAGCCAGCGACCACCCTTATTCAGGGGGGTCAAAAGGCACTTGTTGGATCTGAGATCCTGTGAAACGATGACACGATGTCCTGGTGCGTCCCTCTGCAATCTGGGACCTTATAGAGGGATAAACCGATGTCCAGGTTCATCCCTCTCTGGAAATCCTCACAGGTACCAAGCAGTGTTCAGATCCAATACAAATGAAACCAAGGCCAGATTGCAAAAAATGCAAATATGCAAAAAAAAGGAAAAACTCCAATAGTGCAATAATGCCTCGTGGGGTTACTTTAATAAAGAGAAATGCAATGCTGCATGTAAAGCTAAGAGACCCACGTACGAGTCAGGCATTAAAAATGGTAAAATAGAATTTCAAACAAAAGTAAAATCACATCAACATGTGAAAGCGACCGCGCATGCGCAGAGCGTGTGTGCGTAACGTCCTGACGATCGTTGCGTCAGATATGACGTCATCAGGGATACGCCCACACGCCTGCGCCAACGCTCTAAATAGTCACCTAGCAAGACAGAGGAGCACTACCATTGGCTGAAACGAACGATCCAAAGGCACTCATTGGATAGATATAATAGAAAAAATAGGAGGGCATGTCTTGTGTATGTTGGTCAGACCATCACAAAAGGGAGTCCGTAAGCCAATAAAAACACAGGACAGCAAAAAAACATGCCAGCCCTCTATAAACCGCATGCACCGCCATGTGGACAAATGTGAACAATTAATCTGTCAGAAAAAAGAAACATTAGTGATAACCACCCCAAAGACGGATAATTTTGAAAATTGGGTGGAGGGAAGGGGACATCACTGTTATTAATAAAACAGTTGATGTCCCACTCCACATTCAAGCCACCAGGCACATGGGACCCCAATTTAAGGATCCAGTTAGTCTCGGCCCTGGAGATGTTTTGCTTCCCATTGCTCCCATGCCAATAGGGCACATATTTTATATTTTTCAAGGGCAACAAAGGTAGTACCCCTACGGTACCAGTTATGCTTAAGGTCATAATGTTTTGAAACATTATGCTTATCAAAGCCATTACGAATGTTCCTTATGTGTTCCCCACTCAAACATGCAACATTTGTTTAGTACACCCTACATATTCCAGGTCACAGGGGCACCGAAGAAGATAAACCATACATTACTTCTCAATGGGGTAATTGACCCCCGTTCCAGTCGAGGTTAATAGATTGATCTTCCTACCCCGATGGGCATTAACCCCTTCCCGCCGACCGTACGCACATCTGCGAACTCGGATTTCTGGGGTTATACCGGGATGATGCCCGCAGCTGCAGGCATCATCCCGGTACCATTGTTTCGAGCCGGCGATCGGCTACCCGTATATAACAACCGATGCGGCTAAAAGCCGCTCGGCTGTTATACCGGGGGAGCGGGAGGGGACATCCCCCCCTCCCGCCGCCTCCCACCGCTCTTACCGGGCCTCCCGTGCGATCGGGAAGCCCGGTGTCCAATCGGCCGCCTTTGGCGGCTGGGGGCGGGCTGGAACGAAGCTGTGGGTGGCTTCGTTCAAGCCTTCTCAATGTAAACACGGAAGCGACGTCATGACGTCACTTCCTGTTTACTCGGTTGCCAATGGCGCCGGTTTTTAAAAAATATACAGTGTTCAGAATCGCCGTTTTCAGCGATCTGAATACTGTGAAGTGCAAAGGAGGGATCGGGGGTCTTTTAGACCCCCGATCCCTCCATAAAGAGTACCTGTCACCACCTATTACTGTCACAAGGGATGTTTACATTCCTTGTGACAGCAATAAAATAAAAACAAATGTTTTTTTTAAACACAATTTACAAGTATAAAAAAAAATAAATAAATAAAAAATTTTTTTAAAGCGCCCCCGTCCCCGCGAGCTCGCGCAGCGAAGAAAACGCATACGGAAGTTGCGCCTGCATATGTAAACGGTGTTCAAATCACACATGTGAGATATCGCCGCGATCGTCAGAGTGAGAGCAATAATTCTAGCCCTAGACCTCCTCTGTAACCCAAACCTGGTAACCGTAAAAAAAATTTAAAGCGTCGCCTATGGAAATTCATAGGTACCGTAGTTTGTTGCCATTCCACGAGTGCGTGCAATTATAAAGGGTGACATGTTTGGTATCTATTTACTCGGCGTAACATCATCTTTCACACTATACAAAAAAATTGGGGTAACTTTACTGTTTGGATTTTTTAAAATTCATGAAAGTGTCCCTTTTCCAAAAATGTGCATTTAAAACACCGCTGCACAAATACCGTGTGATATAAAATATTGCAACAATCGCCATTTTATTCTCTAGATTCTCTGCTACAAAATATATATATAATGTTTGGGAACTCTAAGTAATTTTCTAGCAAAAAATACAGATTTTAACTTGTAAACACCACATTTCAAAAATAGGCTTAGTCATGAAAGGGTTAATCTTACAGGCATAACACTTGCCACACAAGTAACACCCTTGTAGATCACCAAAAAAAGTGGGTCTAATAGGAGGATCTGGAACATTCGGAGCAATTGTGTTCCTTTAAATTGGGAGCACCCCTAAAGATAACACGGGGCCGCTCAGATAAGAGAGGACCTAGGACTCGATCATTCTTAATGATCAGCCAATGCTTTTTAATGATCCTGTTGATCGCCCAGTGTTGACTGGAGAATGTGGTAAAGAAAGCCAAACCATAGTACTCCACGTCAGCACCCTTGTACCACTCTCTCCACCAGCAGTTCCCAAAGTTCCCTATTACTGACCTCAATTATAAGGGAGTCCAAGGCTTTGCTATCGTAACCTTTAGCTACAAACCTAGTTTTTAAAAATGCAGCCTGCTTAAGAAAGTCTCCTGGATTGGTACAGTTCATTTTCAAGCGTAAAAACTGACCCTTAGGTACTGCCATTAACTATGAGTGATGGTGACAGGAATCCAACAAGTCAGTTTGTTTAACCACTTGCCTACTGGGCACTTACACCCCCTTCCTGCCCAAGCCATTTTTCAGCTTTCATCGCTGTCGCACTTTGAATGAAATTTGCGCGGTCATGCTACACTGTACCCAAACACATTTTTTATCATTTTCTTCACACAAATAGAGCTTTGTTTTGGTGGTATTTAATCACTGCTGGGTTTTTTCATTTTTATAAAAAAAAAAAATTTGAAAAAAAAATGTTTTTTACGTTTTTTCTGTCAGTAAATTTTGCAACTAAGTAATTTTTCGCCTTCACTGATGTGTGCTGATGAGGCGGCACTGATAGGCTGCACTGATGGGCATTCATGAGGTGGCACTTTTATGGGCACTGATTAGGTGGCACTGATGAGGAGGCACTAATATGCCACACTTATGGGCACTGATATGTGGCACTGATGAGCACTGTTAGGTGGCACTGATGGGCACTGTTAGGTGGCATTGGTGGGCACTGATAGGCAGTACTGATGGGCACTGAGAGGCATTGATGGGTGGCACTGATGGGCATTACTGATGGGCATTGATTGACAGCAGTGATGGGCATTGATGGGCAGCACTGATAGGCGGCACTGATTGCCAGCACTGACTGGCATCGCTAATGGACACTGATTGGTGGCACTTGTGGGCAGTGGTGGGCACTGATTGCTGCCACTGGTAGGCACTGATAGCTGGCATTGGTGGGCACTGATTTGTGACACTGTTTTGCAATATTGTAATCAGGGCACTGATGATCAGTGCCCTGATTACATTCCTAAATGTCCCCCTGCATGGAGATGCTGCTGATCGGCTCGCCTCGCCACACACTCTGTCAGTGTGAGGCGAGGAGCGCCGATTACGGCACCTTCTTGTTTACATGTGACCGGCTGTGATTGGACACAGCCGATCACATGGTTAAAGAGCCGCGAATGCGGCTCATTACACAGACCGGGGTCGCGTCGTGTCCTAGCAACAAGCCCCGCGGGCGCACGAGAATGGCTGTTCTGGAAACCATCATATGACGTCATCCCAGAACGAGAGCTGTACCTCCCCGCTGTCATTTGGCAGTGGGCGGGCGGCAACCAATTAAAGAAGGTAGAGGTGACTATTCTACCTTCTTGTATTGTGATCTTTAGATCCGGAAAATGGATTTCTGTGGGACTTATCTCATGGCTAAGAAAAATTCCTCTGTCATTATCATTCAAATGGGTCAGAAAAGCTTGAGCAGATTCAATGTCACCATCCTAAACAAAAATGATGTCATTGATGAATCTTTTTCACACAACAAGCTCAGGGCGTCTGTTGCGTAGAATCATATCCGGTTTGAACTTTAAACATTACAAATCCTTTACCACCAGGTCAAGAAAGACATAAATAATAGGGGCCATATTACCTGGATGGTTGAACATTGATGCGTTTGACAAGTCAGAGTGAGTGGCAGATGTGTCCCCGGCCAACTGTCTAGTTGGATTACTCAAAATATACCTTTTAATATTTAATTTACGTGTATATTTCTGTATGTCAATAAAGGTCTGAATTTTTTTTTTTTTTTAAATTGCGTGGGGGAGTATATTATCAGACCTTTATTGAGAATGGTTATCTCTCCTTCAGACAGTTCCTTAGTGCTGAGGTTGATGATACCACTTTCGCCTAGGTGTTCTCTCTCTTGCGTCTCCATTTCTTTTGTGGCCCCCTCTGATTCCCTCCTGAAAATCCCATTGATAGTGATTCCCTGATAGATACTGATTGTGTGAAGGGTAGGGAGCAGGGTGGCTATTTATAATCCTAGGTTCCATCTCTCTCACATTGTTGCCAAGAGGTGCATACCTATTAAAGATATCCACCCTATAATAATTGGTGGAATCCCTCACATCATGAGAACCCCGTGGGTTTGAATTGTCATGATGTGTATGATTCCCCCCACAATGACGCCATGGTGGAGGAGGACTTCCATAAGATGACTACTGATTGCGTCGGAAGCCAGATTTACCTCTATTTGTGTGTGATTATAATATAATTTCCCAGGAAAGGAAACTCTTTAGAGCTTACTTTTGGGACATGTCACACTATTGATCCATATAGTCACTGGCAACAACTAGACAGCAACAGATAATATTTACCTGGTTTTACACTTTGCTTCCTCGCTGGCAGGATGAGTGACCTCTTGCTGGCAAGTGACATTTTGCAGTGTTTCCATCAGTAATGAAGTGATGGCTCATATGGACAGCAGAGTTACTGTACATATGGAATCAGGGAAGTATTTGCTCTGCATAGTGATTCTGTTTTATTATAAGGGACAGGATTGCTAGTGCAGCATGGCCCTTAGGGCTCATTCAGATTGGTGCTGAGTCTTGTCCTCCATGCAGAGCGGCTTTTTGCTGTGTCTTCTTTGACCTAAGAACTGCAGCCCGTAGAAGCGGATGCAGATGCAGTGGCTACATGGACACAGTTGCATGTCAAAATTTGACATGCGGGTAGGAGGGGGTGCATGGATCCAAACATAGACACTGCTCAGAGGTGGATGCAGAAGCAGCAAAAAATGGCTCTGCAGGATGGGACTCAGCACCTGTCTGAATGAGCCCTTATCATGAAGTCAATACAAAACATAAAGTTAGTCTATTTATTTCACTTACAGCAACTCATAAAAGTGAGTACACTCCTCACATTTTTGTAAATATTTTATTACATCTTTTCATGTGACAGCACTGAAGAAATGACACTTTGCTACAATGTAAAGTAGTGAGTGTACAGCTTGTATAACAGTGTAAATTTGCTGTCCCCTCAAAATAACTCAACATACAGCCATTAGGTGTCCTTTTATGAAAGTGCGGTAAAATACCGCTTTTCAGTTCTCAGGCATTCTCAGAGGAGATCGCTCTCCTCTGAGTGCCTGTTTATGAAAGTGTGTAGATCGCTTCTCATGTTGAGTTGAGGAGCGATCTACAAACGCCGGGAACTCCTGAGAATGGCTTCTCTCACTATAATCTCGCGTGATATAGCGGGATTACAGTATGAGGAACCATAAAATACAAAGTGTAACACAAATCAGCACACATTATTCCCCAACATATTAATAAAATAATAAAGTTAAATTCCCCCTACACAATATACATTAACCTAATTATAAAAAAAACATTGTTTTTATCAATATTTAAAGATCATACATGTCCCTATTTAAATGTGAATGGTGTATAGTAAATGAATGTAATGCACATATGTAATGCAGCTATACACCATTCATATAAATGCAAAATACATTTATAATCATTAAAAAAATAATTTTAATAAAGTATACAAGTATAAATATTTATTAATAAATTAAAATAAAATATATTTCATAATTGATAAACATAAAAATTAATAAACTGGTGCAATGCGAGAACACTGCGAATCCACTGCGGGTTCCCGCATCGCACCGACTCGCATGTCAGTTCACACTGCCATATGCGAATCGCTGGGGAGTGTCAATACATTGTTAACGACACCCCCAGTTCAGCTTGCATATCGCACTGCGAACTGACAGTCCGGACATGAATCGGATCGCATATGTGTGAACACACATGCGATCCGATTCTGGTCCGAACAGAAAAAAGGGTCCTGTGCGTGTTTGCACCGAATGCGGTACGATATCAGCCATACTACCTGTATAGCTGATATCGCAACGCACAGACATCGCATGTAATGTGAATGGCAGTGTGCTGCGAATTACATGCGATGCCTGTGCGATGTCCGGCATCGCACAAGTGTGAACTGGGCCTAAAAGTTAACAACACCCCCAAATCAGTTCGCATATCGCAGTGCGATCTGCAAACTCGGACAGTAATCGAATCGCATGGGTGTGAACACCCATGCGATCCGATTCTGCTGTGGACCAAAAAAAGGGTCCTGTAAGAGTTTGGTCCGAGTGCAATGCAAATTTAGCAATACTATCTGTATGGCTGAAATCGCATTGCACAGAGATCGGATGTGATTTTGCACTGCAGTGCGGTGCAAATCACTTCCGATCTCGGACACCGCAGCAGTGGGAACTGGCCCTAAATCATATTGCATTTGCACCAAAATGGTACAGGACCCTTTATTTGGTCCGCACTGGAATCGGATCGCATGGGTGTGAACACCCATGCGATCCGATTCCTGCACCATTACATAGTTCGCACTGCGATCTGTGAAATGATCTGGGGGTGTCATTAACTTTACATTGACACCCGCAGTGGTGCGCAGATGTCAATGTAGGTGCGATGTGAAAACCCACTTAGGAATCACGCTGGTTCACGCATCGCACAAGTGTGAACCCAGCCAGAGACGTGAACATCTAAAAAAATATATATACATATATCTATATACTGTATATATATATATCTATATCTATATCTATATATAGATATAGATAGATATATATATATATATATATATATATATATATATATATATATATATATAGATTATATATATATATATATATATATATATATATATATATAGATTCTATATATATATATATATATAGAATCTATATATATATATATATATATATATATATATATATGTAAAAATATATATAATAGATGTATCTATCTATAGATATATCTATAGATAGATATAGTCTATATATATCAATAAATATCTATTTACCTATCTATATATATATATATATATATATATATATATATATATATATATATATATATATATAGATATATAGATATATACATATCTATATAGATATATACATATCTATATAGATATATCTATATATATCTATATATCTATATATATATATATATATACACACACATATATATATATATATATATATACACAATATAAATTCCTATCCTGCTGGTTTTGGGGTGTGTACTTTCTCCAGAATATCAGCCATTTTCAGGCTTCTCACTCTGATTCTCCACTTCTGAAATGGTGAATCAGAAAGTGAGAATTCTGCCACAGATCGCCAGTGAGGTGCTGAGATAGCACCTTCATAAACTGGCCGTTTCTGTGAAGTCAGTTACAAATTCTCACTGTGCTGAGATAATCAGCGGAGAACATGTTCTCCACTGATTATCTCAGTTTCATAAACTGGTAATGAGCTGAGATCAGCGGTGAGACTCGGGATCGCTGCTGATCTCAGTTTCATAAAAGGACACCTTAATGTCTAAACCGCTGGCAACAAAAGTGAGTATACCCCTAAGTGAGAATGTCCAAATTGCGCCCAATTAGCCATTTCCCCTCCCTGGTGCCATGTGTCACAAGGTCTCAGGTGTGAATGGGGACATTAAAGACAAAAGAACAGCACCAATCTAAGTGTAGTAGTTTAAAAGTACATTTTATTCACAAATAGTCGCACTCACTGAATAGCAGTTGTATGTGGGCACATCATAGGGTAGCAACCAGAGGGTGTCACAGGAGTCCAGGGAATCTTTTGGCAGCATGATCCTGTCAAGCTCGGCGGCGCTGGTGGTTTTCCGTGTCCCAGGCTTGATGTGGAGGGCGCAGATTGCCTGAGGAAGGAGCACGCATGCTCCGATTGCATGCATCACTTTGTAACCTCCCACCAGCAAACCACCTGACACAGTGACGTCTGGCTGACTTCTGCTCTCCAGCCAGCAGCCTTTCTAGTGTGGATCTCCAGACTCTCACTAACCCTGAGGTTATTACCCAGGATTTATGGACTTTTAACCTTATTTTGATTTATTTTAACTTTGAGTTACCCACATATTAACCATTTTGTTATCTTTGAATGTTTTTAATAGTTCAATTGCCTCCACCACTATCATTTTTCTTACTCCCTCCCCATACTATACATTTGTGTATGGTTAGAAGGCTGACTTGCCTTTATCCTATCCCAACTTGTGCCTGGGAGTGCCCTGGCGCGACAAATATTGTTTTTTTTTTTTTAGGTTTGAATGGGGAGCAGGTGTGTTAAATTTGAAGTTATCGCTCTCACTGTCTCATACTGGTCACTGGAAGTTCAACATGACACCTCATGACAAAGAACTCTCTGAGGATCTGAAAAAAAGAATTGTTGCTCTACATAAAGATGGCATAGGCTATAAGAAGATTGCCAAGGGCCTGAAATTGAGCTGCAGCACGGTGGCCAAGACCATACACCGGTTTAACAGGGCAGGTTCTACTCAGAACGGGGTGGGTGTTTTTTTTTAAGCACGTGATTAGAGCCAGAGGCTCTATTAGGCTTCGAAAGAGGGTGAGCTCGGGGCGCAAGCACTGCGCCCTGAGCCTACCCAGTTGTGTGACAATAGCGAATGAACATTCGCTATTTTCACACTGAATCTCCTCCCCGCCAATCAGGAAGCGGGTCATGAGACCCGTTTCCCAATTGGCCAAAATAACAAGCGATCCTATTGGTGAGGAGAGAGGAGAAAGGAGAAGACATAGAGGCTGCCAGAGGAGACGCAGGGGATGAAGCTGGCGCCTGGAGGGAATCGCTGCCTGGCGGTAAGTGCGGGGTACATCGACCGACGGTAAGGGGGGGTGCTGGTGGCCTGACCTGAATGACCAGGGGGTGACTGTGAGTGCATTGTTGACGCCCTTCATTCTCCCCCCCCCAAAAAAATTTACCACCAGCTGCCACTGGTTACTATCATATAATAGTGGACACATAGGGGTTGATTTACTAAAAGCAAAAGCGCTGTTCACTTTGCAAGAGAAGTTACCCTTTAGCATGGAAATTTTCCACAGAACTTAGTGAATGAAGTGAATCTCTGCTGACATCCACCATCCATTCATGTGCATACAAAGAATGCCGTTTTTAATTTTCATTGCACACGATTCCAGAAGGAACAAGTTCTGTTCTGATATGTTTCGTGCTAGGCACAATGTTTTTCTCTTTGATAATGTGCTGTGCCTAGTGCAAAACATGTCAGAATAGAACTTTGTTCCTGCCGACTCTTTTAAAAAAGGAAGATTATTATTTTGCATCTCGTGTACAGTAGTCCTGTTGCTGCTACAATTGTTTACTTCAGTGGAGCGGAGCTGAGCCAAGCCAGCACCTGAGATATGATCTTGGACTGTGAAGCCTGATCTCATCTGGAGTGGCATGTGAAGTATTGACAACGTGTAGCCAGCATAATGACATCACAATTACATCAGGTATGTTACTAAGGTACCAGGGGAAGCGCACCCAATTAAAACACCTCTACTTGTATATAAATAATAAAGCACCACCAACTGAATTTATATACAATTATCATATTAGTACTCCTATGTCAGTCAGTTATCTGTCCTCAACTGATTTTGCTTCTGATAAATCTGATTTGTTACAATTCAGTAGTGGTGTATTTCTCATGTTAGCTTTAATTTGCAGGTCTTCCTGATTTGGTTCCTGATGCTCTATTTATCCAGAGTGCCACCTATATACAGAGAGTACCCATGTACAGCCTTCGGTGTGCAGCAGAAGAAAACTGCTTGGCAAGGTAAGAGAAAATTAGGCACATTTAGCTACAAAATAAAGCAGAGGTTTGATACTGATGAATGAAAACTTGATATTACTTGGACAGCTACTTTTCAAGTATGATGCAACAACGTTTAGGTATGCGTATGTAGTGCTTATTCCTGAAGGAGTTGCTTGATGCGTTGGGTCCCCTGTCCCTGTGCCTACGATTCTGCGACTAGCACCACACACACTAACACACCTGACTGAGCAGGGAAATTTTACTGCAGATATCTGTATATACCCCCCCAATGGCTTAAGGAGCATAGAAAGTAGGAATGACACAGCAAATGGTCAAATAACAGCAAATAGTATATTGCAACAAGGTAGACAAAAGAAGAAATATACTGTAATAAATCATCGATTAGAGAATTATACTGCACTGGTTAAAAAAGTAGGAGAAATATACTATGAAAATTAGGCAATAGCAGTAATATACTGAGGAAACAATAATTGTTATAAAGCACAACCTCTCCTAATGCCTGTCATGGACAACCCTAACTAGGGGTATTTATATATATATATATATATATATATATATATATATATATATATATATATACACACACACACTATATTACCAAGAGTATTGGGACGCCTGCCTTTACACGCACATGAACTTTAATGTCATCCCACTCTTAGTCCATAGGGTTCAATATTGAGTTGGCCCAACCTTTGCTACTATAACAGCTTCAACTCTTCTGGGAAGGCTGTCCACAAAGTTTAGGAGTGTGTCTATGTGAATGTTTGACCATTCTTCCAGCAGCGCATTTGTGACGTCAGGCACTGATGTGGACGAGAGGGTCTGGCTCGCAGTCTCCACTCTAATTCATCCCAAAGGTGTTCTATTGGATTGTGGTCAGGACTCTGTGCAGGCCAGTCAAGTTCCTCCACTCCAAACTCACCCATGTCTTTATGGACTTGGATGCATACCTTGGTTGTAACTAGAAGTTACGGTTGTCTTTCTATCATTTCAAGCCCATTTTCCTCTGACCTCTGGCATCAACAAGGCATTTTCCTCCACACAACTGCCACTCACTGGATAGTTTCTCTTTTTCGGACCATTCTCTCTAAACCCTAGAGATGGTTGTGTGTGAAAATCCCAAAAGATCAGTTTCTGAAATACTCAAACCAGCCCGTCTGGCACCAACAACCATGCCACATTCAAAATCACTTAAATCCCCTTTCTTTCTCATTCTGATGTTCGGTTTGAACTTCAGCAAACTGCCTTTACCGCATCTTGATGCCTAAATGCATTGAGTTGCTGCATTTGATTGGCTGATGAGCAATTTGTATTACCAAGCAATTGAACAGGTGTAGCTAATAAAGTGGCTGGTGAGTGTGTGTGTGTGTATATATATATATATATATATATATATATTTATATATATAGTCAGCAGTGTTCAACCCTATTTCTTCTACTGGCCAGCTCATTGGGGCCCAGCTATTGTGGTGGAGCACTCAAGGTAATGTCCCTTTAAGAACTGATGAAGGCACTGCTTCTGTAGTTCTTGCAAACAATTCTGTTCCTTATTTATCAAGGTGTAAAGCAGGTTTGGTCAGTGGCCTCTTACCACTCTAAATCTGTAGGGGATCTTTTTCTACTCACTGGCAAAGTGTACCCCAGTCAGTGTCCTCAGCGTCCAGCTCCTCAATTGGGCAGTTCCACCAGCATTCAGGTGGTCCTCTGATGCTCCAGGATGGCTGCCACTGTCTCTCTTTTATGCAGGTGAAGTAGTCCACTCGTAGCTTCATTCTCTCTGCAAATTATTCTGTGACAGACCTAGCCAGAACAGAGGCTGTTAGAGAGGACTATATGCAAGCCTGTTGCCTTTCGATTATGGGCCCTGGATTTTCAATGGAACAATACTCTTTGTGAGGTGAATGCGAAATCCAGGCTGAACTGTACTAATCGGACTCAGTCGTGTATATATGTATATATTGTATGGGGACTCCTTACTGTAGATTTGTGTCCCTGAAGAGGGAGGGGGGATTCCTCCAGCAGCCCCCTGCTGATAAGACTGATTCATTCTGTTGGGACACATCCTGTGAGGAGATGCTGGTGTCATCAATTCCAACTACCTGTGTTTATGTTAATTGAATGAGCTAATGACATTGTCCTCTATACAATGTAGGAGACGGGACGACTGCTATTGTGTTGATATAACTGTGTGAAGCTCGGTGACCACAAGTCTGGGCGAAAGGTCATGTCTCAGTCACCTAGGCTGTATAAAGGATTAGATAATTGGCTCATGTTAATTAGGTTACAGTTGTATTGTTAGAGGAGGTTCCAACGGCATATAAAGTCTTGTAATTTTGATTCTAAATAAAGTGAGTTCTTGGTAGCAACAAGCAAGTGTCGCCTTGTTTGTGCTCAGAGAGGTTGGGATATCTGTATACAGACTGGGAGGAAGTGGTATATGACGGAAGCACTCAAGCGGAGTGTGGGACAATCCGTGACATATTCCCTCTTCCTTTACTCTGGGAGAACTTACAAAACTCCTCCTCCTCCTTAGTGCCTCTGAGAATTTCAAGAACAAAACTGTAGCACAGTCTAAGTCACATTTCTCATCAGAGTCTCTAGCAGTCCACACCCTTAGTTCGCCCCATAGTGGATGGTGCTGTGTGTGTCAATGAACACACATAGACTGGCTCGAGATCGAGCCTGAACAAGCCCTCACATAACGGCCAGCGAACCCCCCCTCCGGAACTTTCGAGCATTGCAAATGTCCAGAGACGAACAACGAACCCCATTAACCCCTTCCCGACCGGCACACGCCGATGTACGTCGGCAGAATGGCACGGCTGGGCAAATGGACTTACAGGTACGTCCATTTGAATTCCCCACCGTGCCATTGCGTGCACGCCGCCGCCGGCCGGGAGCTCTGTGAGTCTGGTCACGGGTCCCGCGAACTCGATCGCCGTGGGGATACCCGCGATCGCCTCACAGAGAGGACAAACAGGGAGATGCTGATGTAAACAGCATCTCCCCATTCTGCCAAGTGTCACTGATCTCTGCTCCCTGTCATCGGGAGCAGTGATCAGTGTAGTGTCACAGCTAGCCCATCCTCCCTACAGTTAGTAATCACTCCCTAGTACTGACTTAACCCCTCCCTGCCCCCTAGTGGTTAACCCCTTCACTGCCAGTGTCATTTACACAGGAATCAGTGCATTTGTATAGCACTGATTGCTGTATAAATGACAATGGTCCCAAAAATGTGTCAAAAATGTCCGACATGTCTGCCATAATGTCGCAGTCACAATAAAAATCGCTAATCGCCGCCATTGCTAGTAAAAAAAAATTATTAATAAAAATGCCATAAAACTATCCCCTATTTTGTAAACGCTATAACTTTTGCGCAAACCAATCAATAAACGCTTATTGCGATTTTTTTTTTTTACCAAAAATATGTAGAAGAATGATCGGCTTAAACTGAGGAAAAAAATGTTTTTTTATATATTTTTGGGGGATATTTATTATAGCAAAATGTAAAAAATAATGCGTTTTTTTCAAAATTGTCACTCTTATTTTGTTTATAGCGCAAAAAATAAAAATCGCAGAGGCGATCAAATACCACCAAAAGAAAGCTCTATTTGTGGGGAAAAAAAGGACGTCAATTTTGTTTGGGAGACACATCGCACGGCCGCGCAATTGTCAGTTAAAGCGGTGCAGTGCAGAATCGCAAAAAACGCTCTGGTCAGGAAGGGGGTAAAATCTTCTGGGGCTGAAGTGGTTAAAGTCTATGGGACCTGAACTGGAAAAATCAAAAGTGCCCATTTTGAAGGCTTATATGCAAGTTATTGGGCATACAGAGGGTATGGGGGTCCCAGTACTGCCCTAGGCGACATATAGTAATGCAAAAAACGTTTAAAAAAAAAAAAATTTTTTAAATGAGCAGTGACTTAATGATGCTTAAAGTGAAACAATAAAAATGAAAAAATCCTTAAATATAGTGCCTGTAAAGTGGCGCATCTGTACAGTGTATAGAATCTGCTGCAGCAAAAACTAAATTTCTAAAGAAACAAAAATGAAATTTTCCCTACAAGCTTTCCTTATTTTGTAAACAATGGCCTGGGGAGCCAGTCTGTATGATGAGGCCACAATTTAGTGTACTTGGAACAAAATTTGAGATTTTTTGGATAAATTCTGGTGTCTGTTTTGCAGACTTTGGATACAAATAAGGTGCAGAAACATTGGGCTTTGGGTGTTGGTGGTGCCTTTACACCATAACTGTTAGGAAAGGGCTCACCTGTTGGTGGCACTGTGGCAGATCCATAAAAGACACATCTGAGCATGTGCAGGTCAGCTACCCTACCTGCGTTAGCTAGCCTTCCCAAGATAGACAGTGCAGGAGGGGGAGGATCTGTGCATAAAGGATAAAATAGCCTTTTTACACAATGCAGATGATTAACCCCTTAAGTTCCACAGTGAGTATAACAAGCATGTACATATATACAGACTGATTTTACTGTTGTAGGTTTAGTAACACTTTAAGTCCTGTCTGTCCTGCTCTGGTTGCTTTGGTGTTTTGGTCTCCATGTGCCCCTGACCCGTGTCCCTGTGATCCTGCACCCTGCATCCCGTTTCCTGTTCCTGGACCCCTGCCTTGCAGCCTGATGCCTTCCCACCTGCTCTCCCTGTGTCCTGTTACCTTTTCCCTGTCCTGTCTGGCTCCCAGCTCCCTATGCTTGATCTCCTGTGTATGACCCTGGCTCTGCTACAATTATGATTTTGCATTCCCTACTTGCTGTATATACTTAGTTTAGGCAGTTGTTCATCGCGTGCCACTATCTGTTTGGTTATCTGGTTTGTTTTACACAGTTTGGCATGTTGGATGTGCGTTTACACTTATGCTATTTCCTTATCTTTTAAATAAATGAAATTACTTTATACTGTACTTGTGCCTGATATTCTCTGTAGCAGTCCACACATTTCTGGTCACACTGGTTCCTCACAGTAACCCTATAGAGGTACTGTAGATGAAAGCAGGAATTGGCCTTGCTGTAAAAAATTGAAATTATATGCCCCGGTCAAACATTGGGGGAAAAATTGGGCTTTGGGTGTTGGTGGTGCCTTCACACTGTAACCCTGTAGAGGTACTCTTGATGAAAGCAAGAATTGACCTTGCTGTAACACATTGAAGTGATATGCACCTGTAAAACAGGTGCTGATAAATTGGTCCTTGGGTGTTAATTTCAGATAAAATCAACACCCACAATGTTAGGTAGCCTAGACAGTCTTGCAGAGATTCCACATCAGCGACATCTGCATCAGACGCTTGATAGCTGCTGCTAATCCAGGAATGATTCATTTTGATAAATGTCAGCCAGTCAACAGAGTCATTTTTAAGCTCCTGAATTTTCGTGACAAGGATCTGGTGCTGAAGGAGGCCCAAAATGTGGGGGAGCTAAAGTTTGAAAATTACAAGCTTCTCATATTCACCGATTACTCCATTGAGACCCAGAGGCTGAGGAAGTCCTTTGAGCAGGTCCGAGCATGCCTCAGAGAGAAAAACCTCAAATATAGCATGCTCTTCCCTGCTAGACTCCGGGTTCAAGATGGAGACTGCGTGCGCTTCTTTACATCACCCGAGGAGGCGTCCTCCTGGTTAGAGACTGTTCGTCTGAGATAAAGACGGCCTCCATCTTCAGTACTCCTGCTCTGACCTCACTCCCACAGGTACTGTTTGCCTTTGGTTTTCCTTTTGTTGGGAGCACTGTTTGCTGAACTGTGGATTGGGCAGTAAGTTATGTTCTACTACCTCCTCGCTGCCTTTTCTTAACTGACCGGAGCAGGGGGCTCTCGCCTATTGCCTCATTGGCGATGTCCTGTTGACCCGTCCTTAATAATTTTTGGACCTGAGCCCTATCCCCTGGAGTCCTGAGAATACTTACTGTGAATCTTACGGCCCATTCTACATGGACCTTTGGCTTGTATCCTTCCTGTCCAAGACGTGCCTGGAACCGTAATGAAGCCTTTTACCCCCAGCTTACTGGGAGGGAGACCTGCACTCCATTTATCCTCCGGATGACCCTAGCTGTTGAGAGTTAACAGGCTAGTGTACTGCATGCCTTTTGCACATGCAGCCCCCGTTGCATGGCGGTTTGCTATGCCTGGGTTGGGAACTTATACCTGCCTTCCACCCAGAACTAGGCTGTCTCCTGATCGCCGCTCTACACACGACGGCAGGGGAGAAAAGACTCAGACAACAGTCCAAGGATCCCAGGACCCCCCCAAGTCACCAGCCTGAGGCAGAAGATACCCCAAGCCCCAGCCCAAGACCACACCCACCCGACGACCTGGAGGAAGGAGAGGTGGAGGAAGTGTGTGAGGTTTCAAGCCCACCAAACTTATTATGAGCCCTGGAAACCTGTGACCTTTCATGAAGTGATGTTAACAACAAGCTGCTGGCAAAGAGTTTTATTCTGAATGCTTTATTACTCCCCAATTCTGGTGAGTTTAACCCCCTAGGGGAGAGTGTTTGCACCGGGTGGATTTCCTAGCGATCGGTGGAAGGTGCATGCGGAGGAATGTTTTCATGATCACCTGATCACCTGATTAATATTTGTGAACAACACCCTGAACTTTACATCACTGCCCTTTATAAGGGACTTTCTCCTAAGGGACTTTTCTGTTATAGGATTTTCCTTTGCATGTGTTGTTGGCCACATGTTTTAGTTGCTCAACATTAGCGCTGTCTAGTGTGATGATTTAGTCTAATTTTGGATTATTTTCTAACACAGTGTTCACATTGACAGCTGCTTTGCCTTATCCCGGGTCTCCTCTCTGCTTAACGGCAAAGTGGAGTCTAATTTAATTTTATTTATGTATTTATGAATGGTTTTGAATATTTATATAGCTGCAAATTGATGTTTATTCACATTTATGCACTCTTGAATATTTTTATACATCTGCATTTCGGATCAGCATAGTGACCTGGCGCTGAGTAGTGTTTCTGCAGGTCTGGTGAAACACTTTTAGTTTTTTATTTTGGGAACTTATACCGCCTCCAGTTTTAGGGGGGGTCGGTGGGGAGGGGGGGATGTTTTGTTTTGTTTTCTTTCTTTTTTATTGTTGTTACCTTGATTTCTATGATTATATGTATGTGACACGAGTACCTGCCGACATTTTATGCTTAATCTTGCTGGAATGCTCATCGAAAGATGTCTTGCCGCATGGTGCTGGTCGACCTAAACGAATGCTGTCCCCTAAGTATCCTCATACGTTGCTGACTCCACCTCTTCTATGGCGTCCCTCACTCTGATCTCCTGGAACACCAGAGGCCTTATTTCTCCCATCAAAAGGTCACTGGTATTCCAGTTTCTGAAGACCTACAAACCTCACATCTGTGTGTTCCAGGAGACCCACCTGGTGGGGCAGAAGACGCTCGGCCTTAAAAAACCGTGGGTGGGTCACCAATACCACTCATGCTATTCTAACTTTGCCAGGGGTGTAAGTGTCCTTATACGTAAGTCCTTACCATTTAGGCTGTTAGACTTAGTGATCGATCCAGATGGACGCTACGTAGTGCTGCATGCTATGCCGGAGTCATTAGAAGTAGTGTTCATAGGACTTTATATACCTCCCCCAGCCTCTATCAAACTACTCCATAAGCTCACCTCTCTTATAGCCAAATACGGTACTGACAACGTAATCTTTATGGGAGACTTCAACATGCCACCTTTTCCTAAACTTGACCGCTTCACCTCTGGGGGAGGCTCCTCATCAGATCTCTCCACGTGGGCAGATGCGTACGGCCTGGTGGATCTATGGAGGTGGAAACACCCCCTTGACAGGGCCTTCACGTGTCACTCCGCTACATATAAGTCTTTCTCCCGCATTAATTTGATGTATGCGGGGGGCCTCATCCTCCCTAAGGTTAGTCAGGTAGATATCCTCGTGAGAGGGATTTTGGACCACACGCCTGTGTTGCCCCAACTCTCACTTGAAGGTCATCCCTCGGATAGGCTCTGGAGGCTTTCCAGATTCTGGACATCTGATCCTGGAATACACCCTGGCCTCCTACAGCAGCTACAGGCGTATTGGTCCCACAATCCTGGGATGCCTTCAAGGCTTTCTGCAGGGGCCAATATCAGTCACTCATAGGGGACATGCGTAGACAACTGAGGGCCGACCTGGTTAGAGCTGAGGGAGAGGCAGACTCACTAGAAAAACAGTATGTCCAAACTAGGGACCCACTGGTCCATGACCGACTCCAAGAATGTACTAGAGGAGTCCTTTTGCTCCGCACCTCCCTGACTAAAATACCACAAATTCTCGTGTCCTTTCGCAGGCTTTGCAGAATAAAAGAGCCCATGTACCGCAAGTTTGCAGAGGCATGAGAAGCAGAGTCCTCGTGGTCACTGAGGATTACAGGATCTGAAACTGCCTCCTTCCAGCCATGTACTACTCCCAAGAGTTCTGGGGACAGAAGACCATCTCTTAAGGTTTGACGTATGTCTTCCCCTGCTTCAATGCCTCCAACACTGCCAGAATTCTTCTCCTCCCTCTCCTCTTTTGTGTTCTGCGGCGTCGCAAGAATGGTGTTGGCATTAAGCAGGCCTTGAGAGGAAAGGAAGTCCTCATCTTCCTCCCACTGCTCTGCCTTGAGTTCCCTGTCCATAATGCCACGCAGAGTCTGCTCCAGCAGGAACACAACAGGGATTGTGTCACTGATGCATGCATTGTCACGGCTCAAAATCCTTGTCGCCTCATCAAATGGTGACAGTACAGTGCATGCATCCTTTAAGAATTAGAATGGGAAGTTCCTGTGCTGTCTGTGCTCAGTAAAATATAAAGAATCATTAAAAAATAGCCTATAATATTTACCATATAATCAACAATATCTACTATAACAAATGACAAAGCATAACAATAATGCCCCGTACACACGGTCGGACTTTGTTCGGACATTCCGACAACAAAATCCTAGGATTTTTTCCAACGGATGTTGGCTCAAACTTGTCTTGCATACATACGGTCACACAAAGTTGTCGGAAAATCCGATCGTTCTAAACGTGGTGACGTAAAACACGTACGTTGGGACTATAAACGGGGCAGTGGCCAATAGCTTTCATCTCTTTATTTATTCTGAGCATGCGTGGCACTTTGTCCGTCGGATTTGTGTACACACGATCGGAATTTCCGTCAACGGATTTTGTTGTCGGAAAATTTTATATCCTGCTCTCAAACTTTGTGTGTCGGAAAATCCGATGGAAAATGTGTGATGGAGCCTACACGCGGTCGGAATTTCCGACAACAAGGTCCTATCACACATTTTCCGTCGGAAAATCCGACCGTGTGTACGGGGCATAAGAGTTTATATAGTGCTGTGATTCTTCAATATCGCAATGGTTCCTTTAAAGTGCCATCCGTGCAGAAAAAGTTCTTTAAAAAGTGCAATCCGTGCAGAATATATGGCAAAGGTGATGAAAGTGCTGTGCTCCCCCTTCCTCCTAGACCCTCACTCACCAGCTATCCATGTAAAGATTACCTGTACTGGTGAAATATATCTTGCATAGATGTGTCTTTGTCCTCTTCCACATGTCCCCAATAGTTAAACATACTCATAGGATAAGAAATAGAGCATACATGGCGGGATATCGTTTAAAAAAGTTTGATTATAAAATAATATCCACTCACATGTTAGTCTTTCATGACAAGCATATAAAATGCCGTACAATTCATGGTTTACGTTCCAAAATCCAAAAAATGGCATCACTGGAAGTCTCCATACCTAATGCATTTCACTCCACCCCGGGAGCATCATCAGAGGCTGGAGTCTTCTGGTCGCTGGTGACCCCTCCCAATGCTCCCTCTGGCCCTCCTACTACACCCATTGTGAGCTTTCACTTATCTGAATGGTGGCACTGGCCACTAGTATATGGATTGTGGGGCGGTATTCACCTGCGGTTTGGTCTTTGTAATTTGCACCAGAACATATTGTATTTAAAAAACCAACTAAAAAAATATGAAAAAAATCATATATATATATTGCGTTATATAAAAATAACATAAAACATTGGAATATAAATAAAGAAAATAAGAAAAAAAATTATAAAAGTCTACATCTCCACTAGTGCCACTTCAAAGTTGCACAATCTAGAGTGTGACCCCGGAGTGCAACCCCAGCGTGACCTCGAGCGCATCCCCAATCCAACCTTGCACTCTTTAGATCAAAGTCGCATAAAAAAAAAATAGCACCAAAGCAGTGCAGGCACCCCTTCAAAGCTGCCAACCTTCAAAGTCGCACAGATGGAAACAAGTGCCATTAAAATCAATGGGCCGTGACCTGTCATGCAACTATGTGTCGAAAGTCGCATGACAAATCACACCAGTGGAAACGGAGCCCAAATGTGAAAAAAAAGTAATGCAAATGAAATACAGAAAAAAATACAAATATAATTAAAGCAATGATGTTTCTGAAAAAAAAAACTACCTACTCTTGCCCTCTGTTTCCCTTGCATAGTAATTAGGATATGTGAATATATACACAGTATGTTTTTGGGGGCCTAAATAAAATAGTAGCAATCTATGTAAACAAGGTTGGCTAAGATATTTTTAATAATTATATATAAAACAATTATTCTCTAACTCGACATTCAGACCTGTTGGAATCATAGACTTCAGTTTATGAATCCAAAATATTTGTTTTGTGAAACCTCCTGCTTTTTATTACTCATTTGCCAATAATCTTCTATTTTCTCGATGGCACATACTTTTAATTGTGTAGGGTTCATTCCATGGTATTTTTTAAAATGCTCTGAAAGGCTATGATATTTGAAACCCTTTTTAATATTGTTCAAATGTTCTCTCAATTGGACTCTCAATTCCTTGGTAGTTCCTCCCACGTACTATAACCCACACATACACTCCAACAAATAAGTGACATGGGTGCTATAGCACGTGATAAACTTTTTAACTTCAAATTCTTCTCCTGTTTGCTTTAATTGGAAATGTGTGTTTTTTTCTTTGGCCCGGGCACGTTTTGCATGTCATACATTTACCACATCTAAAAAAAGCCAGTTTGGTCCAAAAAAGTGACCTTTTTTTTAGGGTGGGGGTCCGGAACACATTTTACAAATCTATTTTTGAGAATTGGAGAATGTCTATATATAAACTGTGGGTTTTTGGGGAGATTTTTTTCTAATATGGGGCCTCTGTGTAGTATGGGCCAATGTTTTTTAAAAGCTCTTTCCATTATTTTACATTTTATACTGTCTACTGCATTCAGTATTGAAGGCTATGTTGTAATCTTTTTACTGATTCTTTTGTTTTGGTTTTAGTAGTTGTTCCCTATTCATAGATTTGATTTGTTGTTTAAACCTATCTATGGTATTGGCTTGCAACTCAAAATCTGCCTCGAGGTCACAGTTTCTTTTAATCCTTATAAGTTGGCTTTTTGGTATGGCTTCCAACCATCTAGGATGGTGCCCACTGCTTATCGGGATGTATCCATTCCGATCTGTTTTATTAAAATATGTTTTCGTGCACAGCCTATGATCTTGGCGGTATATTTCTAAGTCCAAAAAATGTACTTTGTCCTTGTTATACTCTGCTGAAAAGGACATGTTGTATCTGTTAACATTTATTTCCTTTAAAACTTATTTTAGTGTTGCATATGACCCCTCCCACACAGTAAAAATATCATCCATATACCTTTGGCAGATTTTTAGTTCTGTTTTTCTCCTATTATAGATGTTCTCATCTTCCCATTTACTAACATAAATGTTAGCAACTGTCGGGGCATATTTCACTCCCATCGCTATGCCTCTTTTTTGTACATAAAACTGTTTATCTTGCCAAAAATAATTTCCTCCCATAGCCAATTCTAATTTGTTTCTTTTTAACTGTGTTTTCTTATTGAGAATGCATTCAACAGCACTAAGTGCATCCTTTTGTTTGATGTTGGTATATAAGGAGTCCACATCAATGCTGGCCAGTATGCAATTTTCATTGACTATTGTGGTTTTGATTTTATTTATCAAGTCTCCACTGTCTTTGGTATAGGATGGATAACTTTGTGCAATTGGCTGGAGAAAATTATCTAAATATTCTCCAATCCTAGAGAAAAGTGAATTAATTCCACTAATGATGGAACGCCCTGGTGGTTGTCAGCAGCCATTGGCGTGAGGGAAAAAAGCCGAGCCGCCCTGAGCCTGTCGTTGTGCCATACTCAGCCAGGTACTTGTTGACAGCCCTCTGCTGCATGTGCAGCTGCTGCAGCATTGCCAAAGTTGAGTTTCACCTGGTGGCCATGTCACAAATCAGGCGGTGTACAGGCAGATGGAATCTGAATTTCAGCCAACCAAACACTGGCTGTGTATGACCATCTGAAATGGCTACAGACTCTACTAGCCTGCATTAGAAGATCTTGCTACCCTGGATACCTGTTTAAGAAATGCTGCACCACCAAATTGAGGATATGTGCCAGGCATGGCACATGTGTCAACTTTCCCTGTCGCAGGGCGGACAGGAGGTTAGTGCCATTATCACACATCACCATTCCTGGCTCAAGCTGGCGTGAACCACCTCTGGGCCTGCCCCTGCAAAGCTAAAGGAATCTCTGCTCCAGTCTGGCTCCTGCCCCCTAGACAGACCAGCTGAAGTACTGCATGGCATCTTTTAGCCTGACTCGTTGAATAGCTCCTTGAATGCTTAGGGGGTACTGGTGGTTCATAGGACAATTCAGCAGAGGAGGGCATGGAGGAGGGGGTGGAGCTGACAAATCTTGCATCATCACCACCAGCTGTATGGAGATGTGGTGGCAAAACAAGCTCCAGCACTGAGCCCTGTCCTTCATCCTTCCTAGTTGCAAGCAGAGTTACCCAGTGTGCTGTAAACAAAGTATAGCGTCCCTGACCATGCTTGCTGGATCACATGTCAGAAGTAACGTGGACCTTGCGGCTGACTGCCTTGCCCAACAGTGCCACAACATTGCCTTCCACGTGATGCTACAGAGCTGGAATGGCCTTACATGCAAAGAAATAGAGACAAAGAACCTGCCATTGTGGTACACCACATTCTGCAAATTCATGGAAGGGGGCAGAATCTACCAGATGGAAAGACAGGCGTTGTAAAGCCAGCGGCTTGGACAAGCTGTAATTTAGACGTTGGGCATGGGGATGGCAGGGACTTTATTTTTTTTTTGCTGCAGCAGCTGGGGCAGATAAATTTGCCTGCTATACTCTAAAGCTGGTGGTGTGTTGCTGGCAGACGTGCTGCAAGCACCTGTGACTAGGGATGGGCAGAACGGACCCCTGTTCGGTTTACAGCAGAACTTTCAAACACTGAATAATGAACCCCACTAAAGTCAATGGGACCCGTACGTCAAAAGTGTCCATTTTGAAGGCTTATATGCAAGTAATTGGGCATACAATGGTTATAGGTGTCTGGGTCCTGCCCTGGGGGACATGTATCATTAAAAAAAAAGTTTGTGAAAAATGTACTTTTTAAATGAGCAGTGTTTTTTTTAAAGTAAAAGCATAAAAATGAAAAATTCCTTCCAATATATTGCCTGGGGGGGTCCCCTTAGTCTACCTGTAAATTGGCAGATCTGTACCATGTCTAGAATCTGCTGCAGCAATAATTGCATTTATAAAGCCAAAAAAAATGAAATTTTCCCAGCAAGCTGCCTTTATTTTGCTCAGCAACAGCTGGGGAGCCAGTGTGTATGATGAGGTCACAATGTAGTGCACTGGGAACAAGATTAGAGATTTTTTGGATACATTCTGGTGTCACTTTGACTTTGGATAGAAGTAACGGGTGCATAAAAATTGGTCTTTGGGTGTCGGTGGTGCCTTCCCACTGTAACCCTATAGAGGTAATCTTGATGAAAACAAGAATTGGCCTTGCTGTAAAAAATTGCAATGATATGCACCTGTCAAACAGGTGCTGAAAAATTGGTCTTTGGGTGTTAGTTAATTGTGCCCATGAAACCTATACCAAAAACATTCTTCCAGATGAAATGATTAAACACCCTCAAAGCTAGGCAGCCTCGAAGTCCTGCAGAGATTCCATATCCCAAATAGACTTAATCAGTGATATCGGCATCAGGGGCTTCATAGTGTTAATCCAGGACTGATTCATTTTTATAAAAGTAAAACGTTCCACGGAGTCTGTGGACTGACGAGTTCTATTATCAGTAACAAAATCTCCTGCAGCACTGAATGCCCGTTCTGAAAGCACGCTGGATACAGGGCAGCCCAACAACTCAATAGCATACTGGGCAAATTCTGGCCAGTGGTCTAGTTTCATGACCCAGTAAGTCAGTGGATCGTCAGCTGGAAAGCTCTCATCTCTCTTTTGGCCCAGAGGTAATCGTCCACCATGTGATGCAGACGCTGCCGGTGGGATGTGGAAGCTGACAGCCCTGGGCGGCGGGGACTAAAAAAATTCCGAAATGCCTCACTTAGAAGACTCAAAATGACGTTTTCCACCACACTGTAACCTACTGGAGTCAGGAAAAATGTTTAATAAAATCCTCTTTAATATGTCCTCAAGAGATTTTATCTTCTGCACTCTCTGTGGGGACGGGACAGTAACCTACTGGAGTCAGGAAAAATGTTTAATAAAATCCTCTTTAACGCGTCCTCAAGAGATTTTATCTTCTGCACTCTGTGGGGATGGGATGAGTTCTGAGACCTTCCCCTTATAACGGTGATCAAGGAGGGTTGCAAACCAGTAATCATCCTTCTTCTTTATGCCACATATTCTTGGGTCAGGCTTTGAAGCATGAGGTTGCCCATGCACCTCAAATTTGCAGAGGCTTGAGAAGCAGACTCCTCTGGGTGACCCAGGTTGACAGCATCTGGAATTTCCTCCTCTCAGCCAAGTACTACTCCCAAGGGTCCTGGGGTTGGAAAGCCATTGCTTACAGATTGACGCATGTCTTCCTCTTATTCGTAGCCTACGAAAGTGCCAGAATCCTCCTCCTCATCCTCCTCCCCTCTCTCCTCCTGTGTGTTCTGTGACATAGGAATGATGGTGTCTGGATAAAGTGGGCCTTGAAAGGAAAGGAAGTCCTCCTCTTCCTACTGCTGCTCTGCCCCCAGTGCCCTGTCCATAATGCCACGCAGAGTCTGCTCTAGCAGGAACACACCAGGGATTGTGTCACTGGTGCATGCACTGTCACTGCTCACCATCTGTGTGGCCTCTTCAAATGATGACAATACAGTGCATGCACCCTTAATGATCAGCCATTGGCGTGGGGAAAAAAAGCCGAAGCGGCCTGAGCCTGTCATCATGCCGTACTGGCACAGATACCGATTGTGGTACATCACATTGTGCGAATTCACAGAAGGGGACAGAATCCACCAGGCTGAAAGGCAGAAGTTGGAGAGCCAACAGCTTTGACAAGTTTGCATTCAGACGCTGGGCATGTGGGTGGCAGGGACTGTATTTTTTTCTGCTGCAGCAGATGGGGCAGAGAAATTTGCCAGCTAAAGTCTACAGCTGGTGGTGTGCTGCTGGCAGATGTGCTGATAGGACCTGGGACACCCTGTGCTATACCATCAACCCTGTCAGTGGATGCTGCTGAAAGGTAATGACTCTGTATCGCAGGGGAAGACTGAAGTGGGTAAGGAGGAGGGACAGATTTGTGCCCCTTTTGTGTGGCTTTTAGGTGCTCTTGCCAATGGGCTGAGTGGTTAGACGTTAAATTCCTTGTTAGGCATAAGGTACCAAAATGGTTGGTGTTTTTGCCATGTTTGATGTGCCTGAGACACAGTTTGCAGATAAATAAATTTATTCCTGCGCTACCATGTACAGAGGGAGAGAGAGAATATAGAGATAATGAATATAACCCTAGGAAAAGCCGCCTGCTCCGGATAGGGTACACCCTGCCCCTATTGGTAAAATTAATCAATAAAAATATGGTGCTGCGCTAATCCATTTGAAAACAATATGGTACATAAATATGTGAAAATATAAAAAATATATATAAAAAGTATTGAAGGTGCTAATATCTATTGATCAAGATATCTTGAAGGTCTATAAAGTGACTGTGTTATACTGACATGCTGATGTAAAACTTAAAACGTGATAAAGCAACATGTAAACAATATCATCTGCAGAAAAATCACAAATAAATATAGTAACAGTAACTGGCTCCAATAAAATTCATATAAATAATGTGCAAACCAGGCACACAGCAAACGGACACAGAAGATAAAGTGACTAGTGCAAACGGACAAGGTATAAGTGACAACTGACTAAAAAAATTGTGACAATAAACTGAAAAAAGTCCACAAATAAAAGTGCATAAATGGTGATCCTCTTTGGGCAAGTGAGGTGACTAGCACAAATAGTGATATTTTCTTTCTTCGTGCAACACACCACACATCGGTGGGCAGTGGCCCCTTACCTGCAGGTAATGGGGTAATAGCATTAGCCAATTTTAGGCATGGCGGCCCTTATTCAAGATGCAGGGATGAAAAAAACTTCTGAATGGCGGAGTGCCAACTTCAAACCAGTAGTGGGGGCGACAATCTTTGGTCCTATCCTCGCTAGCCTCATATGGGAACTGCGTCCCTCCGAGTAATGTACCGGGGTCACCAGATGGGGAAAAGAGCAAAGGAAGGTCCCACAATAGCGTAATATTGTTTGATAATAATATTGTTTATTTAAACAATAGTAGTACTCATATTTCCAATAAACATAGAGTGCCTGTCCCGTCCCGTTTTGGGACGGGACAGGCGAGGATAGGACCAAAGATTGTCGCCCCCGCTACTGGTTTGAAGTTGGCACTCCGCCATTCGGAAGTTTTTTTCATCCCTGCATCTTGAATAAAAATCATGCCTAAAATTGGCTAATGCTATTACCCCATTACCTGCAGGTAAGGGGCCACTGCCCACCGATGTGTGGTGTGTTGCACGAAGAAAGAAAATATCACTATTTGTGCTAGTCACCTCACTTGCCCAAAGAGGATCACCATTTATGCACTTTTATTTGTGGACTTTTTTCAGTTTATTGTCACAATTTTTTTAGTCAGTTGTCACTTATACCTTGTCTGTTTGCACTAGTCACTTTATCTTCTGTGTCCGTTTGCTGTGTGCCTGGTTTGCACATTATTTATATGAATTTCATTGGAGCCAGTTACCATTACTATATTTATTTGTGATTTTTCTGCACATGATATTGATCACATGTTGCTTTATCACATGTTTTAAGTTTTACATCAGCACGTCAGTATAACACAGTCACTTTATAGACCTTCAAGATATCTTGATCAATAGATATCAGCACCTTCAATACTTTTTATATATATTTTTTATATTTTCACATATTTATGTACCATATTGTTTTCAAATGGATTAGTGCAGCACCATATTTTTATTGATACAGTTTGCAGATAGCAACAGTGCGATCTGCTGCAGATGTGCTGAAAAAGGCCCAGACAGCTGAGCTTTGGGGAGTGGGCCGGGAGATAGCTGCAGAATGTGATGGAATAGCGTGGCTGCTCTCTACTCTTTCTTGATTTCGGCCTCCTTGGGGTTGTGCCGCCCCACCTTCAGTTTTGCTCTATCTGGCACCCAAGTCGCATCAGTGACCTCATCATCATCATCATCTCCATCTCCTTCATCTTCATCATTACCACTGGAGACAGCTTGGCAATACGCTGCGTTTTGGGGAACATGAATGCCAATTTGTCTACCAGTGTTCCTCCCTCTTTCTAGGCTCATGTTCCTGTCATCCTCAACCTCAGAACCAACATCTGAATCCAGTATTGGCTGGGCATCATCAAAGAGCAAGTGGCTGGCGCTGTGGTCAAATAACTCAGCTGACTCCTCAATGGCTGTTGTTGGGGCTATGGCAGGAATAGATGTGGACAAGGAGGCAGATTTGTGCACTCTGGCAACTGCAGGGGACTGCACACTTGTCTCTACTTGCGTGACAGAGGATGAGGAGGATGAGGAAGGTTTAGTAAGCCAGTCCACCACCTCCTCTGCATGCTGTGGTTGGATAGCACGGGCAAACTCACTAAACAGAGGAAATGATGCCCTGCCTGCGGACTGACCACCACATCTACCTTTTCCTGTGGACACATTTGTTGCTGGCCCCCTTACAGTGGGAGGGAGGGGGCGGTGCTTATAAGCAAATGTAAAGAAGAAGCTGAAATCTGTACGTAGATGCACTTTAATCAATGTAAAGAGATGTTTGATGCACTTTAATTTGAGTACTCACACTTCACAGACACACTTCATGGATACACTATAATATACTGCAATATAATGCACACAAAACTATATGGCGTTAAACTGGCAGTAACGCACGCAAAACTATATGGCGTTAAACTGGCATTAAGGCATGCAAAACGATATGACGTTAAACTGGCAGTAACGCACACAAAACGATATGGCGTTAAACTGGCGGTAACGCACGCAAAAATATATGGCGTTAAACTGGCAGTAACGCACGCAAAACGATATAGCGTTAAACTGGCCGTAACGCACGCAAAACAATATGGCGTTAAATTGGCAGTAACACACACAGAAGTAAATGGCGTTAAACTGGCAGTAACGCACACAGAAGTAAATGGCATTAAACTGTCAGTAACGCAATCAGGCAGAGTTCAACCGTCACTACACTGACCCTATCTGAGCTGCCCCTACTCTAGCTATACACTAATGTCAAGATTACTGACATGGTCTCACTACACTTAAACTATATGAGCTGTCCCTACTCCACACTAATGTATGTATGAATGACACGGTCTCACTACACTACAGTGAAACTATCTGAGCTGTCCCTACTCTAGCTGCACACTATGCAAAGCTGAATGATAGTCCTCCTCATTACACTCACACTATCCCTAGACTGACACTAAACTAATATTCTACACTGACAATTGAAGAAAAATAGCACAGTATAGCACACTAACTAACCTATAGCACTGAATACTTTTATACTGTGGGGTGGGGATTAGCCATGATTGGATAAAGTCATGATGACAGTGTCCAATCATGACTCTGACAGTGCTCTGTGCCTTGATTGGCTGAAGCTTTCACTGCTTCAGCCAATCAGGGCTTGCAATGCATTGTGGTCGGTTCGGGGGGCTGAACAAACGGTCAAACGACCCGTTTGTTTCGGCTGTTCACTGAACAACCTAACAAAGAAAGTTTGGCCCAAACTTATGCTCGGGCCCAACCGTTCGCCCATCCCTACCTGTGACACCCTTCCACCCTTCGCTATACCATTATCCCTGTCAGTGGAGGCTGCCGAGAGGTCATGAGATATAGCGGGGGATGTAGACCTGAAAGGAGAGGAGTGAGGGGAAGAAGAATTGCTTCCCTTTTGTGTGGTTTTCAGGTGCTCTTGCCAATGGGCTGAGTGGTGGGAGGTTAAATGCCTTGTCAAGCATGTTGTACCAAAATGGCTGGTCTTTTTGCCTTGCTTGATCTGCTTGAGGCAAAGTTTGCAACTTGCAACAGTGCGATCGGCTGCACATGTGTTTAAAAAGGCCCAGACAGCTGAGCTGTGGGAAGTGGGCCGGGAAATAACAGTTCCACAATCTGATGGAATAGGGTGGCTGCTCTCTACTCTTCCATGATGGCTGCCTCTAGAGGACATTCTGCCTCGCTGGGGTTGTGCCTCAGGCTCACTTTCCTCCTCTGCTCTATCCGGCACATCAGTGACCTCAACATCATCATCATCCCCTCCATCCTCATCATCACTGGAGCCAACTTGGCAATACGCTGCGGCTTGAGAAACATAACTGGCAGTGTTCTCCCCTCACTGTAGGCTCATGTGCTTACTTTCTGGACCAGTGCCTGTTGTTGTTGTTTAGTGAGCTCACCCAATGGGTCTTACAAGACATACTGTTGCTGATACTCCAGGTATTAGTGGTGAGATGTACTGGCTACACTGGCAAAAGTCTGATGAACACTGTATAGTAAGTAGGGTTGTCTTTGCTGAGATAACCCTTTGTAGCAGTGTTACTTCAACTCCTTGGACCTTTAGCCATTCCCCTTTTTATAGCACAGGTGAGCTGGCTAGGACCAAAATCCCAGAAACTAAGCTAGGATTATTTAACCCTTTCCCCAGCCTTGGCTCACTAGACTATACACACTTCAGCCTGCCTAAACCCTGTCTCTCTAACGATGGAGCTAGGGGACATGTCCCCCAAAGCCTGATTCAGGAGACTAAACGAGTCCCTATTACAGGACCCCAAAATACAGACACTGTTTAAACAGGAACTCAATTCTTGTCTGAAAACAATAGTCAGGACACCTTCCCATTGATAACCTGGGAAACATACATATGCAATACATATTTATAGATGTATTTGATCAAACAGGGCTCTAAAATCAAGAAAGAAAGAGATTCTCAGAGATCTCTTCTCTCATGGACCAAAAACACAACTGTAGCAGTAGATTTCAAAGTTCAAAATTCTAAAATTCTATCAACAAAATGCTATTTTTTACATAAAACTAAAACTGGTCAAAAGCCATAGAAACATATACACTATGGGTTCAGCAATAAACCAGGAAAGTTCCTAGCAAGGGTGCCACAAGAAAAATGGTTGATTGCACATATCCCTTACATAGAAGCTAAACCAGGAACAAGAAGCTAAATTAGCTCTCAAAGACAGGTAAGGACTGTAAGGCACCTAGCCCAGACTGGTTTTCAGAGCCCTACTATAAACATAAAATCCTATCCTGAGCACAGAATTTCTGAAAGCACAAAACTCCCTAGATGAGATAACCTTCCCTGCAGATTCCCAATGGGCCCACAAAATAGTCATACCCAAAGATGGGAAAAACCTCTCACAATGCTCCTACTACTTCCCTATTTTAAAACAAGAGAAGTATGTTTTATTTATTTTTTTTATTTACCCATTATACTTACCTAGAGGGTGCACCATCGGACGATGCTGCATCTGTCCCTCGCCGCCTCTGCACTGAGAACCGAGCCATCAAAGACAATGGCTCGGTTCTCTCAGCTCCCCAAGCGGAGAGCTGCTGCATGTCAGTCAGCAGCTCTCCTCTCTGCCCCTCCACGCTCATTGGAGCGCTGAGCTGTGCAGGGGCGGGGAGCGGCCATGTCAGTCTCTCAGCGGCTCGCTGAGAGGCTGTGACAGGCATCAGTCCAGGCACCTGGCAGATCCAGACTTTATTGTCACGATGATGCGGTGCCTGGACTAATTCCAGTGACGTCAACAGAGAGTGGACTTCAGACCACTCTCTGCTGAAAACAGGTCACAAGAGTACCAAATGAATTGCACTCCCATGACCCATAGGAAAAGCCCAGTCAAACAAGCTCAGGCTGGACTTCTCCTTTAATGCTGAATGTGGATCTTAAAATCTTTACTAAAATACTGACTATATGGTTAAAAAATGAATAAAAACCAAGCGCTGATGTGGACAGATATGTGTGATATAAATAAATTGTGCTTAAAAATATATATATACCAATATAGTTAGTGCTATGAAAAAATCAGTAAATTAAAGCTGCTATCAATATAGGGTGATCAGATAACCAAACAAATAGTACTAAGTATAAAATTGATGCGCTTTAAATAAATAGTGCACAATATGCTGCTGCGACTAAGCTTAAATCCAGGAATAAAAAATGCATACATGTGAATAAAATAAATGAATAATTATGGTGCTAATACATGTGTTAAAATTGCCAAAATAAATCTTCAAATTGGTGATGTGACGGTGAGTATAAATAAAATAATAATGACACTCTGAGTACAATGTCCAGGCAGAGATAAATAGTGGGAGAAAGTAAAAAAAAAAAAAAAAAATTTAAACAGTTCCTTCCCTTAATCCAGATTGATTGACTCACTGGGTTAGATCGTTTGTACCAGGATATTTAGTTTTTCTTGCATCCCACTTCAGCAATTACACTGCTGGTGATTCGGCTCTCAGGATAAAGGTTTTATGCAAAGCAAACAAAAAAAAAAAAAAAAAAAATAGATCATTGTGCAGTGAACTTACTAGATAGTACATAAGCAAAACAGGGACAAGAGATACACTCACACACTCCCGGTCTATTAGAAGCAAAATAAGCAGATTGCAGTCAGCCGCTGTGGACGAGGTTTCCCATAGAGAAACAGCTGCTGTTAACCTTCAGGTGTATTGCAGCACTGAACGTCCTAAGCTCCTCCCACGCGTTACATCACTGACACGTGACTTTTTCAAGGATCCTTGAAAAAGTCACCAGTAGCCCTAGCCCTACTTCCATCACGGGGTCTGGATCAAATCTGTCCCCAGCTTCTCCTTGGAACACATCCTTGAGGTCTATTGGCTGATATCCAGTTGGCGGCCCTTCCTGATGTTTCTTCACCCCACCAGAGAAGTCAAGAAGGGAGACAGAGGTTCCACCGTTCCGGATATCGTTTTCCAGCCTAGGTTTGGCTCCATGCACCATTGACTCCATGTCATATGACAGTGGAGTCCACGTCATCTGGTAAGAGTACCCATCTTATCTTACTTCCTGATGTTTTCATTCTGATGCCCCATATCGAGATGTTGGTTTACAGCTACGGAAGTTCTGTACCCCGTTGTTGACTCAGTCACAGATCCACACCGTGCACCATTGACTTTATTTTTTAGTTTCACATCATTTTTTGGTCCATACCAGTTCCTCTTAATAATTTGAGTTTGGAATCATCCATTTACCATATGTGGACACTTTATACTGTGTTTGTTCATTTCATTTCACTTATGGTTTTTGCACATATGCTTTACTGTTCAGTACAGCATCTCTTACTTAATTGTTTCACTACACCCTAACTTCCTATTACTTCTTAGCGCTGCATTTTTTTCCCTTTTTACACAATGCACAGGATTAATCCCTTAGATTCCACAGTGAGTATAACAAGCATGCTTTACTGCATATACAGAATGATTTTCCTGTTGTGGGTTTAGTAACACTTTAAGATCAAAGAGACCTGTTTGGATTACTTTAAATTAAGCAAAGGCGCCAGACAGAGCTGTCCTCTATCTCCATCGATTTTCATTCCCCCCTGGAGCCTCTCTTGTGTTATATTCGATCCAAACTTGATATTAGATGAGTCCCCACTGCCTCCACCTGCGAAGTTGCGGCAGTTGTTTTTTGTCACACACCCTGAAACCACACTGCCCAAACGTTGTCACCACTGAAAGTGAACCTCACAAAATCAGAGGCCTTAAACTTCAATGTACACAACTGACCCCTGACTACAGTGAACAAAACTTCCCACTGAAGTGGGCTTAAAACAACAAAGTATTTAGGAGTAAAAAATGCCTTTTCAGTAGACAAGGTCTTTGCTATTAGCTCCCCCTTCCTCTCCACATTTAAAAAGGTCTAAAAAAATGGTAATAGGGAAATTGTTTCCTGGTTTAGGGGGAATAGTATCCTAAAAATGTATCCCCCTGTGAGTTCTCTATCTACTTAAAACCTTATGCATCAAAATCTGCAGCCCATTCATTAAAATCTACTTTGCAAGGAATTTCAAATCTTCCCCTGGACCCACAGAGAACATAAAGTAAATGCTTGTAGTCTAGCCAAATATAGGGTGGTCTAAATGATAAAGGCTCTAGACTGGTGTAAACATTCTTACACAAAACTATGGGTTCAACTGAAATAAGGGCAATTAGACCCACTACTACAAGGTGTTTTCTGGCTCACATGTTCACCTGAGCCACAACAAGAACCCACCCCACAATAATTTTAACACTCCAAGTACTCACACACAGGACAAAATGATCTTCATATACTTTCCCTTTATAGGAAGAAGCCCTTCCCACCAGGTGGGAATACCACTGTTAAAAGCAAACAAATTCAGAGTGAATCACTTTGTGTCCTCCAAAGGATAAAGGGTGACCCAAATGCAACATTTTTTACTGTTCTTAACCAAACTATAGGAGATAGTGAGTACCAACACTTTTGAACACCTATGCCTAGACTCTACTGCTCTAGGTCATGCCTTCTCCTATTTCTTTTGCCTACTAAATAAACCACTAGCTGGCTTCTCTCCACAATACTTACAGAAGTATGAGAGAAAGAGAGACATTGGGACCACATTCAAAGCCAACCTATGAGGCTATATTCTCTATTTTGCTCATAAATCTTCTCATAAATCTATAGCTAACACAATACAGGAATTAGGTTTTAAAATCATATCTAGGTGGTAAAGAATTCCTTAGACATTACATACTGTAAGATCTTTCCACAAACTTCCCCTCTGTGCTAGAGATGTCAACAGTCAGTCAACACTATACTGTACTACTTCATACCTTTTAAGACTGTCCCATTGGGCCCTTTTGGGATGAGTCAATCAATATCTAAGAAACTTAAAGATACTGACCTGGGTGTCACACTTACATGTCCCATGTTCTACTGCTGGGTCTTTCTTTCTGTGTGTGACTGGGCTTGCTGCCTGCATATATTTCTTTAACAACAAGTATATCACGGTTCCGTCAGGAGTTATATTCTAAAGTTTCTCCAATGTGGCTTCTTATGTACTCATAGAAAACAAAATGTCCATCATTGCACAAAATTCCACATTTACTTTAATTTATAAAAGGTTTAAAAGTTACACTCACATGCATATGTGCCTTATGCCGCGTACACACGAGCGGACTTTCTATCCTACTTGGTCCGGCACACTTTCCGACGGACTTTGTCCGCCAGGTGCGCCGGACTTTAAAACGAACGGACTTGCCCACACACGCCGGGATTTTCCGGCGGGCTAAGTCCGCCCGTCTTTCCGACGGACTTTCGCCGGAGTTCCGGCGGACTTTCAGAATGAACGGACTTGCCCACACACGGACAAGTCCGTTCATTTTGAACGTGACTCAGGTGCGACGGGACTAGAAAAGGATGTCAATCTTGCCGCTTTTATCGGCGAGATTGACACCTTGCGAGCCCCGTCGCGGGGCATACCAGGCCCTTAGGTCTGGTATGGATTATAAAGGGGAACCCCGCTACGCCGAAAAAACGGCGTGGGGTCCCCCTAAAATCCATACCAGACCCCGATCCGAGCACGCAGCCTGGCCGGTCAGGAAAGGGGGTGGGGACGAGCGAGCGCCCCCCCCCCTCCTGAACCGTACCAGGCCGCATGCCCTCAACATGGGGGGTGGGTGCTTTGGGGGAGGGGGGCACCCTGCGCCCCCCCCCAAAGCACCTTGTCCCCATGTTGATGAGGACAAGGGCCTCTTCCCGACAACCCTGGCCGTTGGTTGTCGGGGTCTGCGGGCGGGGGCTTATCGGAATCTGGGAGCCCCCTTTAATAAGGGGGCCCCCAGATCCCGGCCCCCCACCCTATGTAAATGAGTATGGGGTACATGGTACCCCTACCCATTTACCTAGGAAAAAAGTGTAAGTAATAAAACACACTACACAGGTTTTTAAAATATTTTATTAAACAGCTCCGGGGGGGATCTTCCTCCGGCTTCGGGGGTCTTCTTCCGGCTTCGGGGGTCCCTCCGCTTCATCTTCTCCCGGCGTCCGGTTGGTTCTTCTCCGCTCTCCGGCCTCTTCTCCCGGTGTCGCAGGTCTTCGGCCGGCCCCTCCGCTCTCTTCATGTAGCTCTATTGCGAGCGGAGGTCCGGACTTCTGGGCTTCTTGGCTTCTTGGCTTCTTGGCTTGGCTTGGCTTGGCTTCTCTTCTCTTCCCCCAGATGTTGACACGACGCTCTCTCCGGCTGGACTGGTTTCTGAGGGCTGCGTTGTGACTTATATAGGCGGAGACCCCGCCCCCATATGATGTCACAGTCCCTGGGCATGCTGGGACTGTGACGTTTTAGGGGGCGTGGTCGACCACGCCCCCCGACCACGCCCCCTAAAACGTCACAGTCCCAGCATGCCCAGGGACTGTGACATCATATGGGGGCGGGGTCTCCGCCTATATAAGTCACAACGCAGCCCTCAGAAACCAGTCCAGCCGGAGAGAGCGTCGTGTCAACATCTGGGGGAAGAGAAGAGAAGCCAAGCCAAGCCAAGCCAAGAAGCCAAGAAGCCAAGAAGCCCAGAAGTCCGGACCTCCGCTCGCAATAGAGCTACATGAAGAGAGCGGAGGGGCCGGCCGAAGACCTGCGACACCGGGAGAAGAGGCCGGAGAGCGGAGAAGAACCAACCGGACGCCGGGAGAAGATGAAGCGGAGGGACCCCCGAAGCCGGAAGAAGACCCCCGAAGCCGGAGGAAGATCCCCCCCGGAGCTGTTTAATAAAATATTTTAAAAACCTGTGTAGTGTGTTTTATTACTTACACTTTTTTCCTAGGTAAATGGGTAGGGGTACCATGTACCCCATACTCATTTACATAGGGTGGGGGGCCGGGATCTGGGGGCCCCCTTATTAAAGGGGGCTCCCAGATTCCGATAAGCCCCCGCCCGCAGACCCCGACAACCAACGGCCAGGGTTGTCGGGAAGAGGCCCTTGTCCTCATCAACATGGGGACAAGGTGCTTTGGGGGGGGGGGCGCAGGGCGCCCCCCTCCCCCAAAGCACCCACCCCCCATGTTGAGGGCATGCGGCCTGGTACGGTTCAGGAGGGGGGGGGGCGCTCGCTCGTCCCCACCCCCTTTCCTGACCGGCCAGGCTGCGTGCTCGGATCGGGGTCTGGTATGGATTTTAGGGGGACCCCACGCCGTTTTTTCGGCGTAGCGGGGTTCCCCTTTATAATCCATACCAGACCTAAGGGCCTGGTATGCCCCGCGCTCGCCGCAATAGGAAGATTTGTTTTTCCTATTGCAGCGAGCGCGAGATGCAATACCATCCCCTCGTGTCGTATTTGGTCTGTCGGACCAGCCTACACACGAGCGGGCTTTCCGTCGGACCAGCACACACACGAGCGGACTTTCCGCCCGAAACTGAGTCCGACGGAAAGATTTCAAACATGTTTGAAATCTAGGTCCGGCGGGCTTTTGGGAAGAAGTCCGCCGGAAAAGTCCGCCGCCGCCCACACACGGGCGGATTGTCCGGCACACTCTGGTCCGCCGGACCAAGTATGCCGGAAAGTCCGACCGTGTGTACGCGGCATTAGACCAGCACTGAGTCTGTCCAGCATTCCAGTAATGGCCTGTAATGGGCGCTCTGTATGCAGGGAACCAGCGTGCCATTTAAGCCTCAAGGTGAGCGTAGTTCATAGGCAGGATGTGATGTCAGCGTCGCACAGTTAGCCTTAATGCGTTTCGCATAACATATGCGTCATCAGGAAGCTTCTGTCTGTTGCGTCACTGACGGAACCGTGAACACGGTGAATAAATATATGAAGAATATAACTAATGGGACTTGTAGAACACACAATTTTGCAAAAGTGTTTGTGTTTTGTTTTCATTTTTTTTTTATTTTGATTTTCTGTCTCACTGGATCTAAGGGGCATTGCATGAGATAGTAATTGATGGTTTATATGCATTGTTTAATATTGATATTATATTGACTTAATCAATTGGTGGAACATTCATGCAGTACAAGGGTGAGCGCAACTACCTAATACAGTTTTCAATATTTTTACCATGCATTCTTTTATTGACTGGTCTCTCTTGCATCTCTTTACTGCTATGGCAAACTCCATCACATTTTTCTTGTACACAAATAAGTTTTAATCCAGAATTTTCTCTGTTTCCTAGGTCAGCCTACTCCCCTGACATCTCTGATATAAGTTTCCGGGTCCTTCTTCGCTTTCCACAAAGGGTTAAAAATCGTGGAACAGCAGATTTTTTGCCAGTGAAACCAAGGCATACTTGGGAATGGCATAGTTGCCACCAGTGAGTTCTAATTACCTCTTATGACATTATCACCCTCTTTTACAAATGTCCTATTTGCACTTATCCTCCCTTGTATTTCTATTCAAAAGGCATTATCACAGTATGGATTCATTTAGTCACTATGATCTCCTGCATTCTGCAACCCAACGTAGGGTGGCAGAGGGACACAAGGCCAGCTTCTGCTTGGAAGATACGACATGTGATTTAGGAATGAGACGACGATATGCCTGCACAGCACACACCCAGGTGATAATAAAGGAATATTTACTTATGGAACTTAAAACTAAAAATTGTTGTTTTACAAGATAATGGGTAACTTAAGGCCTCATGCACACTGGACGTTTCTACAGCTGCTATTTTTGGATTTAGGTGTTTTTTCTACAGCCAGTAAACTCCCCAGCATGTTATCCTATGTGTCCATGCACGCATAGGCTGTTATCAATGTTTTCTAGCTGGAACCCCCCCCCCCCCCAGAACTAGTGGGTTTGAGTTTTTCAGCTGTAAAAATGCCCTAACTGATAAAAGCTTAAAAACAATAAAAAACGCAGAAAAACTTGGCTATTCAGCTTTTATCAGCGTTTTTGAGCCATAGGCTTTTGTGGGAGTATAGTTTTGTTAAAAAAGCTAAAAAAAACTACAGCTAAAAAAACTAAAAATAGCTACTGCAAAAATCCTGCAAAACTTATTCTACAGCTACAGTTTTTTACAGCTAATGCTGCTGGCATTGTATAATGTCCAGTACAATATAATACTAAGAGAGGAAGATACATTAAAAATCTTTAAAGGAAAACTATGGTTTTGAGTCAATGTTATTTAATTTTTTTTAAGCTCATAAGCATTTAAACTGATGTTTTTTTCTTCTTTTCTATTATGTATATAAAATATCTTTATACATATTAGAAGATGAGTGACTGCATTGGCTCATTCATTTGTGTATGTGTTAGTTGCAGATTGAGCTATTCAGCTTTGAAACCATAACCTTTTAACATTTTTTTAAATTTATATGACTATATTAGCAAAAAAAAATGTGTTGCAGCAAAATTGCAGGTAGAAAATGCAATAACCCAAAAATAAGAGACATCAATAACCAGAGAAAAGGGAAACATTCCACAATTACACTATCTTTTTCCTTCTGTTTGAGATACAAACTGACATCCCATCTATAGTTCAGACCTTTGGAGATCCTGGAGCAGAGTTTGAAGATCCAAAATACCTACCGCTCCCGGGAGTATCTGATATAAGTCCCTTCCTCTAGCTGCAGAAATTATCCTTGAAGCTACGTTAACATCTGAAAGAAGACCTAAAACACGTGGTTTAGGATCTAGTTAAAGTGGGGAGACCATGCGGTCATGTAGGAACTTAATCATTTGCACCCAGTAAGCTTGAATATCAGGACAGGTCCACATTAAATATATTTTATGTATTTTTTTTTTTTTTGGTTGAATTAGGTGGACTTGTGTCTTTTTTCAACTTGACTAACTATGTAAATGAAAAAAGTACTGGAATAGCCAGCACATCTAGGGCATAGTGGGCTGTAATTTAACCTCTTGCTGACCAGTGCACAATGATATACGTCGGCACAATGGCATGGCTGGGCAAATGTGCATACGGGTACATCCCCTTTAAATCATGGCATAGTGGCCGCGCGCCTGTCGTCTACTCCGTGAGCGTGCCCGTGGGTCCCGCGGACTTGATGTCCGCCGGGGGCCGTAATCGTGTCACGGAGCGGCAGAACGGGGAGATGCCTATGTAAACAAGGCATTTCCCTGTTCTGCCTAGCAACAAGACAGAGATCTACTGCTCCCTGTCATCGGGAGCAGTGATCTCTGTCATGTTCTAGTGAGACAATCCCTCCTACAGTTAGAATCACTCCCTAGGACACACTTAACCCCTTGATCGCCCCCTAGTGTTTAACCCCTTCCCTGACAGTGTCATTTACACAGTAAATAGTGCATTTTTATAGCACTGATCGCTGTATAAATGACAATGATCCCAAAATAGTCTCAAAAGTGTCCGATGTGTCCGCCATGTCGCAGTCATGATAAAAATCGAAGCTCGCCGCCATTACTAATAAAAAAAATTAATAATAATAATGCCATAAATATATCCCCTATTTTGTAGACGCTATAAATTTTGCGCAAACCAATCAATATATGCTTATTGCGATTTTTTTTTTACCAAACATATGTAGAAGAATTCATATCGGCCTAAACTGAGAAAGAAATTTGTTTTTTTATATATATTTTTGGGGGATATTTATTATAGCAAAAAGTAAAAAGTATTGCTTTTTTTTTAAATTGTCGCTCTTTTTTTGTTTAGAGCACAAAAAATAAAAACCGCAGAGGTCAAATACCACCAAAAGAAAGCTCTATTTGTGGGAAAAAAAGAACGTCAATTTTGTTTGGGTGCAATGTCACGCAATTGTCATTTAAAGTGACACAGTGCCATATCGCAAAAAGTGCTCCGATCAGTAAGGGGGTAAATCCTTCCGGGGCTGAAGTGATTAAACAATATTTAGAAATTCTTAGTGGAGTTAAATAGGCTCTGTGTATGATGTACAATTGTGTCAATCGGTCAGAGAGTCTAGGTGAAGTCAGCTTTGTGCCTTCTAGTATTTCGTCCCATTCTGACTCCCCTACAGAGCCGACATCTCCTACCCAGTGGGCTCTGGCCCTATCAACTACTCGATTAACAGTGGGGGTACGCAGTGTGGTATACAATGCAGATAATAATTTAGTGGGATCTTTGCCAGTGATTATGTCCACTAAGGGTAACTTTGCAGAGGGGGTATATTCTCCGGGAACTGGGTTTGGAGGGCATGACATAGCTGTAATTACCTGAATAGCATGTAGGAAGGGAGCTCAAATTCCTCCTTCAAAGACTGAAAGGGCCTCACTCCTGTGGGACTAAGCACCTGATATAGGTATATTATACCCTTTGAAGCCCATAGATCAATGTCCGGGATAGAGGATAGTTCCTGTAATTGGGGGTTATGCCACAAGGGGATGTGTGTATGGTAGGGTAGGGCCTTGATTCTGTTAAGAGCTGTCTCCCTAATACGCCTATGATGAAACAACATGGAGTCTCGGGGGCTGACTGCAGCTTGGTGTTCCTTACCGCTAAAGAGCATCTGTAGGGGGGAGTGCACAATGCAGTTTGGCTGTCTACAGACTAACGTTTGATACCTAAAAACGTCCAATTTGTGAAGGTGGTAAAAGTGAGATAGTTGGGCTGCTGAGTAGTAAGAATGGAAGTCAAGTAGAGCCGTGCCTCCTAAGGTGGTAGGGTTTTTAAGAGTGAGCCAGGACAGGAAATGCCTTCCAGGTCCCCAAATAAATGTATTGAGGATAGTGTCAATTGTTTTAAAGGTTTTCAGGGGGAATAGGACTGAAGAGTGTGAATACATATATATATATATATATATATATATATATATATATATATATATATATATATATATATATATATAGGAACTCCTGCCCAAGTTCCTATATATCACCTCTTGGTAAGGTTTACCCTACCCATCACCCCCAGTGGAAGTCTCGCCCAGGATTGTGTGCGGGCTTTCAGAATAGTAAGTAACGGTTCTATGTTATTGTTTATATAGTCTTGGGACACTCTGGTAACTCGATCTCCTAAGTCCTAAGATTAGGGAAACACTATTTAATGGGAGGGAGGCTGAACTGCTCGTTGGTGGATATGGGTCTAAGGGAAGGATTTGCAATTTGCTCCAGTTAATTTGCAGCCAAGAGTGTGAACCAAACTCCTCAATAGTCTGAAGGGCAGCTTGCAGTGAAGGGCCTGTGTCCTCTAAATACAGGATCAGGTCATCTGCGTACATTCCTACAGTTTCTATGAGAGGGCCTGAGCAAAGACCGTGTACATCTGGGTGTGTTCCAAGTGAAATGGCCAGCAGTTCTGTGGGCAGGGCATAAAGAAGCAGGGACAATGGGCATTCCTACCGGGTACTGCATCTCAGGGGGAAAGAATCTGAAACCCAGCCATTCACTGACACTCGAGCCACTGAAAAGTAATACAGTAATTGTACCAATTTAATAAACTTTGAATCAAACCCGAAACCTCTCAAACATTTCCATAAGTATCCCCATTCCACGAAATCAAACACTTTAGCAGCATCTAAACCACCACTGCTCTGGTACCAATTACATCATGACAAGCTTGGATATTCATATAAAGGCAGCGAAAATTCATGGCCATGTTTTTCCCGGGCATAAATCCTGTTTGATCAGGATGTATAAGTGATAGAATTACTTAGTTAAGGCAAAATTTTAATGTCCACTTTCAACAATGATATTGGCCAGTAAGATTCGGGGTAGTGGGCGTCTCTACCCGGTTTGGGAATTACAATAATCACGGTTTCTCGCATGGACTCAGGTAAGGTACCAGACTCAAAAATATGGTTATGCAGTGACAATAATTCAGGGATTGGAACTTCTGAGTATGTCGCATAAAAGTCCAGAGGTAGACCATCATGTCTGGGGGCCTTGGCAGGGGCAAGGGAATGCAGCAGTGGCGATTTCATCCACGGAAAGGGGAGCCTCAAGATCTGCTACATGGGTCTCAGTCAACTGTGGGAAAACAATATTCTGTAAGAAAGCTTGGGTTTATGACACAGAAATGTTTGTTTGTGAGGAGTATAGTGTACCATAATAAGAACAGAACTCAGCAGCAATCAATGAGGGGTCAGTAATAGGAGCCCCCTGTCCATCCACTAAAGTTACTACTACCAGAGGCCTGGAGTCTTGATGGGCCAGATGGGACAAGAGTTTTCCTGCCCGCTCTCCCTGCTCGAACACTCGCTGCCGACAAAAGAAAAGCTTCTGTAACTGGTCAACGATCCGAGTTTGGGATTTGAGTGCGGATATGTTGGCAGGCGTAGGGTCTGACATGAAAGCGTTAGCAAGGGAAGTTAACCTGACGCTTGTTGAAGAAGGGCTTTGGAGGAGGCCTTCAAACAGCTTATACGTCTGGAAAGGCAGTTAGCCAGAAAGGATGTAGTCACCAGGAGTGGGGCATAACCTGCGGGGCTAGGTGGAGTATTACCCAATAGGGAGCGTGGTCTGACAAGGTTCTGGGGTGAAAGCCTGCCTCCTCCAGCAGAGGGAGCAAAATGTCAGACATCACTATGAAGTCTAAATGAGACATGGTAGAATACATTGCTGAAAACCAGGAGAAGGCTTGGATGTTTGGATGGCTATACCGCCACATACTGTATCTGTCAGCGCAAAGTCTGTGAATAAACGGCTTAAGCGAGTGCTAGCAGGTAGTGAGGGGGCCAGATGTAAATGGTCTAAGGCTGGGTTAAGGACCATGCTTAAGTCCCCTAGCCATATAGCAGGAGTGGCAGGATGCTGGGCCATAAACAGGACGCCTTCATTAATCACGGCAGAGCTATAGGGGGAGCAATGTAACAGGCCAGGATCAGGTAAGGCCTACCATATAAGGTAACATGCATTAAAACAAACCTGCCCTCGGGGTCTGAGCGTATAGAGATTGGGGATGAGCTGAACACCGCCAGTTCGGTTCGCAGCAGAACATGCGAAAAGGCAAATTTGTTTGAACACGCGAACACCGTTAAAGTCTATGGGACACGAACATGAATAATCAAAAGTGCTAATTTTAAAGGCTTACATGCAAGTTATTGTCATAAAAAGTGTTTGGGGACCTGGGTCCTGCCCCAGGGGACATGTATCAGTGCAAAAAAAAGTTTTAAAAACGTCCGTTTTTTCTGGAGCAGTGATTTTAATAATGCTTAAAGTGAAACAATAAAAGTGAAATATTAATTTTCGTACCTGGGGGGTGTCTATAGTATGCCTGTAAAGTGGCGCATGTTTCCCATGTTTACAACACTCCCTGCACAAAATGACTTTTCTAAAAGGTAAAAAAGGCATTTAAAAGGGGAACCCCATGCCAAATTTTTTTTTAAAAATGGCGTGGGGGTCCCCATCAAAATCCATACCAGAACCTTCAGGTCTGGTATGGATTTTAAGGGGAACCCCGCGCCAAAATAAAAAAAAAATGGCGTGGGGGTCCCCCCAAAAATCCATACCAGACCCTTATCCGAGCACGCAACCTAGGCCACAGGAAAAGAAGGGGGGACGAGAGAGCGCCCTTCTGAACCGTACCAGGCCACATGCCCTCAACATGGGGAGGGTGCTTTGGGGTAGCCCCCAAAGCACCATGTCCCCATGTTGATGGGGACAAGGGCCTCATCCCCACAACCCTTGCCTGGTGGTTGTGGGGGTCTGCGGGCGGGGGCTTATCAGAATCCAGAAGCCCCCTTTAACAAGGGGACCCCCAGATCCCGGCCTCCCCCCCGTGTGAAATGGTAACTGGGTACAAATGACTTGTCCCCAAGCCGTGTCATGTCATTTTTACCATTTTCACACTTTTTTGTGAAATGGTAGGGGTACATTTGTACCCGGTTACCATTTCACACAGGGAGGGAGGCTGGGATCTGGGGGTCCCCTTGTTAAAGGGGGCTTCCAGATTCTGATAAGCTCCCCGCCCGCAGACCCCCACAACCACCGGGCAAGGGTTGTGGGGATGAGGCCCTTGTCCCCATCAACATGGGGACACGGTTGATGGGGACCGACAATTCATTATAGCCGCGAGTACTTTTAAATGACTTTTTTCCTTTAGAAATGTCATTTTGTGCAGGGACTGTTGTAAACACGGGAAACATGCGGAACTCTACAGGCATACTATAGACACCCCCCAAGTACAAAATTTAAAGGAATATTTCACTTTTATTGTTTCACTTTAAGCATTATTAAAATCACTGCTCCCGAAAAAACTGACATTTTTAAAACTTTTTTTGCATTGATACATGTCCCCTGGAGCAGGACCCAGGTCCCCAAACACTTTTTATGACAATACCATGCATATTAGCCTTTAAAATTAGCACTTTTGATTTCTCCCCTTTTAAAGGGTGTTCCACGGCTTTCGAATTTGCCGCGAACACCCCAAATTGTTCACTATTCGGCTTACTTTCGACTCGAACATCGGGCTCATCCCTAATAGAGATAATCACAAGCTGAACCGTTTTAGCTATTACAATTGAAACTCCCCGGGAATAAGGGGTATGGGTAGCATGATAAGCCCATCCTATCCAAGGACGTTTAGGGCGAGTTGGAGCTGGCCAGTGATATGCGTCTCCACCAGTACCACAATATCTGCCCGATGGGACTTGAGGCAGCTGAAAACAGCAGAGCGCTTCAGCTTGTCACGGATCCCACGGACATTCCATGTGAGAAATTGTATGGGGCCATATGGAGGATGTAGCGATAGCAAGCAGGAGTAATACTATCTTAGCTCCCAAAGCAGGTTTGCATAGGTTATAGTATAGTAATTAAAGAGGATATGTCCGAGCCATGAAGTACCTATAAAAAAAGAGCACCATGCACATAACGATACATTGCAAATAGAAAACCTTAACCAAAACATAATAACCTCCCAAACTCCCCACCCTGCTCTCCGCAACCCAAACATAGCAGGAGCATAATACCCGTAACTTGTACAGAACGGATGGTCAGAACTGAGAGGTCCATACTAGAAAAATGAGGCAGATGATGGAAGGGGAAAAACATCCCCCAAACCAGAAAAAAATAGAATCAGGGTAGTATGGAGTTTTAAGGTTCTATGGGGGCGAACATACGCTGGGAGAGGAACTAGCAGTAGGACTCATATTGTGGTTAGAGTGTTGCAATGTTCCACAGAAGAGCTGGTATAGTTCTTAAAGTGTCATTAAACTCATTAATATGAAAATAGTTCCTCTGCAAACCCCCCCCCCCCCCATCAGTGCCCACAGCTTATAAATCTTTTTACATTAAAATACTGCCACTATATACCTTTTTTGCTGATCTGTATACCACGGTCACATGATAAACTGTGCAGTATGTCCAGTGCTTTCAGGCAGATTTCCACAACAGCCTGTATACATGCCCACATGTGTGATGTCAATATCATGTGACCTGAACAGTTCAATTGAAACAGGAAATGTTCTCTCCAGCAATAGAGACTAAACTGAGCACGTGCAGGATGGCTCCCCTCACTGCATTATATGGCCTTGCAAAGATAGACAGTGCAGGAGGGAAGGATCTGTCCATATAGCGTCAAAGAGCCTTTTTACACAATGCAGAGGATTAACCCCTTAAGTTCCACAGTGAGTATAACAAGCATGCTATTCTGCATATACAGACAGATTTTACTGTTGTGGGTTTAGTAACAGTTTAAGTATGCCCGTGGTAGATGAAAGTGAGAATAGAAGTTTGAGTGGGAAGCCAGGGGAAAGAGATCATCACCAATTGGTGAAGAAGCGTAGTGCAGTGCCCATTTGGATACAGAAAGCTGGGAGTATAGGTTGGTACCCAGAAGGGCTAAAACATTGTAGAAACTCCATCTGCAGCCACCAAAAACATTAGGGAGAGTTCCAACTGGGAACAAACTTGTTCAGGTAACAAAGTGGCTTCAAAGGCTTGTACGTAGGCATCCAGTATAGTGCAGGGAGCTGCAAATTGCCCATAAGTGAATCGGCTTACTCACAGTAAATGAGGGGAAGCGTCCTCATCATGCAGGGCAATTTCTATCCGCGTCGTGTTCATCCAGGTCTTCAAAAAAATGCACCCAATCATCACTCCATATATGGAGACGGGCTGCAAACAGCACGCCGTATGTCAAATGGTGTATTCTGAGGCGTTGTTTAACCACTGAAGGACAGGAAATATTTGCCCCCTTAATGACTAGGCCTTTCTTTTGCAATACGGCACTGCATCGCTTTAATTGACAATTGTGTGGTCATGCGACGTTCCCACAAATAGAGCTTTCTTTTGGCGGTATTTGATCACCTCTGCGGTTTTTATTTCTTGCGCTATAAAAAAGAGCAACAATTTAAAGAAAAGACAATATTTTTTACTTTTTGGTATAATAAATATCCAAAAAATGAAAAAAAAAAAAAAATTTCTTCACCAGTTTAGGCCAATATGTATTCTTCTACATATTTTTGGTAAAAAAAAAAAATATATCGCAATAAGTGCATATTGATTGGTTTGCGCAAAAGTTATAGCGTCTACAAAATAGGGGATATATTTATGGCATTTTCATTATTATTGTGACATTGTGGCGGACACTTTTGGTAACTTTTCAGAAACTTTTGACACTTTTTTGGGACCATTGACATTTATATAGCAATCAGAGCTAAAAATAGCCACTGATTACTGTATAAATGTCACTGGCAGGGAAGGGGTTAACACTAGGGGGCGATCAAGGGGTTAGGTGTTCCCTAGGGAGGTGTTTCTAACTGTGGGGGGAGTGTAGTGACTGGAGGAGGAGAGAGATCATTGTTCCTGATCACTAGGAACAGCAGATCACTCTCTACTCCCCTGTCAGAATCTGTCTGTTTACAGATCCCCGCTCTGGCCCTCGGAGGAGTGATCGTGGGTCGCTGGCGGACATCATGGCCGCTGGCTATATGGATCAGCCCTGGGGGTGCATGCCCCCTAGAGTTCTTAAAGCAGCCTATGGCGATTCGCGCAGCCATGCCAACCTGCCACAGTATAATGACGGTGGCAGGTCAATGAAGCGGGACCGCTGCTTTTGGAGCCCTGCCGAAAAGTCTGGGAAGACCGATATATGTCCGTTTTGAAATGGGATGTTACCCCATTCTCGTGTCAGTTGCAGGACTGCATCGCAATCTCAGTAGTAGAGTTTTGCTATGAAGGTACAAGGCTGTACACCCTCTGGAGACTGGCAGGCTGGCATGCGGTTCGCGCGCTCCACCACAAATGTGGTGGAGAAGGCCTCTCTGCCAAATGTGTTAGTCAGGAGATTCTCTAAAAAGATGGCAGGGTCAGGGCCCTTGGATCCCTCAGGGAGCCCGATGAAACAGACATTACAGCGGCGAGTTCAGTAATCCTGATCATCCTGCTTTTGAGCGAGCTGCTGTATCTGGCAGTGAAATGCTTCTGCAGTATGTTGTGAAGGGTGAAGAGTGTCCTCTGCTAAGCTGATCCTCCTCTCCGCTTTCATGACCGGTCTCACAGCTTGGTCATGTCCTGCCTGATTAGAGAGATATCTACCTTAACCTCCTCTATTTTAGTCGTCAGGGTCACCTGGCAGGTGGAAATTGCTTCCAGTACCTTTGCAGTATCAGCCGCGGTAGATACAAGCGCCATCTTGTTCCGAGGGGCCCCGCTCCTGTCTCCGATATTTCTCAAGAGAAGGAGTGGCGGTGGTGTTTTTCCATGGCAGGGACATGAAGAGAGAGGTTTACATTCTACAAGCAGCAGTTGATAAGGGGTGAAATCAACAGATGTCAGTATCAGGATAAACCAGGAGCAGAGCTCAACACACGTGCATCCTACTTCATTGCCATCCAGACCACGCCCCCCAGAAAGTATCCTTTTTAAATAACTAAACACAAATGAGGTCATATCACCCCCTTCCCCTGCTTCGATACATTAGACAATTTATTGCACTGGGGTTAGGCCCATCCAAGTAGTATTCCCCCTATTCTTATTCTTAGCAGCATAATAGTGCAGGCAACATATTGCAGGGAACATGCTGTGCAAGTGATCACATATATTACATATGGCATATTACCCTACTTTTCCAGTATATTCAGTTCTTTCTGAAAAAAAAAAAAAAAATCACACAAAAGTTTTTTTATTGCCCATATAAATTCCCCAGTTGGGATCGCTCTGATTGTGTGTGAGGAGGAGTTGCAGCTGGGAGCTTGCATGTCTGTATTTGCTGGGCAGTATTTAGCTATTGTACAAGTAGTAACCCTCTTTGCTGTTTCATGCTGTCATATCCAAAACATAGTTTTGTTATAATTGGATGAGTACTGTAAATTTGAATATTTTATGTTCGATTCACAAACGGTTCCAGCCCAAATGTCATAATTTCCCATGATTTTGAAAGGTTGCCAATGAATCTTTCCTATCACTGTACATTGGTCTAATGTATCTAATCATTTTCAAGAGGTGCATGGGGGGTGATATTACCTCATCTGTGTTTAATGGTTTTGAAAATACATTTCTTATAGCTAGAGGAGGGAACTTACATCTGAGCCTTCAAACTCTGCTCCAGGATCCCCAGTGGTCTACACTAAAAGGTGGGATTACAGGATGTCAGCTTGCATTTATAATAGGTTGAACAAGATACTGTGTATATTCTAGAATGTTGTTGGATTCTGGTTTGTGGTCCAAAGGGAGTCTTGCCTTGGCACTAGTGTTCTTTGAGCAGATGCAGGACAAGGAGGTAGATCACAGTTATTGTCTGTATGTCTCAGGCATGTGTTTGATAGAAATTATTTAACATCAGGAAAGTACAGGAACACCTAAACAGGAAGGAAATAGAAAGACACAAGGCAGGTTTTATCTTTAAATAGAAATTAGAGTTTATTATCTGAGAGACAATAGCCACAATTATTGTTTGGCGACTGAACAGTATGTAAGCAGCTGGATTAGGCTTCAACGTAAAAGCGAGAGATCAGGCATGTTAATCTTAAAATAGAAATTACAGTGTATTATTCAAGAGACAATAGTCACAAATATTGTACAGTGGCTGGACACTATATAAGCAGCTTGGTAAAGCCACAATGTAAGAGGGAGGAACAATGCAAGTTTTTTGTTCTACTTACCAGTAGAGTTAAAGTGATTTTAAAGGCATTTTTTTATTAACAATAAAAAAAAAAAATGAGGTTATACTTACCTACTCTGTGCAATGATATTGCAAGAGTGGTCTCTTACCTTTTCTTTGGCAGTTCTTTGCTGACCCTGTTTGCTCTTTCTTCTTGTGGGTGCCCCATAGCAAGCTATGTGCTATGGGGGCACCTGTGCGAGCGGACTCCTAATCCGTGCTGTGTGCATCCATAGACACCCACAGCACATCTCGGCCATACCCCCTGCTTCTTCCTTACAGGATTTGACTAAAAGGAGCCTATGGCTCCTGCTGTTGCCTGCGTCTCCTTTCAGACCAGGAAGTAGAGGAGCAGTGCTGCAGATGGGACAGCACTGGATCGGCGAGAAGAGCTAGGCAAGTGTTTAATGATAGGGGGGGTTTCAAACCTAAAAAATTAATTGTTGTCAATGGTGCCTGTTCACACCTGAGCATGCAAACAGTGCTAACATGCACCATACAGAAGAATTTACTTTTTAAGTTTGAGTGTTTCTTTGTAGATTCAAGCTTCAAGCTACAAAACATTCAAGTGTAAATACAGCCTTAGACTTTAGAACCACATTAAAGATTTGAGAGACAGTTGCCAAAAATAGTGTTTAGTTGCTGGACGAGAATATAAGTGGCTTGATAAGGTCACAATGTAAGAGGGTGAGATCAGGCAGGACTTATCTTGAGTATATAAGCAGCATATTGTAAGAGAGAGGGACAACACAGATTTTTTCTTCAAACAAACATTATAGCAAATTATTTGAGGGACAATTGCCACAAATATTGTTCAGTGATAGACAGTAAGCAGCCTGTTAAGGTTACAATTTAAGAGGGAGACATGATGCAAGTTTCTTGAAATAAATATTTAGCATATATCTTTAAATATATATTAAAGTGTATTATTTGAGAGACAGTGACCACAAATATTGCACAGTGCCTTGTGAATGTGTCAGCAGTAGGTAAGGTCTCAGGCATATACACAGCTTGCTAAGGTCACAATCTCCATGCATATTGTACAGTGGCTGGATAGTAGATAAGCAGCTTAGTTATAATGTAAGGGGGAACAATGAAGCAGGTTTTATCTACAAATTGAAATTAAAGTGTGTTATTTAAGTGACAATAACCAACAATATTGTACAGTGGCTGGACTTTGTGTAGGCATCTTAGGCTGGGATGTAAGAAGAAGAGACAAGACAGGTATTAAATCTATATAAACTTTTTAGTTTGCAATATTTGAGACACAATAGTCACAAATAATACTGTTGCTGGATAATATGTGCAATTTGCAATGTAAGAGGAAGAGATGGGGCAGGTTTCATCTGGAAATAGAAAATAGAGTGTATTGCTTGAAAGACAATAGCCACAAATATTGTTTAGTGGCTTAATTGTATGGCAGCAGATTGGTATGGCCACAATATAAGATAGAGACAAGGCAGGTTTTAAAAATGAAATTGGCATAAATAATTTAGTGACTGAAGTATATTATTTTAAAGACAACAACCACTAATATTGTTCAGTAGCTGGACAGTATGTAAGCAGCTTGGTAAGGTTGCAATGTAAGCTGGAGAGATGAAGCAGGTTTTACCTTGCAATTAATATTAGTGGCTTTTATTTGAGAAATAATAACCACAAATACAGCTTAGAGACTGAACAATATGTAAGCAGCTCTGTAAGGTTGCAATGCAAGAGAGAGACATAACATGTTTTATCTTAAAATAATGGATGTTCCTTGGTCTCCTTCTGCTCAGCATCCTGAAGCTGGATGATGTGATCCAAAGAGCTGAACTGCTTAATCGCTTGCTGACCGCCATACATACATATATAAGGCCTGTCAGTAAGTGGTTATAGTAGCTAACGGCTGTGACTAATAAAGCCTGGAACAGATGATGAATTTGTCACTTTCAGTCTCAGAGCTGTTGTTCCCTGATTCTTACACCCAGGGAAATAGACAATTAAGCATGATCTGTACTTGTACATTGTGGGTCTAATAGACCCCTAATGTCTCCATAAAGAGTACCTGTCACCTGCCCAAAGCTATCACATAGGGGGCTTGTTAGACCCATTGTGATAACCATTAACTTAAATGAAATTAAATTCACAATTAAAATTGAATTTACAATTAACTCTACACTGATAACCTGTAAAGGCTTTAAAGTGTCACCTATGGAAAAGTTCAGGTACCATAGTTTGTCACCATTTTTTGGGTGCACTCTATATTGAGTCTTGGCAATGAAATGATTCCCCTGGCAGCTGAAATAATTGCCCTGGTAGCCCTGTGTTATTTGAGAGACAATAGCCACAAATATTGTTCAGTGGCTAGACAGTATTTAAAGTGGGGTTCCACCCAAAAAACAAAAATACCTGTAAAAATTCTAAAAAAAAAAACAAAAAAACATTTGGATATTTTTTTTTTTTCACTTACCTCTAAATGCCTGTTGCTAGGTGGTCCATCGTAGTCTGCCTGTTCCTTTGCCTGGGCTGGTGACATCACTTCCCCCCAGGCACAGGAAGGGCTCCGCTCTGCTCCCTCCCTCCTGTCAATCATCTGGGACCCAATACAGGTCCCAGGTGATTGAGCGGCCAATCACGGCGCGCGGCGCAGCTCGCGCATGCGCAGTGGGTGCCAGGCTGTGGAGCCACAGCCCGGTGCCCACAGTTGAAATGCCGGCGCCGACAAGCGGAGGGGGGGGGACGAGCGGAGCTTCGATCCCCCGCATCGCTGGACCCAGGGACAGGTAAGTGTCCAATTAAAAGTCAGCAGCTGCAGTATTTGTAGCTGCTGACTTTTAATTTTTTTTTTTTTTTGACGGCCCCCCTGGGTGGAACTCCTCTTTAAGCAGCTTTATAAAGCAGCAGTGTAAGACTTCATGTAGCCTACCCTGGCAGCTCCTAAACTTGAGTTTGGAAGCTTTTGGCATTTTTTTTTGCCAAAGCTTCTAAACCCAACTCCATAAACACCTATGTGTCAATGTACACATAAGCTTTAAGCATAGCTTAGGAGCTGCCATGTTTAGTTGAGCTTCATTCTCCCACTCCTGAATGCAGAAGAATCGTGTTCAGGATAGAAACGTTTTAATAGCCAGCTGTGGGAAAATGCAAAAAACGTCAAAACCACAGTAAAAACGTGCCATGATTTTGCTGCATTTTGTGTTTTCTCGTGGCAAATGTAGGCTAGTGTACATGAAGCCTTAGAGGAAAAGGTGAGAGGTTTTATCTTGCAACTGATTAATTAAAAACTCTTCTCCTATTTCCTTGCTTAATGGGGATAGTAAAAGTGTTTGTAGAAGGGTCAGTGATTAAGGCCTCTTCAGCTGAAATGGATTAGCCTCTTGGCCATGTATAGATTTTTATGCCATTAAAATATTTAATAAACTTTTGAAACAAAGCTGCAGCAGAGTGGCAGCTTTTTGCACTTTGGATTCTGGTTTGTGGGCTAACAGGAATCCTGCCTCGGCACCAGCTTTCCTCAGGTATGTGTTTGATAGAAATTGTCTAGCATCAGGACAGTACAGAAGCACCTAAATAGAAAGCAAAAAGAAAAAGACAAGGCAGGTTTTATCTTGAAATAGAATTAGAGTGTATCATTTGAAAGACAATAGCTACAAGTATTATTCACTGGCTGGTCAGTGTCTAAGTAGACAAGTGCATGACGAAAAAATGAACTTTGTTCTAGTTATTTAGTTTTGTTAACTTTGGTTGATTAATTTAATTCCTATTCGGGATTCGTATTCTGAATTAGTTTTATGTCTTTTTTCGCATTTTCTTCGAATCGACCATTTTTTTGGTTTCAAAACCTTTGAATCGATAAAGTTTGAATCAGTTGAATCCAAAATTTTAGATTTTGTTTTCTATTCGAATGTGGCAAAGGGAACAAACAAAAGAAAAATCTTCATCAAATGAATACAATGACTCTTCAAATCACCCTTGGCTTGACAGCATTATTTCAAAATGGTACTCTAATAACACACAGTCTTTTATTTCAGAAATATGTTTACAGTTCGAATTTGAATGGAATTCAATGTAAAATTCAATTTAAACTATGAAAATTCAGGCAAATTTCGTTTCATTATTCGGAGCATTTGGTAAACTTCATTTATACTGTAAATCCGGTATTTGGATATATCCGCATCTCCAAATAACGAAAAAATTTGGGTCAAAATATAAGGGGAAGAGACAGGGTAGGTTTTATCTTGAAATTAATATTAGTGTTTATTATTTGAGAAATAATAGCCAATACATTTCTTTAGTTGGTGACAATATGTAAGCAGATTGGTAAGGTCACAATGCAGGAGGAAGAGACAATGCAGGTTTTATATTGAAATAAACACTAGAGTCTATTATTTAAGAGACAGCAGGCACAGATATGGTACAGTAGCCAGACAGTATGTAAGTGGCTTGTAAGCCACAATGTATGAGGGAGGGATGAAGCAGGTTTATCTTGTCTTATCAAAATGAAATCAGAGTATATTTTTTTGAAAGACCATACCCACAAATATTGTTCAGCTTCTGGACAGTATCTTAACACCTAGGTAGGGTCACAATATAAGAGTGACAGATGAGGCAGGTTTTATCTTAAAAATAAACATTAAAGTGTATTATTTTAATAAAAAGTAGCTACAAATATTGTGCATTGGCCAGACTGTATGTAATATAAAAGCAATACAAGAGGAAGAGGTGAGGCAGGTTTAAAAGGAGAAGTCCAGCCTGAGCTTTTTAGGCTGGGCTTCTCCTATGGGTCACAGGAGTGCAATTCGTTTTGCACTCCTGTGACCTGTTTTCAGCGGAGAGCGGTCTGAAGTCCGCTCTCCGCTGAAGTCACTGCAATCAGTCGAGGCAGCGCATCATCCCGACTTAGGAAGTCTAGATCCTCCAGCTGCCTGGAATGATGGCAGTCTCAGCCTCTCAGCGAGCCGCTGAGACGGCCACTCCCCGCCCCTCCACAGCTCAGCGCTCCAATGAGCGTGGAGGAGCAGAGCAGGAGAGCTGCTGACTAACAGTCAGCAGCTCTCCTCTTGGGGAGCCGAGAGAACCGAGCCATCAGCGGTGTTCGGTGGCTCGGTTCTCACTGCAGAGGCAGTGGGGGACAGATGCAGCATCGGTCTGATGTTGCATCCACCTAGGTAAGTATGAATCTAGAAAAAAATAAATTAAAAAATACTTCTTAATTTTGAAAAAAACAGTGTATTATTCTAGAGACAATAGCCACAAATATTGTTCACTATGTAAGCAGCTTGGTTTGGCCACAATATAAGGGGAAGAGACAAGGCAGAGTTTTTTCTGGAATAAAAATTAGAGTGTAATATTTGCGAGACAATAGACAACATTTTCAGGGACTGGACGTGTGTAAGCAGGTTTGTTAGGCCACAATGTATGAGGGTGGGATGAGGTAGGTTTTATCTTAAAATAAATATTATAGTGTATTGTCTGAGAGGCCATTGCTACACATATTTTAGTACTGAAGCACAGTAATAGGCTGCAAGCTTTGAGGTCCAATGCAGGAGTTACCCTGCAGTAAACATTACAAAATTTGGCAGCTGTGGTTCAGCTGCAGACACATTGTGTGGCACTTTTACAATGCTGGTGCAGAGGATTGGTAGCAGGAGCTGGTAAAGATGGCAAGTGCCAATTTTTTATGGTCAAATGACAATTAAAAATTTGTCTGTGGGGGGCGTGGCCAGGCTGGGCATGTGAGTGAAACAGCCTCACAGAGCTCCCGACTAATATCCTGCTACCGATCCTGATTAAAGAAAGTGTGTATTTGCGCTGCCTAACCACATGCCGACCAGCCACCGCAGTTGCACTATGTAACGTCGCTTTGTCCTGTGGCCACTAGTGAGTGCATGGCGGTCTCGATCACTGCTGGGCTCCCGCGATCGCCGCTGAGACATGGAGAACCGGGAACTGTGTGTGTAAACCGGTCCTCTGAGGGGAGGACAGACAGATCGTCTGTTCATACAGAGTATGCACAGTCCCTGCACAGTCCCCATCCCCCTTCAGTTAGAACACAAACTAGGACACACTTAACCCCTTCACTGCCCCCTAGTGTTAACCCGTTCACTGCCAGTGACATTTTTGCAGTAATCAATGCATTTTTAATCGCACTGATCGCTGTATTAATGCCAATGGTCCCAAAAATGTGTCAGAATTGTCCAACGTGTCCGCCATAATGTCGCTGTCATGATAAAAATTGCAGCCATTGCTAGTAAAAAAAATTGATAATAAAAATGCTATAAATCTATCCCCTATTTTGTAGACACTATAACTTTTGCACAAACCAATCAATATACGCTTATTGCAATTTTTTTACCAAAAATATGTAGAAGAATACATATCGGCCTAAATGGAGGAAAAAAATTGTTTTTTTATATATTTTTGGGGGATATTTATTATAGCAAAAAGTAAAAAATAATGCGTTTTTTTCAAAATTGTCGCTCTTTTTTTGTTTATAGCGTTAAAAATAAAAACCGCAGAAATGATCAAATACCACCAAAAGAAAGCTCTATTTGTGGGAAAAAAGGGACGTCAATTTTGTTTGGGTGCAACGTCGCACGACTGTGCAATTGTCAGTTAAAGCGATGCAGTGCCGTATCGCAAAAAGTGCTCTGGTCAGAAAGGGGGTAAGCGGTTAACTACTTAAGGACCAGGCCATTTTTGGCAATACGGTATTGCGTTGCTTTAACTGACAATTGCACAGTCGTGCGATGACATACCCAAACAAAATTTATGTCATTTTTTCCCACAAATAGAGCTTTCTTTTGGTGGTATTTGATCACCTCTGCAGTTTTTATTTTTTGCGCTAAAAACTAAAAAAAAGAGCGACAATTTTGAAAAAAAAAAACTATATTTTTTACTTTTTGCTATAATAAATATCCAAAAAAAATTTGTTCATCAGTTTAGGTCAATATATATTATTCTACATAATGTTGACACTTTTTTGGGAACCAGTAACATTATTACAGTAATCAGTTCTAAAAATATGCACTGATATTGTACTAATGACACTGGCAGGGAAGGGGTTAACACTAGGGGCGATCAAGGGGTTAAATGTGTTCCCTCAGTGTGTTTACTAACTGTATGGGTGACTGCGTGACTGGGGAAATACACAGATCCGTCTTACTGCATAGCAGAAAGACAGGATCTGTGTGATCTTCCTTGTCAGAACAGAGATTTGCCCTGTTTACACAGGCAAATCCCTGTTCTGTCACTGCGGGGAACGATCGTGGGTGGCCGGCGGACATAGAGTCCGCCCCATCCGCTGATTGGTCCCCCGCTGCCCAGTGGGCGCGCGCCCACAAATCGCCGTGTATGAGCCGATGTACACTGATGGCGATTCACGGGAACCAGCCTCGTACAACTGCGGCGGCTGGTCCTTAAGAGGTTGAAACAGATTGCCTAATTATTTGACCAACCTCTGGTATTAAGTGAACATAATCATAGGTGCTTAAACATATTATAGAAAATGTCTCATATTAAATTTATATTCATATGACATCAACCCCTTATACACTTAATGACATAAAAAAAATTCCAAAACATGAAAAACAACAATAAAGTGAAAGTAGCACTCCCTCATAAGCTATGTACTACAATTCAAATACGTCAGTGTTTAGGGCCCTTCACCCTTAAAAACTTTGTGCTTCACTGAAAAAGCTTCCAAATAGTCCGCAGTTTATATCCAAAAGCATAAAGAAAAAAGAAAAAAGGTGCAAGTGTCGAGGGCTCTTCACCCTTATAAACTATGTGCTCCACCGCCACACAGGTGCTTCCAAAACATGAAAAACAACAGTAAATTGAAAGTAGCACTCCCTCATAAACTATGTGCTACAGTTCAAACAAGTGTCGGTGTTTAGGGCCCTTAAAAACTATTTGCTTCACTGAAAAAAGCCTCCAAATAGTCCACAGTTTATATCCAAAAGCAAAAAAAAAAAAAAAAATGGTGCAAGTGTTGAGGGCTCTTCACCCCTATAAACTATGTACTCCACCACCAGCTAAAATGCTCGCTCACCTTGCAAGTGGATCTGTAAACTAATGCAGATTAAACAGGCTTTTAGGACAAAAAATCCTTCTATAGGTATGACGATCATCTGGTCTCATCCACAAAGTATGGCTCCTAGATGCATGTGCCGACCTCAGCTGGCTGTATCTCCATGCACTTCGCCGTACATATAGAAAACGTCTGCATATAGTGTAGTATGTTCTAACAATTACATAAAACTCAGCCACTCCTGAGGTAAAATACTCACGTATTAATAATGTATAAAAAAGCATTTAAAAGTGCCAACACAGAGCTCACAAGTAAGGTTCCAATAACACTGGGTCCGGGACTGACGTCACCTGGCTCTGCATCCACACGTAACGCCACTAACCCATGTGGCATCATCAGGAAGTCACCACTCCTGATCAGATCTGAGCTATGATGACCCGAGGAGGCAAGGGAGAAGAGACAGCCCTGGAGATCCAACCTGGTGCTGCTGCTGCACTGCCCAGAGGAACACCACAAGGCTCTGAGAAACACAAAGACACAGGCAATAAAGCAGGTAAGGGTCATAAAAAAGTTGCCCCCAGAGATAGGCTCTCCTATACACAAAGAATCACAAGGCTCCTCTGCAGCCCTGGAGGAAGAAGCTGACCCATCCCAGTATATAGAGACAGAGCATGGGACTGAGCCTGACACCATGTCTCTCCCTGACAGTGATCAGCAGGTAGACACTGCAGATATGATAGAGGGAGACGTACAACCTACCCTAAGTCAAATCTTACAAGCTGTACAGCATTGCACTACTTCAGTTAACTCAGTTAAGGAGCACTTAGGGGGGCTGACAGAGGAGGTGTCACTGCTGCGACAAGACCTCCAGAAGATAGAAGAACGAACAACCGATGCTGAAGGCCTCATCAGTGATCTTGAGGACAAACTGCCTCCACTGATTGCTGAAACCCGCAGAGCTGCCCGTATAGCCACTGCCACAAGTGACAAAACAGATGATATTGAAAATCATCTTAGACGAAACAATGTTTGCATAGTGGGGCTGCCAGAAAAGGTGGAGGGTCGTGACCCCACAAAATTTGTCGAGAAATGGCTGCTGGATCTATTCAGGAAAGAAGCCCTTACCCCCCTGTTCGCTGTTGAAAGGACACATCGTGTTCCTGCTAGGGCTCTCCTAGGCAACGCACCTAGGCCAGTCCTGGTGTGGATACTACACTACCGTGACAGTGAGAAGATTTTAAGGCTAGCAAGGTTTTAAGGCTAGCACCAGAGTCTCCTTTTAGCCCATATTCTTGGCTGAGGTGCAGAAGAAGCAGGCCAAATTCCAGGATGTCAAGCAACGCCTTAATTCGTCATATTCAATGCTCTACCCTGCACGGCTGCAAATTACAGCCAGAGGTCAAGCACACTTCTTCAACTCAGCCAGGACAGCTGCAGACTGGCTGGATGTGAATGAGTTCTCTCTTTGTGCTAGGCACCTAGACAACACTGAAACCTGAGACCGTTTCCTTGTTCTTCCTCTACAAATGGGCACATACCTTTGATTCGGTGGTTCTGAAGGGCGCTGCACTCTTTTACTGGAGTCACTAAATTGTTGCTATGTTTACCGATAAGCTCAGATGGAGGCACCCCCTCATCAGGGATTGTGAAAAGCTCTCTACGAGATGCCTCACCACCAAATGCAAATGCACCTGATAGGTGTTATCTGTTGGAAAGCTTTGCCTGAAAGGCACCATTATAAGTTAATTTAATTGATACTCATAGCCAGGAAGAACGGTTTCTCAACCTTCTCGACTGTTTTTTTTCTGAGTTAATCTTCGGTATTTTTCAGGAGATTTTGTTTTCTGCATTTCCGGAGCTATCTTGTTCATCTACAATAGTTACTAGGCCTAAGCAGGTACTTTAGTAGTATGAGATGCAGATGCATCTCACTTGCCACATTGAATAAGCTCTTATCATTAGTCACATGCCGGATATACCTCTGGTTACCTGGAACGTTAGGGGACTACATGATCCTTTAAAGAAGGTGATGGTGAGTACGATCCTCCATAAGTACCATCCTGCAATAATAGGCCTCCAAGAGACCCATCTCACACCAGAGACTCTTAGCTGTGTAAAGTACTCCTGGGCACAAAAGATATATCATGCCACGCATACCTCATCCTCCAGAGTGGTGTGTGTCTTTGTAGACAAATCTCTTGATTTTCATGAACTAGCTGTAGAGGGACACTTTTAAATGCTATACAAGCGGAGTATTCATATCCTCAGTTAATAATATAAAGACAGAATCTAAAAGTCACGAAAAACTTCTCACTTAGCATGTCCAGGAAAGGGAGAGGGTGTATATTTCACAACCCACAGGCGAGGCTTGGCTCGCTGCACAAGATGCCCTGACACAACTGATTAACTCCAAAGCTGAAAAAAAGAGGGTTTTTTTCCAAGGTAACCTTTTATGAAGAGGGGGACCAGACTGGTCGCCTGCTTGCAAAAATAGTTATTGTACGCCCAGCTCCTGCGATTGGTGCCCTAAAGCTTCCTACAGGGGACTATGCCAATTCCCTGGAAACGGTTATGGCAGAACTAGTGGAATTCTACTTGGATCTCTATGCCTCTAAGGTCTCCTAAACCCCAGAGGCCCTATCAAGTTATTTACAGTCTATCAATATACCCATCCTATCAGATGCACACAGAGCAAGTCTGGATGCTCCTCTTAAATTAGAGGAGATCCGGGAGCTCTTTTCCCAACTCCAAAGCACCTGGGGATGATGGGCTGCCAATGGAGGTATTCCAACAATACACTGATATCCTTTTACCTAAGCTGCTGAAAGTATTCAATGAGACCCATGAGCATGGACGGTTACTGCCTTCCATGAACAGGGCTAGTATTATTTTGCTTTTGAAGCCTGATAAGCCAACTACAGAGCCTAATTCCTATAGACCTATTTCCTTGTTACAAGCTGACATAAAAATTTTGGCTAAAGTACTGGCTCGGAGGCTTAAAAAAGTAATTGCCGATACCGTTCATGCGGACCAAGCTGGCTTAATGCCTAATAAATCCACTGCTGTCAACCTCAGATGACTTTATATAAACATGCAAACACCAGCTGATAACGGAGGGGCGAGAACGCTTTTGTCGCTGGATGCGAACAAAGCGTTTGATAGCGCGGAGTGGTGCTATTTGTGGGCAGTGTTGGAAAGATTTGGCTTTGGAGAAAAATGAGGGTGACAGGACCTCACAGGTATTTTCACTGGGTAGGGGTACTAGGCAGGGGTGCCCTCTCTCCCCCCTTCTATTCGACTTTGCAATAAAACCAAATTAGGACCAGCTCTCTGGTTGAGGGCTTTAAATATGGTGTACTCCATGAAAAGATCATGTTGTATGCAGACAACATGCTGCTTATGATGGGAGACACAGGCCACTCTTTGCAGGCGGTAATGGACATAATCACTGAATTTGGCACTTATTCAGGCTTCACTATTAACTGGACCAAATCGGCCCTGTTGCTGCTGGATGGAGCTCTTGACCCCCGGTTATTGAGTTCTAGTGGGGCAGTTCAGATATATGGGGATCATAGTCTTGGCTGAGATTGTGGACTATTGCCGTTTGAACATATTTCCCCTGCTGTCATGATTTAGGGATAAGGTGAAATTGTGGTCTAAACTACTGCTGTCGATGGCGGGTTAAGCTAATTTAGCAAAAATGATCTTAATGCCCCAGCTGCTCTATTTCCTCCACAATACACCTCTGGTTATACCCCTAAAATAATTTGAGTGGTAAATTCCAAATTGCGCTCGCTACTATGGAAATCGGGCCCTGCTAGAGTCAGGCTGGAGAAACTCCAGAGGTCCAAGGATAATGGGGGCCTAGCTTTCTTGAACCCCTGGTATGTAGTACACTACATGGCAGCCCAGCTGCAGCAGCTGCTGAACGGCATGAATGGTGTATCGGCCAAGGGGGAAACACACACTGATTCCATATTAGCCCTGGTGTTACACTGTGTAGAGGCTCAGACTCTCCCAGAAGCCCTTGAGGCCCAGCTCTTCTTAAAGTCCAACAAAAGGTACCCCACGTATAGGTTACTACATAAGATGTGGTTCAAAGCAAAACAACTACAAAGAGTGTCAGGAGTTACTAGTCACAGTCCCATCTGGAACAACAATACTTACTCAGAACTGGCAAAGCTGCAGTGTGCAGCCCGGTGGCTAGCATATGGTGTTACTCACATCTGTCACATTTTAAGCAATGCCAGGTTGCTCCCATTTGCCCAGATGCAAGCCAGAAATGGATTGTCAAACAAAATGTACTTCCCCTACTTTCAAGTGCAGCATGCCATTAAAGCGCAAGCATCCTTAGAGCAGGCGGTGTTATCTCCCACTCCTCTTTTCAATATGATGCAGCAATCCACATCCACTAAAGGGTTCATCTCCAGGTGCTATGCGATGCTGCTGCCAGAGTACCTGGAGAATTTTCCCAACAATATATATATCAGAGAGGCAGTGTACAGAGCACTGTTCCAAAGTTGTAAGCTGATCTTGCAACACTGGATCTCTCAAACCTCTCCAACTTTAGAGATGTGGTTAGCCAACATGGGATTAACTTTGAGACATGAGTGCTTAATGAATCAGCATAGAGGCAGCCCGACCCAGTTCAATAAGATCTGAGGATGCCAGCTAGCTACCCCTGGCTTGGCTCTATTAGACCAAATTCTTGATAGGCTATTAACGTATGAATTCAACCGCTCAGTGTGTCCTCACCCTTGGAGTGAGTTTAATTTAAAGTACCGGGGAAGAGATATGATGGAGAATGTCCTCCTAAACCATATCTAGGGATGCACACACTGTGAGCATGGCCGTCTATAACGCAGGGCAAATGGGGCATCTGCCCAGGGCCCATTCATTGTTGGAGAGCCCCAAATTCTGATAAGTCAAGTGCATTCATTTTCTCCTCCATTTTATCCAGCTCGGAACTGGTAAAGTGAAGTCAGGTCCCCGCAGTGTCTCTTCTACTGGTCCTGCCCCTTATTTCAGTCTGAGTGGACTGAGCCTCTTCCCCGGCGACATGCTGCATTCTGACCCGACCCTCCCTCCTCTGGGGGCGGCTGCCCATGACATCGCTCTGCACAGTGAGTAAACTGTCTCCCTCTGAGACACTGTGTGCTGTCCTGAGCCAGGATCCCCCTCCCATATCCTCTGATAGCTTTTCAGAGAGTCTCAGCTACTGCAGAACTTCTTGGGGGGGTCTTGTAGTGCAGGGCAGTGTTTGGCTGCTGCTGCAGATTTGCTTGGATTTGCTTGGAGGGGGAGGGCAGGGCAGGGCTGCTGGGTGTTGTAGTGCAGGGCAGTGATTGACAGCTGTGGGCTCAACAATAACCCCCTCCCTGCTTCTCCACCCTCAATAATAACCCCCCTCCCCGCTTCTCCACCCTTAATAATAACCCCCCTCTTCGCTTCTCCAACCTTAATAATAACCCCCTCTCTGCTTTTCCACCCTTAATAATAACCCCTTCTCTGCTTCTCCACCTTTAATAATAACCCCCTCTCTGCTTCTCCACCCTTAAGAATTAAACCCCTCCCCGCTTCTCCACCCTTAATAATAACCTCCCTATACGCTTCTCCACCCTCAACAATAACCCCCCTCCCCTCTTCTCCACCCTTAATAATAACCCTCCTCTCTGCTTCTCCACCCTTAATAATTAACCCCCTTTCCCGCTTCTCCACCCTCAGCAATAGCCCCCCTCCCCGCTTCTCCACCCTCAGCAATAACCCCCCTCCCCACTTCTCCACCTTCAGCAATAACCCCCTCCCCACTTCTCCACCCTCAACAATAACCCCCTCCCCGCTTCACCAGCCTTAATAATAATACCCCTCTTTTCTGCAGAAACAGCAGTGCGCTCATGGTTAATAAGCGGCAATGTAGTATGGGGCCCCCCTCCATACTACACTGTGTAATTATGTGGGAGGGATCCTGGGTATTAATGGGGGGTAGTATGGGGGAGGGGGCCTGTGTAGTGATGGGCGTAGTATAGGGGAGGGGGTCCTGTAATTATGGGGGTAGTATGGGAAATGGGGGTCCTATGTAATGATTTGGGTAGTATAGAGGAGGGAGTCCTGTGTAATGCTGGGGGGAGGGGGGGATTGCATGGCGGTCCCCAAAAAAATGTTTGCCCAGGGTCCACTCAATATTAAAGACGGCCCTGACTGTGAGATATAACGACTAATGACCTTTCAGGTCATTCAGGTTAGTCTTTGGCTATGTCCAACAACATTATTCTACATATATATATATATATATATATATATATATATATATATATATAAAAATGTAATACTTCGGAATGTGCATTGTTTGTTGTACTGTTAAAAGTTGTTAATAAACTTTATTCCGAAAAAAAAAAAAAAAAAAAAGGAAAAAAAATAGTCTGTGGCATCTGCAGCAGGGGGTTTGTAGTCATTGGTAATCCAAGATTTGTTCATTTTATTTACAGTGACGTGGCTCATACTGTCAGGGGGCAGGCATATTTGCCTCTCAGTAACAGAACCTCCTTCTGCGCTAAAGTCTTTCTTAGACAGTACACTGGCTGCAGGACAAGGCAGAAGCTCAAAAGCATACTGTGTGAGCTCCAACCAGTGGTCCAGCCTGGATGCTGCCTTATGCCCTGTACACATGATCGCACATTCCGACAACAAAATCCATCTGATTTTTTCCGATGGATGTTGGCTCAAACTTGTCTTGCATATACACGGTCACACAAAGCTGGTCGGAAATTCCGAATGTCAAAAACACTGTGACGTATAACGAGCCGAGAAGAATGAAGTTCAATAGCCAGTGCGGCTCTTCTGCTTGATGCTGAGCATGCATGGCACTTGTCCGTCGGAATTGTCTACACACGATCGGAATTTACGCGAACGGATTTTGTTGTCGGAAAATTTTAGATCCAGCTCTCAAACTTTGTGTGTCAGAAATTCTGATGGAAAAAGTCCGATGGAGCCTACACACGGTCGGAATTTCTGACAACAAGCTCCGATCGCACATTTTCCGTCGGAAAGTCCGATCGTGTGTACAGGGCATAACAGTTCTTGGAGTCCTCGCTTCTACCAGTTTTCACATCAGCCCTAGACCCTATGTCAGGGGTGTCCAAACTTTTTTCAAAGAGGGCCAGATTTGATGAAGTGAACATGCGTGAGGTCCGACCATTTAGCCTGACATTCTTTGAACCATTAAAAGTGTGTTTGTCTGACCACTAATACACTGCCCAACAAGAATTCTCTTGCCTTTGTGATAATCTCTTTTGTGGCCCCAAGGAATCCCTGAGTGTCAGGACTAAGGATGAGCTCGGGCGTGTTATTTGGATATACCGTATTTATCGGCGTATAACACACACCTTTCCTTTAAGAGGGAAGTTTCAGGAAAAGAATTTAATTTTAAATAAAGAACTGTGAAGCAAAATAAGGGTCAGTGCCCATCCGCGGCCTCGCCATTGCCATGAATGCAGCCTCGCCATTGCCATGAATGCAGTCTCTCCATTGCCATGAATGCAGCCTCACCAGTGCCATGAATGCAGCCTCACCAGTGCCATGAATGCAGCCTCACCAGTGCCATGAATGCAGCCTCACCATTGCCATGAATGCAGCCTCACCATTGCCATGAATGCAGCCTCACCATTGCCATGAATGCAGCCTCACCATTGCCATGAATGCAGGCTCACATGTGCCATGGATGCAGCCTTACCATTGCCATGAATGCAGCCACTGAATGCAGCCTCACCATTGCATCAGTGCAGCCAGATCGATGCCCATCTGCAGCCTCGGAGGGGACAGGGAGGGGGGTGGGATGAGCGCCAACAGATTACATACAGGAGAATCTCCTGTTTTCAGGGGGGCCTCTTCCTCCTCCAAGGAAGCGCTGATAAATATAGTATATATCCAAATTACCAGGGGGCCACATTAACAGAACGCGGGCCGCAATTGGCCCGTGGGCCGGACTTTGGACATGCCTGCCCTATGTAGTCAGCAATCATGTGTCCAAATACTGCCTGTGAGGGGATGCCTGCAAGTGGACCTTGCTGCTGTGGTTGAAAAAAAAACTCCTAAAAGTGGTCTGAGGCAGTTGCTGCCTCTGCTGATCCTCCTTCAGAAATGGGAGAACCAGGAACATGATGGTCATCGGTGGGGATCTTGCCACCATCATAAAATGTGGCAAACAAGTTCTTATGCAGCACCTCCCAAAAGTGCTGTATTTTTTCCCTTTGGGGTGGTAGGGGTAGAGTGCCGATTTTACCCTTGTGTTGGGGGTCTAATAGGATGGCTACCTAATAGTGGCCCTTCCTTTTTATGTATTAGTCGTTGTACAGGCATTTGATCCTTAAGACCCTATTAATCACAAATGCCTGCAGCAGAGGACCCCGAGTCCTTGGTGCTGCTGAGAACAACATTGTCCTCAACAATTTCACCCCACAAATGTACAATTTCAGAGTTTGGGAGTGATGCCAAACTGATGGTAAATAAGTCCAAATAAACTTTAATCGTTCATTGTGTGATCAAATATAGCCAATGTGTTTTGAGGGCCTAAAGTATGCCCCAAGCATCTAGAGTGAGTCAAGCTACTTGACTTACTCTGGAGACATTTTTTTTTACACATACTCTTATTAGTCTAACTTGGTCATTCTAGTATCAAAGTCTACTCAAGTGTACACAGTATTTAAACCTGAATGAAGGGGAGTTATTTAAGCCTTCAAAACCTTTTTGGAACCCATTTACCATCTTTGGCACTTTTTTGCTGCCTTGTTCTCTAGTTTCTTGTGGCACCTTGTCCTCTAGGTGTGGCCTCATTAGAGCCAGTGAGCTTTATGGATTAGGTTGGCTTTCTTTAACATCAAATTACTAATTATCTTTGTTCTATGCTCCTCTTGAACGTTTGTTTTAGCAATAAAAACCTGACAGGGATCCTAATCCCTCACCACCCTATTCAAAGCAAAAAATGCTTGGCCATTAGATACACATTAACTATACAGTTTTACCCTAGCACTTATATTTAACCTAAAGGGCATCTAAAGTCAACAGCAAAAGTTTACTTTGCAGCTTATCAAATCCTCAAATGTGGGTGCTGAATTTGTTGTCTTTTATAAATATATTTCTCTAGTCATCTTCCAGGATGGCACACTGGTCCACCTGACAGGAAACACAATCAACACATGAGGTTAAAAGGCCCCTTCCTTCCCCCTGCACCTCAGTTCTTGATTGTGCTTCCCGGCAGCGTAACGTTTGTTATTTTTGTCAGACCTGGAGTCGGTAGTGGACAGTCCCCCCCTGGCAGCTGGACGCCAAAGCCAGGGAGGGCTGCAGGTCCAGCCAAGGCTCAGTCCCTTCTCAGGGAGCCCCAATGGCCGGGTTTCTCCCCGGCAAGGAGCCTCCTGGGCACAGAGGGGTATCCTGGAGCTTCTGTGGGCACCCTCCCTTACTTTCCACCCAGACCAGGTGCATGGGGGCTGAAGGAGCCGGAGGGTCAGCTGGAGTCCAGTTCGCTGGAGGGGTGGAGGGCGTCTGTTTCCTGCAATTGCTGCTCCCTAGGGAATGCTGGTAACACTCCTGAGATAGGAGTGAGCATTCTGACCGGATGGAGCAAGATGGTGCAGCTTCCGTTTCCGGGCGGCATCATTTCCGTTTACGGTCTAAGCCAAATTGGCGGATCTGGAGAAACTAGAGGCCAAAACGTTCCTTCCAGCGGTGGGACTCCAGGAAAGTGGTGCCGATCGGCGGCGTCTTGGCCATAAGAATCCGGTGGAGCCAGGCGGAGGTCCCACAAGCCCTCTCACTTCTGGATCCTCACAACAGGGCTCCTTGGAACTGAACCAGCGGGGACCAGGTATGGAAAGAGAGGAGGACACAGCGGTGCCTACAACCCAGGAGGAGGCCACGGGTGGTAAGTCCTCCTCTGTCTGGCAGGTGGTGGGGTAAGAGGGGTCTTACCCACACCCCTTGGGGGGGCAGGAGAAAGAGTACAGACTGTTAACGTTTGGGTTCTGTCTTGTCTTTTGTCTCCTTAGAACCCAATGGATCTGCTCAAGGGGCCCTCAAGGCTAAAGGCAGAAACCCTCCTCCACCTAGAACAAAAAGGTGTGGGTATTGCAAAGAAAAGCTCCCACAAGATCATGTAAAACCTTTTTGTTACAGATGCATACATAAATTGTCGGGAAAGGAAACCTCACAGGTTATGAGGGACTTCCTTCCAGTACAGTCAGAGATGTTTTCTATGCTCCAATCTCTGAAGACAGTTATAGCATCTAAAGAAGGGACTAGCACTAGTGGCAGAGAGACTCTGTCCTCTAGAGAAGGTACTTCCTCTAAAGAGGGTACTTCCGACAGAAGTCCAAAAACCCCGCAGAGGCCTCCGTCCTCTGTCACTTCGGGAGTAGATGAGTTTGAGGACCTGGAGGAGTCAGATGAAAGCTCATTAGAGGAGGGGGAAAACTCAGACTCTGAGAGCCAGGATAGTGATAGCCCTAAACGTAATAGACACCTTTTCCCGTGGAGGACATGGGGCAGTTACTCAGGGCAATCTATGCCTCTGAGGATATCCCAGAACCTCCAGTTCAGACGACAGCCCGGGATAGGATGTAGAGGGGGTTGGGTAAACCTCAGTCCAGGGTAATCCCAGTTCATCAAACTCTTAAAAAGGTAAGCATGAGAGAGTGGAAGGACCTGGAGAGAAAGGTCCTTAAGCTCAAAACTTGGAAGAGGAGGTTTCCCTTTGGGGAGGAAGAAGAGGAGAAGTTCTTCAAGACCCCAAAATTAGATGCAGCCCTATCACAGGTCTCCAAGAAATCTGATTTGTCATTTGAGGACTCAGGTAACATTAAAGCCCAAATGGACAGAAGGGCTGAAACGCTACTGCGAAGAGCGTGGGATGCCAATGCGACAGCCATGGCTCCTGCCTTGGCGTCAGCCTACGTAGCAAGGAATGTGGATGCTTGGCTGGATAGGCTCTCCGGCCATGTTGCTAGAGGGAGCAATTCCAAGGAAGTCACATATAATAAGATGTAGCATACTTAGCAGATGCGGCAGTGGAAGCTGTTAGGGTCATAGCTAAATCAGCGGCCCTCCTTAACTCCGCAAGAAGGGCCGTGTGGGTTAAATCGTGGGAACGGGACCATATGTCCAGGTCATGGCTCTGCGGGTTGCCCTTTGAGGGTTCCCAGCTTTTTGGGCCTGGCTTGGATCAGGTCTTATCACGATCAGCGGAAAAGGGGAAAACGTTTCCGGTAAAAGCCAGGAGAGAGAAAGGCAAAAAGTATTTTCGTGCCCCCTTAACCAGGGCAAATTCAACGCCAAGAAGGACGTGAATAGAAGGTGGGAGAAGGGAAAGAGCGGACAGAAGTGTGGCCTGCTCTTTTCTGGACCTAAAAGACACCAGCAAGCAGTCAAAGTGACGCCAGCGTCAGGGTAGGGGAGGGACTTTCTCGCTTTGACCCTCATTGGAGGAAGATCTCCGAAAGTCCCTATATCTTACAGATCTTGACAAAGGGATATCGGCTGGAACTTCTCTCCCCTCCCCCTCAAAACTTTATTCTGACCCATCTCCCCAAGGATACTTTGAGGGCAGCAGGGTTGATGGACAACTTGCAGGGATTGGCGAACCAGGAGGTGATCATCCTCGTTCCACTGGAAGAGCTCTACCACGGATTTTACTCCCATGTTTTTGTAGTCCAAAAACCATCAGGGAAATTTCGCCTGATATTAAACCTCAGAAAACTGAACAGGTTTTTGCGACAAAAGAGCTTTCGGATGGAGAGCATATACACTGTGCGCAAGCATCTATTGAAGGATGCTTTTACGGCCACAATGGATCTGAGGGACGGGTATCTCCATATCCCGATTGCCCGGGAACACCAGTCCCTGTTGAGATTTGCAGTCCTTACAAGCAAAGGGATACAACACTGGCAAGCTCTTCCCTTTGGACTAACTGCAAGCCCAAGAGTTTTCACAAAGGTCCTGGCAGAGGTTGTAGCTTACCTGCATCTACAAGGGGTATCCCTTATACCCCATCTAGACGACCTCCTGATCTATGGGCAGTCTCTAGAACAAGTGAGAGTAAATATAGACAGAGTGATCCTCACTCTGGAGACCTTGGGCTGGATAGTGAACCAGGAGAAATCTTCTCTCGTACCATCCCAAATAAAAACCTTCCTAGGAAATCTGGTGGATGCAGGGGCTCAGAAACTTTTTCTCACAGAGAATGTATTCCAGCGGTTCCCTGGGCTCAGCTCCATTTCAGGGAGCTGCAATTTTTCCTACTATCCTCCAGGGACAAAAAGAGGGAGTCGCTGGACGGAAAGGTGTCCATTCCAGCAAGGGTAAGGGCCACCCTAAATTGGTGGCTGGGTCAGGACAGGCTCACGCTGGGTCCTTCCTGGGCCCAGTGGAACCCTATAAGCATTACTACCAATGCAAGCACTTGGGGTTGGGGCGCTCACTTGGGAGACCTACAAGCACAGGGATCCTGGACCCCGACCCAAGCATGGGCCTCCTCCAACCACAGGGAGCTCCTTGCAGTGGGTCAGGCATTGAAGGCTTTCGGAGGCAGGATTCAGAGACTAGAGGTCCAAGCCCTGTCGGACAACGTGGCAGCTGTCTCTTATCTGAACCGTCAGGGTGGCTTGAGGTCCAGGAAGATACTGAACCTGGCTTTGGATATTCTAAATTGGGCCGAAGGAAACCTTCAGTCCATATCGGCGGTCCACATAAAGGGGACCACCAATGTGGTGGTAGATTGCTTAAGCCGACAGCCCATCCACCAGGGGGAATGGAAGTTAAACCAGGACATATTTCTCCAGATAGGTCAGATGTTTGGAATTCCAGAGATACACCTTGTCGCCCATAAAGGGAACAGAAAGTTGGAGCGTTTTTTCTCTCTCACCAGAGAGGGGGGATCTCAGGGAGTAGATGCTCTATCTCAGGACTGGGATTGCTACCTAGCATATGGTTTCCACCACTAGCCTTAATACCTCGGGTTCTAAAGAGGTTGGCCCACTCAGAGTGCAAGCTGATCCTGATAGCCCCCTGGTGGCCAAAGAGGACATGGTTTGCTACTCTGAGAAAATGGTTGGTTTCTCCTCCATTCCGTCTCCCGCCCAGGTGGGATCTCCTTCTACAAGGGCCAGTCCTTCACCCCGACCTGTGGTTCTTTAAGTTGACGGCATGGCTCAAGAGGGAGATTCTCAGAGACAAAGGATGCTCCAATAGAGTAATTGAGACCTTCCTAGGTAGCCGGAAACCGGTCACTAGGAAGATCTATTTAAGAATCTGGAATTTCTTCTCACATTGGTGCCAGGATAGAGAGGTTTCTAATCCTTCGGTACCAGTGGTACTTGAATTCTTACAGGCTGGAGTGGATCAGGGGATTGCGCCGAACACCCTGAAGGTACAGATAGTAGCCCTGTCTGTATTTCTGGACCAGAGGCTCGCGCTAGAGCCCCTGATTAAGAGATTTCTACTAGCAAGGTAGAGGTTAACCCCCGTAAAGATTAATAGATTCCCACCATGGAATCTAACGCTGGTCCTGGAGGCGTTGACAAAAGCGCCTTTCAAACCAGCTCAGGAGATCACAGTTAAATTTTTGACACTTAAGTTAGCCTTTTTCGTGGCCATCACTACAACCAGAAGGGTAAGCGACCTGCAGGCCCTGTTGATTAAGTTGCCTTTTCTGTTGGTACTGAAAGATAGAGTGATGCTGAGACAAGACCCACTATATCTTCCCAAGGTCACATCACAGTTTCATTAATCTCAAGAGATCATTTTGCACTCCTTTTGTGAAAGCCGAAAAACGAGAGAGAGGAAACATTTTATTTATTAGATGTCAGGAAGTGCTTTCTGACATACTTAAAGTGAAAGATTTCAGGAAGTCGAGTCACCGTTTGGTTCTATTTAGCGGCCCTAAAAAGGGAGGGCAGGCATCTAGTTCTACTGTGGCTAGGTGGATCAGACAAACCATAGGAATGGCTTATGAACAGACAGGTTCCCCAGTACCAGTTAACCTTAAAGTCCATTCAACACGATCTTTGGCAGCCTCTTGGGCTGAAAGAGCTGGGGCCTCAATAGAGCAGGTCTGTAGAACAGCCACATGGGCGAAGCAGCACACCTTCTTGAAGCACTATAGAGCGGAACTGCTATCGCCTCAGGAATTGACATTTGGAAGGAAGGTCTTACAAGCGGTGGTCCCACCCTAAGGTAGGCCTTGAACTTCTTGTCCATCCTCTCAGGTTGTGCCATCCTGGAAGATGACTAGAGAAAATTGACAGTTACTTACCGGTAACTGCTTTTCTAGGATATCTTCCAGGACGGCAGGCATACTTCCCACCCATGGTTTGATGTAAGTACTACGGGAAGAGTTTCTCTCTCGCACCCGGATAACCTATCACTTTGGGAGAACTGAGGTGCAGGGGAAGGGAGGGGCCTTTTAACCTCGTGTCGATTGTGTTTCAGTGGACCAGTCATCTCTCAGGTTGTGCCGTGATGGAAGATATCCTAGAAAAGCAGTTACCGGTAAGTAACTGTCAATTATCCATATTTTCACCTGAAAATGCTGACTTTGACCCTAAGAACACCATCCCTACAGTCAAAGATGGAGGTGGAAACATGCTTTAGGGGTGTTTTTCTGCTAAGGGGACAGGACAATATCACCACGTGAAAGGGATGATGGACGGGCCCATGTACCGTCAAATCTTGGCTGAGAACCTCCTTCCCTCAGCCAGGGCATTGAAAATGGGTTGTGGATGGGTATTCCAACATGACAATGACCTAAAACACATGGCCAAGGCAACAAAGGAGTGGCTTAAGAAGAAGCACATTAAAGGTCCTGAAGTGGCCTAGCCAGTCTCCAGGCCTTAATCCCATAAAAAATATGTGGAGGGAGCTGAAGGTTTGAGTTACCATACGAGTTTCAGCCTCGAAACCTTAATGACTTGGAGAGGATCTGCAAAAAGGAGTGGGACAAAATCCCTCCTGAGATGTGTGCAAACCTGGTGGCCAGCTACAAGAAACATCTGACCTCTGTGATTGCCAACAAGGTTTTGCCACCAACTACTAAGTCATGTTTTACGAAGGGGTCGAATACTAATTTCACTCATTAAAATGCAAATCAATTTACTATTTACTATTAACTTTTTTGAAATGCGTTTTTCTGGATATTTGTGTTGTTATTCTGTCTCTCACTGTTAAAATAAACCTACCATTAAAATTACAGACTGATCATTTCTTTGTCAGTGGGCAAAACTGACAAAAACAGTGGGCAAAACACTGGAACACTGTGTGCTGAAGAGAAGCTAGGCTGCAGAGAGGCACTGCTCAGCACACTCAGAGCAGGCACATGACAGCTGGGGAGTCCCAGGAGACAAGTCATAGACTGGAGGAGAGAGTGGGTTTGGCAGGGGCATGACAGGGGGTGTGGCAACATATTTCAAACCCAATGGCTTCTTTCTTTATCTGCTGTCCTGATTTGAACTAAATACTTTCCATTTTCACATATCTACTATAGGTAAGAGGTTTTGTTTGGTACACATAAGATAGCTGGGAACTGGAAGGCTGACAACATTAATTAAGATTTTAGTTTAGTGCATAGGAATTTACCAAGAAACAAGATTTCTGGCAGGATAAACAGTTATTATTCTGTGCTTGAATATACACTATATTGTCAAAAGTATTGGGACACCTGCCTTTACATGAACTTTAATAGCATCCCAGTATTAGTCTGTAGGGTTCAATATTGAGTTGGCTCACCCTTTGCAGCTATAACAGCTTCAACATTTGGGAAGGCTGTCAATAAGGTTTAGAAGTGTGTCTATGGGAATGTTTGACCATTCTTCCAGAGGCGCATTTGTGAGGTCAGGCACTGATCTGGATGAGAAGGCCTGACTCGCAGTCTCCGCTCTAATTCATCCTACAGGTGTTCTATTGGGTTGAGGTCAGGACTCTGTGCAAGCCAGCCAATTTCCTCCAACCCAAACTCGCTCATCCATGTCTTTATGGACCTTGTTTGTGCACTGGTACACAGTCATGTTGGAACAGGAAGGGGCCATCCCCAAACTGTTCCCACAAAGTTGGGAGCATGAAATTGTCCAAAATGTCTTGGTACGCTGACGCCTTAAGAGTTCCCATCACTGGAACTAAGGTGCCAAGCCCAAGCCCTGAAAAACAACCCCACACTATAATCCCCCCCTCCACCCAATGATTTGGACCAGTGCACAAAGCAAGGTCCATAAAGACACGGATGAGCGAGTTTGGGGTGGAGGAACTTGAGTCCTGACCTCAACCCGATAGAGCGGAGACTGTGAGCCAGAACTTCTCGTCCAACATCAGTGCCTGACCTCACAAATATGCTTCTGGAAGAATGGTCAAACATTCCCATAGACGCACAATTCCCATAGACGCTCACACTGGAGCGGTGCGCTTGCAGGACGTTAAAAAAACTCCTGCAAGCAGCATCTTTGAAGCGGTGAAAGAGCAGTGTAGACACTGCTCTTTCACCGCTCCTGCCCATTGAAATCTATGGGGCAGCGTGACTATACCGCCGGAAAAGCATGCGCTTTGTGGGCGGTTTTAACCCTTTTGGCCGCTAGCGTGGGTTAAAACTGCCCTGCTAGCGACCAAATAGCGCTGCTAAAAGGACGGTAAAGTGGCGCTAAAAATAGCGCCGTTTTACCGCCGGTGCCCGCACTGCCCCAGTATGAAAGGGGCATAATTGTAACCCGACAGATTAAAAAAAAAAATTTCTGTAGTTCATTAAAGTTTGTTTTGTTTGCAGTATATAGCTTTTGAATGGTACGGCATGATGCCTGTAAATAAAATCGTTGTCGATTCTCTTCTTACAAGATGCTAACCAGAATAATACTGTGTTCTTGTATTTCAGGGGCTTAGTCCAGGATGTTATGATACATATCATGCCAATATTGACTGTCAGTGGATTGATATAACTGATGTTCCCCCTGGGAAGTATATCCTTAAAGTGAGTAGAGGAGGTATTTTGTCTACATGCACCTATATTTATATAATGTGATACAAACCAAATCAAAATGATTATTTCAGGTCTCTGTGAACCCCAATTTCCAAGTCCTGGAATCAGATTTCACTAATAACGCTGTGCGTTGTGATCTGACCTACACGGGAACCTATGTAATAACTCGTAACTGCCATCTTTCAAGGTAGGGAACAACATGGAAATGTTTTTATTAAGTAGACCTTCATTTGTGTAAATGTGTGGGTTTTGGGAGTGGGGGGTGAAGGTGTTACAGATTATGCCGGGTACCGACATCCTATTTATGGTATCTCACACTTGAAACAATTCTGAACCTTCTAAGCCCAGATAATCACACTCACAGTCATGTTCCTGGAAGAAACACCTAACTTACAGGCATAAATAAGTACAGGTAGTAATAGAGAAGTGAAATTTTTGTTACCATGCCCAAGCGACGTAATAGCAATATAAAAATTAAACTATCAATAGAAACAATATTTTTATTGGTCCGATTAAATGAAAACTTACCATACCTTTACAGTATGTATTACACACCACTATGGGGCCAATTTACAAAGGTTTATCTAAAGTGCAACTTCACCTTAAAACACCCACCCAAATCCTACCCATCCAGTCGCAGCTCTGGCATTTTTACCTAAGGCAGCAGAGTTTGATTGGCATAGCTGCCTCTCAAGCTCACCCATTGAGTTTAATAGGTCCACTCTGCAACTGCGAGCCAAACGCTTGGTTCACAGTTGTTGTGTGGTCTTACAATGTCAAACTGCTATTCAGCAATTTAAACAGAAAGTAAAAACACAAACCAGAAGGCAGCGGTAGCACCTCCTGAATGCCTGTCAGCTGCTGCTATATCACCCTCTAAAAAGCAATCCACCACAGATTTCTTTTCAGAGGTGGTAAGCATTACCGCAAATGTGGAAGAGACCTAAACACTGACACACAACGTCCATTCCATTACTTCCCAGACACTTCCCATGTTACCACGCCCCCCAACTTATATCAATGACCAACCATTTCCCAACCCATAGATGACCTATATCATTCATCAACCAATTCCCACCCCCAGCATACATACATACATACATACCACAGGCCTCTCCATACCTTCTGCTGACAGGCATCACTCCCAGCTTCTTCCTACCCCCCAATTGACAGACATTATTCCTTAGTCGCTTTCATCCACCACCTCCCCAACATCCCTCCCTGGTTACTCCACAGACACCCCCACTGAAAGTCATCCTTCCCCAAGTAACTCACCTCCACCCACAGACATTCCCCACACGGTCATACCTCCACACTCCTCTCCTGTACATACTGCCCACTGTGATACTCCCCACACTCTTCTCTTGTACATACCGTCCACTGTCATACCCTACACACTCCTTTCCTTTACATAACGCTCACTGTCATACCCTCCACACTCCTCTCCCGTACATACTGCCCACTGCTATACCCCCCACACTCCTCTCCTGTACATACTGCTCAGTATCATACCATCCACACTCCTCTCTTGTACATATTGCCCACTGTCATACCCTCCACACTCCTCTCCTGTACATACTGCTCAGTATCATACCATCCACACTCCTCTCTTGTACATACTGCCCACTGTCATACCCTCCACACTCCTCTCCTGTACATACTGCTCAGTATCATACCGTCCACACTCCTCTCCTGTACATACTGCCCACTGTCATACCCTCCACACTCCTCTCCTGTACATACTGCCCACTGTCATACCCTCCACACTCCTCTCCTGTACATACTGCTCAGTATCATACCATCCACACTCCTCTCCTGTACGTACAGCCCACTGTCATACCCTCCACACTCCTCTCCTGTACATACTGCCCACTGTCATACCCTCCACACTCCTCTCCTGTACATACTGCCCACTGTTATACCCTCCACACTCCTCTCCTGTACATACTGCTCAGTATCATACCATCCACACTCCTCTCCTGTACGTACAGCCCACTGTCATACCCTCCACACTCCTCTCTTGTACATACTGCCCACTGTCATACCCTCCACACTCCTCTCCTGTACATACTGCCCACTGTCATACCCTCCACACTCCTCTCCTGTACATACTGCCCACTGTCATACCCTCCACACTCCTCTCCTGTACATACTGCTCAGTATCATACCGTTCACACTCCTCTCCTGTACATACTGTCTACTATCCCACCAAATTTTTGTTACAGTGATGAGTGTAAAATTTTGGATAACCTTTCTGTCCTAGTAATAAATAGAGAAGGTGAATCTCCCCACCTGAGACAGAAAAAAACAAAAGAAACCTGACAAGAGTTTCAACAGTTCTCTACTCTATCCAAAACTTTTAAAATATATAGACTATTAATATACTGTATGTGTGTGTATATATTTCTATATTATACACACAACATTTTTAAATTTTCTTTCTTATAAGTTTTTAACATTTAAACAATTATTTTTGCTTGTCACTTAACATTCTCAGCACTTTCACTTTATTTCCTTAGCATATGACGTCTTCTTAGGATGACTATGAATACAGCTCTGCCTGAGTCTAAGTACATGGACGATCCAATGGGATGATCGATAACGGATTTCATGTAAATGGAAAAAGAGGCAATGCTTCTAAAAATTTGACATGTCGTGTAACCTGAACAATATTGTCATTCTAATATTTTCAATAAAAATAAAATGTATGTGATTATCATTGAAGCCAGATTCATATGCTGTATCTCTAAATTCTTTTTATTGAAATTATTTTCTGTCGTAATTTCCAAACATGATTTAAATATTATCCAGTAGGAATATTCTGATTGCCATAAAGAAACGAGTTTTACTTTAAAATGAGAAATATTTGAAAAATAACTGAGCTTAGAGGTGTTAAAGGCTAACTCCTTGTAGACAATGTTACACCCATATTTAAAGTGTAACATGTAACATGGTTGCAACCCCCCCCCCCCCCTTCTGACAGCAAGTGGGGTTCTTCTCCCCCATGGCAGTTGTCACTTTTGACTAGAGAAAGGAATACATTTGAGAATGCTGAAACTTCATGAAAATATTTGTGAGACACTTCTTGCGCTGAATGGGGGATGAGGGTCAGAAATCTGAAAATGAACAACTTTTATGAAATATGAATTTTTAAACCTTCTTGAATCATATTTAGTGTTTTATGTTTTTAAATTATGTGTGCAATAAAAGATGAAAAAATTTGTAAAATATGGTTAAGTATGGTAATTTAAAAGTGCCAACAGCCTTGTAGAAATTATTTGTTTCAATTTTGCACCTGAACTCAAAAAGTAAAGATTGACCTGCTGTATATCTTCAGTGTGAATATAAGGTAATGCTGCCTCTGACTGCTAGTCTCCTTTGGTAATGTCACTATTATGCTTTTCTCTGTTCTCCTTGCTAGAGTCTCTGACATGAGAAAGCAAAGCCCTGCCTCTACCAAGATTATTGCCTCTACACAGACACTGGGGAAAATAAGGTATGATAAATCAATCATGGGGAAAAAGTTTAGCTGATTGCCATTAGTTTTCTTTTTGTGAGGCACAGTTTAATCCCTCTTTAACCCCTTGGCGCCAACACCTCCCAATCCTTTAAGGGGTTTTGGATGTCGGGAGGTGGGATTTATGATCATGTGACCTCCGTGATTGGCTGTTATACGACTGAAAATTCCTTTCAATGAGCTGCCAATAACTGTTTTGGGAGCACACAGAGCGCGCGCTCTTGGCACAGCTGTTTTTGCAATATTGCACGCAAATATGCGGCTGCTCAGTGCCAAGGCCCACCTGCTGAGAGGCCACATATTTGCATGCAATCGGCGCTAATTACACGTGTAAAGCTAACTAATTATTTAGCCAAAAAATGTGCATGTTCACACACATTTAGGATGCTTAATATTCTTCAACAGCATTCCTAATGGATCCTCCACCTACACTCTAGGCCCCATAGTCGCTGTTATAGTTATACCACTGAACCCCCCAAATTTTTCAGTTTGCATCCTATTGTTCCGATTTCAGCAGAAGCCTCTCCCTTTCAACCTTTCATTGAGAATGAATAAAACCCTGTCCAGGCTAGTATCAAGTAACTGTACATACCACCACTCTCCATTCCAGGTGGTGCCCCAGGTCCTTGAGGATCCCAGCAACGTTTCTGCTAGACGCCGAAGCAACTGTAATATAAGAAAAAATAGACTTTGCCAGATATTGGGGGTTGTTTACTAAAGCAAAAGCTGGTGCAACTCTGCATAGAAACCAATCAGCTTCCAGGTTAAGCCAAACTGAACAAGCTGGAGTTAAAAGCTGATTGGCTACCATGCAAAGCTGAACCAGTTTTAGTAAATCTCTCCCATTGTCAAATACCATCCTATTCATATAATGAATGAATGACAGTTCCTAATTTCTCTGACCATGCATACTATTAATGCATATAGCCATGTGACTGCAACTTGATACATACACCAGGCTGGTAATGGTGATATATTGGTGTGAGGAATGTGTAGCTAATATTAGGCCCCTAATGCTAACTAAGTATAATTTAATAGCTGCTTTCAACATGATTACTGGCTATGTCGCAAAGCACCCATCAACTCAAACTGGTTCTATAAATATGACAGTGACTTTGGAATACTCCATTTGGTCCTTGGGTGTAGATCAGGGATCTCCAAGCTATGGCCCTCCAGCTGTTCTGGAACTACACGTCCCATGATGCATTGTAAAACTCCGACATTCACAGACATGACTAGGCATGATGGGAATTGTAGTTCCTGAACTGGAGGGCCATAGTTTGGAGACCCCTGGTGTAGAGGATAAGGAAAATGGAAGCTTTGCAGCATGTCTTGACTATGACTGCATGCTTTATCTGTAGCATGATTGGCCAAGATGAAGAACCAGGTGGATGATGTCACAAATTCCACCTTAGCCGGTAAGAGGAGGCCTTGTAGTCACTGAAAAAAATACAAGGCTTCTCCTGAATGGTGGAGAGGCATGAAGTCTGGCTCTGTTAATATTCAACGGTAGATGAGAAGTTGCCTGTAATGTTTCCAGAACACAGCGTTGCTTACACTATTAGCTACTACAGTCCATTATACTACACAAGTAATTGTGTTTTCACCCGTGTGCACATCAGGATGCACTCGCCACATCCTTGTGTTGTACCTCTTTCCCCAGTGCACTAGCTCGACCTTTCCATACTATACCCTCCACAATCCTCTCCAGCACACACCATCTGCTGATATACCCTCTGTAATTCTGCTGATATACCCTTTGCATATACTGCATTCTATTACAAATAGGTGGGGATTACGCAAACAAGAATCAAGAGTACTGGTCTTTACAATTGAAAGATATCCAGCACCACTATCAGCTCAGAACTAATACAACCCATGGCAAAAATTATGGAATCACCAGTCCCTGAGGATGTTCCTTCAGTTGTTTATTGTTGTAGAAAAAAAGCAGATCACAGACATGGCCAAAAACTAAAGGCATTTCAAATGGCAACTTTCTGGCTTTAAGAAACACTAAAAGAAATCTAGAAAAATAATTGTGGTGGCCAGTAACAGTTAGATTTATAGAACAATCACAGGGAATAAATTATGGAATCACTCAATTCTGAGGAAAAAATTATGGAATCACCTTGTAAATTTTCATTACAAACACTAACACCTGCATGCAGCTTTTTCCCCATCTGACAATCTCCTCTCTAGGGAATGTAGTTCAAAAGCTTTTGATCAGCAGAACAGAGTTTCTCTTCTGCACTACAGTTCCCACAGTGCATTGCTGCCTGATCCAGTCTATTGAATTATTCCTGCTCAGAAGATCCTTCCTCTTGCTGAAACAACTGTTAACCAGTTGCCGACCGCCGCACGACTATATACGTCGACAGAGCGGCACGGGCAGGCAAAAGGACGTATATGTACGTCCTTGCCTGCCCGCGGGTGGGGGGTCTGATCGGACCCCCCCCCGGTGCTTGCGGCGGTCGGCAAATCTCCCACGGCGATCGGAGGTGAGGGGGAGGCCATCCATTCGTGGCCCCCCCCTCGCGATCGCTCTCAGCCAATGGGATCATTTCCCTGCCTCTGTATTGTACACAGAGGCAGAGGAAATGATGTCATCTCTCCTCGGCTCGGTATTTTCCGTTCCGGGCCGAGGAGAGAAGACTGCAATGTAAGTGCACCAACACACTACACACAGTAGAACATGCCAGGCACACTAAACACCCCGATCCCCCCCCCGATCGCCCCCCGATCCCCCCCAATCACCCCCCCGTCACAAACTGACACCAAGCAGGTTTGTTTTTTTTTTTTTTTTTTTTTTTTCTGATTACTGTATTGGTGTCAGTTTGTGACAGTTACAGTGTCAGGGCAGTGAGTGTTAGGCCCCCTGTAGGTCTAGGGTACCCCCCTAACCCCCCCTAATAAAGTTTTAACCCCTTGATCACCCCCTGTCACCAGTGTCGCTAAGCGATCATTTTTCTGATCGCTGTATTAGTGTCGCTGGTGACGCTAGTTAGGGACGTAAATATTTAGGTTCGCCGTCAGCGTTTTATAGCGACAGGGACCCCCATATACTACCTAATAAATGTTTTAACCCCTTGATTGCCCCCTAGTTAACCCTTTCACCACTGATCACTGTATAACCGTTACGGGTGACGCTGGTTAGTTTGTTTATTTTTTATAGTGTCAGGGCACCCGCCGTTTATTACCGAATAAAGATTTAGCCCCCTGATCACCCGACGGTGATATGCGTCGCCCCAGGCCGCGTCAGATTAGCGCCAGTACCGCTAACACCCACGCACGCAGCATACGCCTCCCTTAGTGGTATAGTATCTGTACAGATCAATATCTGATCCGATCAGATCTATACTAGCGTCCCCAGCAGTTTAGGGTTCCCAAAAACACAGTGTTAGCGGGATCAGCCCAGATACCTGCTAGCACCTGCATTTTGCCCCTCCGCCCAGCTCGGCCCAGCCCACCCAAGTGCAGTATCGATCGATCACTGTCACTTACAAAACACTAAATGCATAACTGCAGCGTTCGCAGAGTCAGGCCTGATCCCTGCGATCGCTAACAGTTTTTTTGGTAGCATTTTGGTGAAATGGCAAGCACCAGCCCCAGGCAGCGTCAGGTTAGTGCCAGTAGCGCTAACACCCACGCACCGTACACCTCCCTTAGTGGTATAGTATCTGAACGCATCAATATCTGATCCGATCAGATCTATACTAGCGTCCCCAGCAGTTTAGGGTTCCCAAAAACGCAGTGTTAGCGGGATCAACCCAGATACCTGCTAGCAACTGCGTTTTACCCCTCCGCCCGGCCCAGCCCAGCCCACCCAAGTGCAGTATCGATCGATCACTGTCACTTACAAAACACTAAACGCATAACTGCAGCGTTCGCAGAGTCAGGCCTGATCCCTGCGATCGCTAACAGTTTTTTTTGTAGCGTTTTGGTGAACTGGCAAGCACCAGCCCCAGGCAGCGTCAGGTTAGTGCCAGTAGCGCTAACACCCACGCACGCACCGTACACCTCCCTTAGTGGTATAGTATCTGAACTGATCAATATCTGATCCGATCAGATCTATACTGGCGTCCCCAGCAGTTTAGGGTTCCCAAAAACGCAGTGTTAGCGGGATCAGCCCAGATACCTGCTAGCACCTGCGTTTTGCCCCTCCGCCCGGCCCAGCCCACCCAAGTGCAGTATCGATCGATCACTGTCACTTACAAAACACTAAATGCATAACTGCAGCGTTCGCAGAGTCAGGCCTGATCCCTGCGATCGTTAACAGTTTTTTTGGTAGCGTTTTGGTGAACTGGCAAGCGCCAGCGGCCTAGTACACCCCGGTCGTAGTCAAACCAGCACTGCAGTAACACTTGGTGACGTGGCGAGTCCCATAAGTGCAGTTCAAGCTGGTGAGGTGGCAAGCACAAATAGTGTCCCGCTGCCACCAAGAAGACAAACACAGGCCCGTCGTGTCCATAGTGCCCTTCCTGCTGCATTCGCCAATCCTAATTGGGAACCCACCACTTCTGCAGCGCCCGTACTTCCCCCATTCACATCCCCAACCAAATGCAGTCGGCTGCATGAGAGGCATTTTTATGTCCTCCCGAGTACCCCTACCCAACGAACCCCCCCCAAAAAAGATGTTGTGTCTGCAGCAAGCGCGGATATAGGCGTGACACCCGCTATTATTGTCCCTCCTGTCCTGACAATCCTGGTCTTTGCATTGGTGAATGTTTTGAACGCTACCATTCACTAGTTGAGTATTAGCGTAGGGTACAGCATTGCACAGACTAGGACACACTTTCACAGGGTCTCCCAAGATGCCATCGCATTTTGAGAGACCCGAACCTGGAACCGGTTACAGTTATAAAAGTTACAGTTACAAAAAAAGTGTAAAAAAAAAAAACACAAACAAAAATATAAAATAAAAAATAATAGTTGTCGTTTTATTGTTCTCTCTCTATTCTCTCTCTCTCTATTCTCTCTATTGTTCTGCTCTTTTTTACTGTATTCTATTCTGCAATGTTTTATTGTTATTATGTTTTATCATGTTTGCTTTTCAGGTCTGCAATTTTTTATACTTTACCGTTTACTGTGCTTTATTGTTAACCATATTTTTGTCTTCAGGTACAGCATTCACGACTTTGAGTGGTTATACCAGAATGATGCTTGCAGGTTTAGGTATCATCTTGGTATCATTCTTTTCAGCCAGCGGTCGGCTTTCATGTAAAAGCAATCCTAGCGGCTAATTAGCCTCTAGACTGCTTTTACAAGCAGTGGGAGAGAATGCCCATCCCCCCCCCCACCGTCTTCCGTGTTTTTCTCTGGCTCTCCTGTCTCAACAGGGAACCTGAGAATGCAGCCGGTGATTCAGCCAGCTGACCATAGAGCTGATCAGAGACCAGAGTGGCTCCAAACATCTCTATGGCCTAAGAAACCGGAAGCTACGAGCATTTTATGACTTAGATTTCGCCGGATGTAAATAGCGCCATTGGGAAATTGGGAAAGCATTTTATCATACCGATCTTGGTGTGGTCAGATGCTTTGAGGGCAGAGGAGAAATCTAGGGTCTAATAGACCCCAATTTTTTCAAAAAAGAGTACCTGTCACTACCTATTGCTATCATAGGGGATATTTACATTCCCTGAGATAACAATAAAAATGATTAAAAAAAAAAAAAAATGAAAGGAACTGTTTTAAAATAAGATAAAAAAGCAAAAAAATAATAAAGAAAAAAAAAAAAAAAAAAAAAAAGCACCCCTGTCCCCCCTGCTCTCGCGCTAAGGCGAACGCAAGCGTCGGTCTGGCGTCAAATGTAAACAGCAATTGCACCATGCATGTGAGGTATCACCGCGACGGTCAGATCGAGGGCAGTAATTTTAGCAGTAGACCTCCTCTGTAAATCTAAAGTGGTAACCTGTAAAGGCTTTTAAAGGCTTTTAAAAATGTATTTATTTTGTTGTCACTGCACGTTTGTGCGCAATTGTAAAGCATGTCATGTTTGGTATCCATGTACTCGGCCTAAGATCATCTTTTTTATTTCATCAAACATTTGGGCAATATAGTGTGTTTTAGTGCATTAAAATGTAAAAAAGTGTGTTTTTTCCCCAAAAAATGCGTTTGAAAAATCGCTGCGCAAATACTGTGTGAAAAAAAAAAATTAAACACCCACCATTTTAATCTGTAGGGCATTTGCTTTAAAAATATATATAATGTGTGGGGGTTCAAAGTAATTTTCTTGCAAAAAAAAATAATTTTTTCATGTAATCAAAAAGTGTCAGAAAGGACTTTGTCTTCAAGTGGTTAGAAGAGTGGGTGATGTGTGACATAAGCTTCTAAATGTTGTGCATAAAATGCCAGGACAGTTCAAACCCCTCCAAATGACCCCATTTTGGAAAGTAGACACCCCAAGCTATTTGCTGAGAGGCATGTCGAGTCCATGGAATATTTTATATTGTGACACAAGTTGCGGGAAAGAGACAAATTATTATTATTTTTTTTTTTTTTTTGCACAAAGTTGTCACTAAATGATATATTGCTCAAACATGCCATGGGAATATGTGAAATTACACCCCAAAATACATTCTGTTGCTTCTCCTGAGTACGGGGATACCACATGTGTGAGACTTTTTGGGAGCCTAGCCACGTATGGGACCCCGAAAACCAAGCACCGCCTTCAGGCTTTCTAAGGGCGTAAATTTTTGATTTCACTCTTCACTGCCTATCACAGTCTCGGAGGCCATGGAATGCCCAGGTGGCACAAACCCCCCAAAATGACCCCATTTTGGAAAGTAGACACCCCAAGCTATTTGCTGAGAGGTATAGTGAGTATTTTGCAGACCTCACTTTTTGTCACAAAGTTTTGAAAATTAAAAAAAGAAAAAAAAAATTTTTTTTTTTGTCTTTCTTCATTTTCAAAAACAAATGAGAGCTGCAAAATACTCACCATGCCTCTCAGCAAATAGCTTGGGGTGTCTACTTTCCAAAATGGGGTCATTTGGGGGGGGTTTGTGCCACCTGGGCATTCCATGGCCTCCGAAACTGTGATAGGCAGTGAAGAGTGAAATCAAAAATGTACACCCTTAGAAATCCTGAAGGCGGTGATTGGTTTTCGGGGTCCCGTACGCGGCTAGGCTCCTAAAAAGTCCCACACATGTGGTATCCCCGTACTCAAGAGAAGCAGCAGAATGTATTTTGGGGTGCAATTCCACATATGCCCATGACCTGTGTGAGCAATATATCATTTAGTGACAACTTTGTGCAAAAAAATAAAAAAAAAATAAATAAATTGTCACTTTCCCGCAACTTGTGTCAAAATATAAAATATTCCATGGACTCAACATGCCTCTCAGCAAATAGCTTGGGGTGTCTACTTTCCAAAATGGGGTCATTTGGGGGGGGGTTGTGCCATCTGGGCATTTTATGGCCTTCAAAACTGTGATAGGTAGTGAGGAGTAAAATCAAAAATGTACGCCCTTAGAAATCCTGAAGGCAGTGATTGGTTTTCGGGGCCCCGTATGCGGCTAGGCTCCCAAAAAGTCCCACACATGTGGTATCCCCATACTCAGGAGAAGCAGCTAAATGTATTTTGGGGTGCAATTCCACATATGCCCATGGCCTGTGTGAGCAATATATCATTTAGTGACAACTTTTTGTAATTTTTTTTTTTTTTCATTATTCAATCACTTGGGACAAAAAAAATGAATATTCAATGGGCTCAACATGCCTCTCAGCAATTTCCTTGGGGTGTCTACTTTCCAAAATGGGGTCATTTGTGGGGGTTTTGTACTGCCCTGTCATTTTAGCACCTCAAGAAATGACATAGGCAGTCATAAATTAAAGACTGTGTAAATTCCAGAAAATGTACCCTAGTTTGTAGGCGCTATAACTTTTGCGCAAACCAATAAATATACACTTATTGACATTTTTTTTACCAAAGACATGTGGCCAAACACATTTTGGCCTAAATGTATGACTAAAATTGAGTTTATTGGATTTTTTTTAGAACAAAAAGTAGAAAATATCATTTTTTTTCAAAATTTTCGGTCTTTTTCCGTGTATAGCGCAAAAAATAAAAACGGCAGAGGTGATCAAATACCATCAAAAGAAAGCTCTATTTGTGGGAAGAAAAGGACGCAAATTTCGTTTGGTTACAGCATTGCATGACCGCGCAATTAGCAGTTAAAGCGACGCAGTGCCAAATTGTAAAAAGTGCTCTGGTCAGGAAGGGGGTAAATCCTTCCGGGGCTGAAGTGGTTAATCAGTTCAGCACCACAGGACAGCAGCTACAGAGAGCTGCTGCATCCAGTGTTTCTCTCACTCTCCATTCTTAGGCTGGCCATAGACAGTTCGAACTGCTCGACAGAAGGAATTCCCTAGTCAGCACTGTCTGTGTCGATGGGGGAACTCACGGTTGCAGGAAATAAATTTGCACCGTCTAAGGGCAGCCTTAGGCAAGCACCTGGCTACAGATGGAACACATTATAAGATAGGGTTTTCCTGATACCGAGCATTTGCGCGAGTACTTGTACTCGCACAAATGCTCATGATGCCTGATCCGATACCTGGATAGACGGTGTTTCATCAGATTAGGTGACACGGCACAACCGGAAGTCAGCAGGCGGAACAACGGAAGTGGCGCGCCGTGTCGACCTCAGCAGCTGGACATCCCGACACCCATCTTGTACACCCTGCACTCCCCGGCAGAAAGCCAGCAGCGGACATCTTGTTACACCCAGCCCGAACTATATGGGCTGGGTGTAACAAGATGGCCGCTGCTGCTTTTATGCGGCCGAGTGCAAGGAGTACCAAGATGGGCATCGCAGGCAGCCTTTCCTCTCATGGTATTTCAGTGCCTGCCCATCAGTGCCCATAAATGCTACCTATCAGTGCCCAATGCCCATAAGTGCCACCTATCAGTGCCAGCCACCTGTCAGTGCCATCTATCAGTGACAGCCACCTGTCAGTGCCACCTATCAATGCCATCAGTGCTAACCATCTATCAATGCCAGCCACCTTGTCAGGGACATGGCTGTCGCAGGACTGGCAATGTCACCCAAATCCAACATGAACGCCCACAGAAAGTTCAGATGCATGCAGGAGTGCACGGCACGCACACGCAATACGACGCGTGCACGGAGGCGCACAAGTGGCGTGACAGACGCTGGAGCCAACTGCCCTATTTAAACTAGCTATTAGAGACAGAACATTGCTGGATTATCTCAGCTTCCCTGTGTGCCTTGTGATTCAATTCCCTGACCTGTGGACTACCCGTTCTTGACCTGGCTTGCCTTGACCTCGCTTCCTTATATCCCAGTTTGACCTTTGGCTTGCATCTGGACTTTGCTTCTGTTCCTGTCTCCTGTGTATGACCTTGGCTTGCCCCTGTTTATGCTCTGGACTGATTTATCCTGTATCACCTCTGGCCTGGCTCCTGGTTTATCCTCTTACCAGGCACTGCAAGCACAGCTATTGCTATCAGCCAGCTACAGTCATCCCTCAGTAACCAGCTCATCTGACTACAAGCAAACACCTGGCAAACCATGCTTCTTTGAGCACTGCACTCCCTGTTTCCAACTCCAGGGGCGCACTGCTCTTAGCCCTCTTAGCATCTCGATCTCCATACACGCACCTGACACACCTGTCAGTACCACCCATCAGTGCCAGCTATCAGTGCCATCTGTCAGTGCTCATCAGTTCTGCATACCAGTGCCACCTAGTCCTATCAGTGCTGCTTATTCAGTGCCATTCAGTGCAGCATATCAGTGCCACCTAATCTGTGTTGTGCTTTGAAAACTGTCACACGACATTAAAAAAAAAAAAAAAAGTAATCGGTATCGGCGAGTACTTGAAAAGAAAGTATCAGTACTTGTACTCGCTCTTAAAAAAGTGGTTTTGGGACAACCCTAGTATAAGAATGTTATTGTATAAGGATGAGCTCCAGGGTGTTCGCACACTCCACGTGCCGAGCCCGCCAGGAAGTCAGCACGGCGCTGCGCTAATCACAGGCGGTGAGACATTTTCCGATCTCTGCAGCCGCGCATCGGGACAATGTCTCACTGCCTGTGATTAGCACAGCGCCGTGCTGACTTCCTGGCGGGCTCGGCCCGTGGAGTGTGCGAACACGCCAGAGCTCATCCTTATTATTGTAATATATTATTAATATATTTGTAATATATTTAGTGCCAAAAAATTATTTTTTTTCATGATATGGAACTAAATGCTTTCTGAAGATAGATGAGATAAGCTTCTCTCACTCAATGTTCTGTTTGTCTCAGTTTGATTGAACAACAGATGAGATGGACCTTAAGCTCAATGAGGGGCTTCTGTTGCATCCATTGTCCAACAACTGTGGTAGTGGTGACAGGGGATGTGAAGATACAGCGTAGCATAAGGGCCAATGTCGCAGACAGCACCAGCTGTCAAATATGAGAACCAGATGACTGTGGACCAACAGGTAAGAAGCAGATACAGGACCATGGTAGCACATAATCAGAAGGAAGGAGTGTATCCAGTACCCAAACCGAAGGTTGTCTAAAGCCAACAGCAGGGTGCCAAATCAGAAGGCAAGGACAGTGTCAGTATACATGCTCAGGTTAGCGGAGCTAGGCAGCAAGGTACTAGAACATAGGGCAGAAACTGTGTCAAGATACAGGCTGAGGACAGTTAACAGATGGGCAGCAAGGTACCAAAGCAGAAGGCAGGATGCAGAGTTCAGAACAAAGGTTGAGGTCACAATAGCAGACAAGAATCCAGAGACAGCTGAAAGGCAAACTGGGTCATACACAGAAAAGCAGAAGTAGCAGGTCAGGTCACAGATTTATTAAGAACTAGCTAAAGACCACTCAGCAACCTGTCCATGTCATACTCCATATTATATAGGCTGCTTGGAATCAATACCAGTGCCAAGCGCAAGCTGCTTAACGTGCACACAAATGCACATTTAGCAGTGACCTCATGCACAGGACCAAATGTATGCGCCTGGCCCTGCATTGGCCAACAACTGGAACTCACTGGCCCTTCCTTACATTTGGTCTAATACTTGGTATTTATGAATAAAACAAACTTGGTCTGAATGTATATACATTTATATAAATGAGTTTATTCCGCTTGGCAGGATTTTGGTCAATAATTTGAAATCACTATTTATGAGAGAGATAATAAGACAAGAGCCAATAATCTTTTCTCTCCATTGGAGAAATGTGTACACTTTATAAAATGAATTTTCTGATGGAGAAATTGTATTACCAATTTTAATGCTATTAAAGTAGTCACAGAAATGGGAGTCTCGAATATATGCATATTTTTATTTTGTATATGCTTGTGAGCCCATTAGGGTGTGGAGCTTTGGGGGGTTTAAGTTGTTTTATGGCCAATTTGATCTCCTTACTTGTAAATGGATCATTTGCAAGGTGATACACAGATGAATCAAATCCTCGGACATAAGTTGTACCTGTTAATTTGCAGTCGTCTCTTCTCTGCATCCGTTCAAAGTGCAGAAATGATACTAAGGCCTCTTTCACACGTGCCGGATCAAATTTTGCTCAGCAGGGGATCTGCCCACTGATCCCCTGCTAAACTGAGAGGAGCAGCCGGCAGTTTGGTTGAAAGACAATTCAATGTTTTTCTGGGGAGGAAGGAGAGTTTCCCAAGGTTCCAGCTAGAGAGGTGGGCCCAGATGACACAGGAGGCTGCCATTTCCCAAGTCCCCACAGAGAGACTGGCCCTCAGTGAGTCATTATCATTGCACCACCCCTTCTCAGTACCCGACATCGGTGGAGACAGGTAAGGGAGCATGCTTTCCAGTAGAGCTGTGTGTTATAGGCAGTGAAAGTGTCATGTCAGATCATTCTGACAATGATGCATTGAGGTGGGAGCATACAGGTGATACTCGAAAAATTAGAATATCATGCAAAAGTTTATTTCACTAATGCAACTTAAAAGGTGAAACTAATATATGAGATAAACTCATTACATGCAAAAGCAAGATAGTTCAAGCCGTGATTTGTCATAATTGTGATGATTATGGCTTACAGCTCATGAAAATCCCAAATCCACAATCTCAGAAAATTAGAATATTACATGCAATCAATAAAACAAGGATTGTACATAAAACAATATCGGACCTCTAAAAAAGTATAAGCATGCATATGTACTCAGTACTCGATTTGGGCCCTTTTTGCAGCAATTACTGCCTCAATGCGGTGTGGCATGGAAGCTATCAGACTGTGGCACTGCTGAGGTGTTATGGAAGACCAGGATGCTTCAATAGCGGCCTTCAGCTCTTCTGCATTGTTCGGTCTCATGTCTCTCATCTTTCTCTTGGCAATGCCCCATAGATCCCCTATGGGGTTCAGGTGAGGCGAGTTTGCACAGTGGACCAACACCAGCAGATGACATGGCTCCCCAAATCAACACTGACTGGAAACTTCACACTGGACTTCAAGCATCTTGTAGTGTGTGCCTCTCCATTCTTCCTCCATACTCTGGGTCCTTGGTGTCCAAATGAGATGCAAAATTTGCTTTCATCAGAAAAAGAGGACTTTGGACCACTGAGCAACAGACCAGGTCTGTTTTTCTTTAGCCCAGGTAAGACGCCTTTGACATTGTTTGCTGTTCAGGAGTGGCTTGACAAGAGGAATACGACATTTGAAGCCCATGTCCAGGATCCGTCTGTGTGTGATGGCTCTTGATGCACTGACTCCAGCCTCAGTCCACTCCTTGTGAAAGTCCCCAACACTTTTGAATGGCCTTTTTCTGACAATCCTCTCCAGGCTGCGGTCATCCCTGCTGCTTGTGCACCTTTTTCTTCCACACTTTTCCCTTCCACATAACTTTCTATTAATGTGCTTTGATACAGCACGTTGGGAACATCCAACTTCTTTTGCAAATACCTTTTGAGACTTTCCCTCCTTATGGAGGGTGTCAATGATGGTTTTCTGCACAACTGTCAGGTCAGCAGTCTTTTCCATGATTGTGATTCCTACTGAACCAGACTGAGGCTCGATTCACACCTATGCATGTTGCTTTTGAGCGTTTTTGGAGGTTTTTTTTTCATGCTTGCCACGTTTTTGAGCAGCGTTTTTGCCGCGATTTGCGTTTTGCGTTTTTTTTTTTTTTACAGTCAAAAAAAAAAAAAAAAACGGCAAAAACGCATCAAAAACGCATCAAAAACGGTGCACTTGCGTTTTTGATGCTTGTCCATTGAAATCCATTACATGCAAAACGCTGCTTTTTGCATGAAAAAAAGTCCCCGACCCTTTCCAAAAATGCAGAGAAACAAAAAAGCATTGATGTGAACATGTTCCATAGGAACCCATGTTAAAAAATTCCCGTGCATTTCTGCAAAATGCAAAATGCATCAAAAAACGCGCTAGTGTGAATGGAGCCTGAGAGACCATTTAAAGGCTCAGGAACCCTTTGTAGGTGTTATGGCTTAATTAGCTGATTAGTGGGCCACTTTGAGCCTAGAATATTGCACCTTTTCACAATATTCAAATTTTCTGAGATTGTGGATTTTCATGAGCTGTAAGCCATAATCATCACAATTATGACAAATCACGACTTGAACTATCTTGTTTTGAATGTAATGAATCTACCTCATATATTAGTTTCACCTTTTAAGTTGCATTAGTGAAATAAATGAACTTTTGCACGATATTCAAATTTTTCGAGTATCACCTGTATGTGGTTTCCTTTTGTGGTGCCCCTTCCACATATACTGTAGTGAGCACAGTGATAATGAAGAGTAAAGAGAAACTTTATAGTGCCTTGAAAAGGTATTCATACCCCTTGAAATTTTCTACATTTTGTCATGTTACAACCAAAAATTTAAATGTATTTTTTTGGGATTTTATGTGATAGACCAACACAAAGTGGCACATAATTGTGAAGTGGAAGAAAAATTATGGTTTTCAATTTTTTTTAATAAATAAATATTCTAAAACTGTGCCTGTGTGGACTGCCCGTCCTCAATACATTGTTGGTGGGTGGTCTGCAAGTGCTTAAAGTGAATTAAAAATTGCAATACATATTATGCCTGGGAAGTGGCCCCTCTGTACAATGTACATGACCTACTACAGCGACACTGATATTTACCAACCAAACTGTGTGTATCTATAGTTAAATTTTTTTGTTTGTAAATTAGTAGTAAATTATGTCTTATTATTATTACAGAGGGCTTCCAGATTCCGATAAATCCCTTGCCCACAGATCCGCACAACCAGTGGCCCAGGGTTGTGAGGAAGAAGGCCTTGTCCTCATCAACATGGGGACCATGTGTTTTGCTGGGGGGAATCCCCCTTCTGCTCTTACAAGAGTCTGGTGTGGATTTTCTGGGGGGGACCTCACTTTTTTTTTTGCATGGAATTCCCCTTAAAATCCACACAAGGCCTGAAGGGCCTGGTGCGAATTATGGGGGAACCCCTGCATCATTTTGTTAAAGTGTTAATTCACCTTTAAAAAAATGTGAACACTGGACACCGCCCCCTTCCAGGGTCCCGCTATACGTACCTCCGAGGCTTTGGGCTGTCAGCACCCCGCAGCCAGGCCAATGGACTCGGTGTCCAATGCATTTATTCTGTAAAGGTGAACCAGCCCTTTAAAAAACAGTCCTCGCCTTTTTGCTTACATGACCAGCGATTCTGGGGGGACATCACTGGTAATTAAGACTTTTTGAAGCCTGCAATCATGGTCGTCCTAAAACAACCACTGCAGGAAGCAGTCATGTAGAATAGTGGTAGTAATAAAACTATTATACATGACAGTTGGCTCCCACTAAATAAATAAGTGTTCGGGTGTTCATCCGAACAGCCAAGGTCCAAATTTGTATTTAGATCGAGCCTTAGGCTCATCCTTATACCTTAAACCACTTCCCATCCGGGCCAATTCTGGCACTTCGCTCCTACATGTAAAAATCATCATGCTTTCTAGAAAATTACTCAGAACCCCCAAACATTCTATATGTTTTTTTTTTTTAGCAAAGACCCTAGGGAATAAAATGGTGATCGTTGCAACTTTATATGTCACACGATATTTGCGCACCGATTTTTCAAAAGCCTTTTTTTGGAAAAAAAAAGTTTCATTAATTAAAAAACAAAACAGTAAAGTTAGCCCAATTTGTTTGTATAATGTAAAAGATGATGTTAGGCTGAGTAAAAAAGATGCCTAACATGTCACGCTTTAAAATTGCGCACACTTGTGGAATGCCGCCAAACTTCGGTACTTAAAAATCTCCATGTTTATAGTTACAGAGGAGGTCTTGGGCTAGAATTGTTGCTTTTGCTCTAACGCACACGGCGATACCTCGCATGTGTGATTTGAACATCATTTACATATGTGGGCGTGACTTACTTATGTGATTTTTTTTTTTACACTTTCTTTAAAAAAAATAAATAAATTTTGATCACTTTTATTTCTATTACAAGGAATGTAAACATCCCTTGTAATAGGAATAGTGCGTGACAGGTCCTCTTTATGGAGGGATGTGGGGTCAATAAGACCCCACATCTCTCCTCCGGGCTGGAAACACCCTCAGCCGCGTCCTCAGCTTTGTTTACTTCCGCCGGCCCGGACAGGACGTCGCGCCCAGGCCTCCGAGGGTCATAGAGATGACTGAGGACCATCATCTGGGGGTCACCAGAAATCGCTATGGTAAACTTCCAGCGGTGACCGATTCATTCTCCGGCTCACCGATCGCAACGGGTGAGTTGGGAGAACTACCGGAGGGGCATCCCCTCCCGCTGCCTGTCAGAAAGATTAAGCGGCTGAACTGCCGCCATGATTAATCTTACGGTGCACAGAATCGCTGGGAAAAGAAATTATATCTGGATGATGCCTGTAACTGCAGGCATTATCCAGATATCCCCTCTCAAAGTACATGACGTCATAAGACGTACTGCAGTCGGGAAGTGGTTAACCATTCAATAGATTATTCCGACCCATTGAATATTGTTTAAGCTAATTGGTATAAAAAATGGCCTTGTTAATTGTCACAGAGGCAGGTCTGGATTAATTTTTAGAGCACATTTGCTAAATTTGCTTTTACGTGTGTTCTTTCAACTCAGAAATTTCATGTGTCATGGAAAAAATAATTTAATTGACAAGGTTCCCAGATTTTAATCTATACACAGTTTAGGATCTTAGACTTGAATATGCATTCTAGTGATGCAAAACTAGGAAACCACACTAAGTAAAAAAATTATGCACATATCAAGCGGTGAAAAGGTTGCAGTCTTATGACTGTCTGGCTTCAAATCTGCAATTAGGCAGTGCAAATGTTCACAATGTAATAGAGACAAACATCCAAAGACGATCCTTATTTCCTACAGCTTTAGTTTTCTCTTTGCAACAACGTGCTTCTTCACACAGATACATGCTAGTTTTGATATATCTGTGTGAGACAGAAAAAAATCTACACATGAGTGTGAAATCCGCAGTCTCGTACTGTTCCTTTTAAGGCCAGGCACTCAGTAATTTCCTTATTAAGAAAGAGAAAGAACAGTTTACACAAAGCCACAGGCCTGTACGGGTCTAAACATGCAGGCATTGAATAACCAGATGAGGTCATAAGTCAGCTAATTGTTAATAAAAAAGCAATGCGACAGGAATTAAAATGGACTACAGCACTGGAAAAGAACTTCTAAATGTGCAGCTACTAAAATTACTACCGATACATTTTTTCCCTGCTTAAAACCAAGCATAGGCATCATTGCAGCAAGGCAGAGCACGTTTGGCTAATAACAAAAGGAAACCTGAGCTACAAGAAATTTAGAATCTGACATCGCTGATCTCTCCTTATAAACATAATAGCTGCCCAGCTGTTATGCTCATAATAGTTACAATACTTTGATTCACAGACCTTGAGTACATAAGAGCAGGAATTCTGATTTTTGTGGTTGTTTATCTGTTCTGTGAATTACAAGTACAGCCAGATACCTAACATTTTATAGAGTTATAAGCAATCACAGCCTCTGGATTTCTCAGCATCGACCAGCCAACAGAACATAAAGTTGGCAGGGCCAGCGCCAACACTGCCAGTAAATATTTAAGTTGCTGGCTCAAATTCTGCCTGAATTTTAGTGCTGGAGTCTGCCCGTTTTCCTTAGGACCTACAAATTAAATAGGCAACTGCCAGGAAACTTTAGGAGCACTACAGGCAGTGGCGTCGCTAGGGGGTGGCTTTTGGGGCTATAGCCCCGAATCTGGGGCCCATAGCCCCGAGTCTCTGCAGGGGACCCCAAGGGGAGGGGGGCTCTCTGGGGGACCCTGATGCAAGGGGGAGGCTCTCTGGGGACCCAGATTTTTAAGGGGGAGGCTCTCTGGGGACCCAGATTTTAAGGGGGAGGCTCTCTGGGGACCCAGATTTTAAGGGGGAGGCTCTCTGGGGACCCAGATTTTAAGGGGGAGGCTCTCCGGGGACCCAGATTTTAAGGGGGAGGCTCTCCGGGGACCCAGATTTTAAGGGGAGGCTCTCTGGGGACCCTGATGCAAGTGGGGGGCTCTCTGGGGACCCTGATGCAAGTGGGGGGCTCTCTGGGGACCCTGATGCAAGTGGGGGGCTCTCTGGGGACCCTGATGCAAGTGGGGGGCTCTCTGGGGACCCTGATGCAAGGGGGAGGCTCTCTAGGGACCCTGATGTAAAAGGGGGCCTCTCCGGGGACCCTGATGTAAGTGGGGGCTCTCTGGGGACCCTGATGCAAGGGGGAGGCTCTCTAGGGACCCTGATGTAAAAGGGGGGCTCTCCGGGGACCCTGATGTAAGTGGGGGCTCTCCGGGGACCCTGATGTAAGTGGGGGAGCTCTCTGGGGATATATACACACACACGTATATTACTGTATATACATGTGTATGCCCGCCCAAGCGTATGACTTTCTTTACTATGCTGCTATGGGCTCTAGCCCCAGATCTTTTGTAGACCTAGCAACGCCCCTGACTACAGGACTTCTGATACCAGCACAGCTCACCGGTTCTGTGGGATGATATACTCATGGCAAGGGGGTAGCCTGCACATTTTTTTTTTTTTTTTTAAATCTAAAAGAATTTTTATTAGTATTGAAATGGACATAAAGTAATATCAAAGCTGACAAAGATGTAAAGATGTACACCTAGATTGTACACATTAAGTCAAAGGAATGTATAAGCTGGGGTCTCTGCAATACAGCATACACGGAAGGAATGCAGTAGATAAACAATTGGTAGATTGTCAAATTTCTGAAGACAAATTAAATGAGAAACAGCCTCACATAGCCTGGCCACAGGTTCACTTTAAAAGATTTTGCCTTTTAAAAAAGTGGAACCAAATTAGAAAGGGGAACAGAATGCATTTTTTTGGTCTTTAAGGTAATAACGGAAATCTTGTGTTGTGTGTCCTTGGGCATGATGTTTAGAAGTTTATCACTTTTGTGATTATCATTCAGACATTTTAGCGTTTCTTTATACGAATATTATAGCTTGGCTATTCAGGGCAAAGTGACAGGTTCTCTTGTAACAGCCCCCTCTCCCAACCACTGATATTCACCTTTTCCTTGCTCCCCTGTTGCTCTGTCCCACTCCAGGGCCAGGAATTATTTTTAAAATTGATTTATAATCACCAATACCAAATAAATTCAAATATAAAACAAATACAATTTCTGATACCGCCTCAATGTACAGTCAGTACAGCAAGTACTTGTGCAGCTTAAGGCTTCTGGGCCTTATTATTGGTAGATCCCATAACAACCAGGTTTCTTGTCTCATGTAAGAAATTCAATCTGAACTCTATACATACAATATTACTAAAAAAAAACAAAGTGGGCACTAATCTTCCTACATATTGTGTAATCTCTGTGTCTCACAAACCCTAATTTTTAACCATATGTGTATTTTGTGACTTCAAATAACATGAAATGCTTTCACATTACATACAAATATCATGTGATTTTTCATCAAAGTAAATATTTGTGAAAAAGAAAAAAAGTAAAAACTGTATATATCATATACAATATAACAAAAACAAAAAAACAAAAAAAAAGGAAAAGGAAAAGTCCTTCGTTCTATTTTAAATACAAAGTTCAATACAAAATACAATACAAAGTTCAATGTCACTGCATTTGTTGCATTCCATCCCATGCAGTAACATTGAACTTTGTATTTAAAATAGCACAAAGGACTTTTCCTTTTCTTTAAAGTTTTGTTGTTTTTGAGATATCTGAGTTCTGATGAAGTTCCGGCCCCTTGGAACAAAACATGTAAATTCTACGCTGGGACGAGCACCGCCGTCTCTCTACCTACCGTAGGTCAACCCTATTGACGATAATGATCTAATGACCTTAGTTACGATGCACAAGCCTGAAGAAAAACTTCTGCCTGGATGGTTATTTTACAACTACCTCCTGTCTGACTCCCCATCATTCCCCAAAGGATTTGGGAAGAGGATTGGCGATAGGACATTGTGAACATTGGCTATATAAAAACTCCCGCAGGAGAACTACAAATGCCCTCCCTCTATTTTCAATACACTGTGCTAACAGATAGGAAAACAAGGAAACAACCAACGGAAAAGGAACAGCTTTTCTGAACATCTAACCAATTGGATATACAGATACAGATCGATCCCGACTCAAGGTTTGAACGATCTCTGTAGAATCACTGGATCCGTGAGTAACCCATACTAAGAGATTACCTGAAGGCTGCAGGAACCCTGTTTGTGGTTACGTTCAATGTATCTGTGAGGACTGTTCCATTCTTATTTAAATATTTATGAACATGGTTTCAGATCTAGTAATACTCTGAGATTGCTGCACAGCACAGTGTTTTGCTCAGTTCATTTTCAATGTGGGTAGAGCAGGAGCCAATATTACATATACAGATGTATATTGAAATACCAAGGATTACTATCATTTTGGCTGGCAATTGGAAACGATTGGCCATACACTGACAGATGGACTTCAATCTAATCTTGAGAAAAGTTGTATAAAATTAGTGACTGTCAAGCTACTATACAACCTATATGTGTGTACTAAGGATTAATCGTGAGAATTACCTGCAGGCTGTGGGAATAGTCTCAGATTTATAAAATAGGCAATTAGTACTACTGCTGAGAATTAAATAGCTTGTCATTGCATACAGCCCTTGGAGGATTTGAATACACGTCCTCTTCTTCAACTACACACTACCCAGCAGGATAAGACTATTAGCAGGATGTATCATACATGCATTCAACTTCTTGACTGACAACGGGGAGTCTCTCGGGTGGGCATCATCCAGTGTATCTCAGGCTGTGCCCTATTTCAGTGTGGGACAGTGACATACAACCGCTTTCCTGGGAACACACTGCCCCACATTAGGATTTATTAGCATGACCTTGGTCCTATGGGTGATCTATGTGTTTTTTAGGTATATATAAAGGGGGTGTTTTTATATTAGGGGAGGGATTAGGTCTGCAGACTGTGTGATTCATGTCCGTCCGTCCGTGTCCCCCCCCCCCCCCCCCCCTTTGTGAGGGAGTCTTTTTCATTCATATTACTTACGCAGTTTGTGTTTTTAGTTGTTAAGCAGGGGTAGACCATAGGGGAGAACCCACCTTTTCTCTCTTTTTTTGGGGGGGTTTTTGCCTCTGGCCAAAATTATAGGGGGACATAGGGATTGGTGTTTTTTCTAGGCAATAAACAATTGTAGTTTAACTCATGCAGGTGTGTGCAGATCTTTTTGTTTTTTTATTTCTTCAGTGTTAAGTGTGTTTCACAATTTATAGGGGCAGCTGTCACATATTTTATAATTATTTTTGCACAATTTTATTATTGGTGGCGCCATTTATACCAACAATTTTTGATACAATATTATTAGCCAACAACCAGTCTCTAATCTTGCTTTATTTTTATCAAGTGTTTTAACTCAAAAAGTGACAAAACATTACAGATTTATTATATATATACACACATACATACATATATATATATATATATATATATATATATATATATATATATATATATATATATATATATATATATATATATATATATATATATATATATATATATATATATATACACATACACATACACATACACATATACACACACACATACATACACACACATATATATATATAATATTAGTTTTTTTAATAAATATACACAACAGGGAAAAATGTGATGACTGGTCCTCCAAGATGAATGAAAACAGAATCCTTAAAAGAATTGAAAACATGAAGCAGTTTTCAGAATGAATATAAAATAGCGCATGAACTCTTACCTAAAAGCCAAACTCCAGCTTTCGCTAAAAAAATAAAACCGCCCAAGTGCTGTTAAAAAGAAACATGAAAGGGTAAAAGATTTGTAAACTTTTTATTGCTGTTTGTATGGGTCATGTGGGAGATTTCTGCTCAGTTCCAGTGTGACAGTTGTCAAAACACAAAAGGGAGAGAAAATCTCCTTACTTTTAAAATTGACAGAACAGGAAGTAAGGGGAAATCCTCCTAACGGGGAACAAGCAGCAATAAAAACATATGTTCCTTTAGAGGGGAGGAAAGTTTAGAACTTCTGTAAGTAATGTATTGCGGTCTGTGTTCTCAGGTTGATCACCCCCTTTATGTCACTCTAGAAATCTAATTTATGGAAACAGCAAACCCGACACAGGTTCTAACCTTCTTTAACCCACTCTACCTAAATAGAATAAAAAATTAAGACTCAAATCTACTGAAGTACAAGTTTAAAAAAAACATAGTTTAGAAGCCCATTCCTTACTAAACCACCAACCCCAATTTAGTCCTTGCTGCAATGTACCTGCAAATACCTCAACTTTTATGTCACTTTCTTTTCTCCCCAGTTGCAATTCATGGTTCAAACACTTACTTGCTCATAACTTTCACTTCTCTATGGAATCATACAACATCCTTATACAGGTAAAATGTAGAAGATATAACAGTCTGTGTGGGTGAAAAAATATAGCGTTTCCAAAGCTGATTCTAGTTAGCGTTATCTAAATGAGAAGGGGCAGCTGTGTCCCTACAGGCAAGCCTAGCACACACCCCTAAGACCTTCATCTTCTGGCCTCTCCATTGTTTTAAGAAGATCTTCAACGAAGCTCATCTCTGCACTGACCTGGGCAGCCAGTGCTTCATATCTATTTTCTAGACGTCCCATTCTTCTCTTCAAGCCATTCACAACAAGCATTGCACTCCTTATATCCTCCTGAACCTGAGAACGTTGCCCTTCACCACGCTGCATCTCCTGCCTTAGTCCTATCAGTTGCCGTGTTACACCTTCCTGCTCTTCCCGATACCAGCTTTCTTTTTCCTCATAAATGGAATGCAGGGCACAAAGATCCTCACGGGAGGTATTCTGGCTTTTCTGCAGCTCTCGCAATGCATCCTCAGCTGCACCCAATTCCTCCAGCACATGACTGAATCTTTCAAAGTTCACATAAGTGTTATTAGGAGGCATGCTTGAGTGAGATTTAATTGTGTACTCCTTTAGTCTTGTCGTCTTCAATCTCCGGCGCTCAGGGCGTTTTCCACTATCTTCATGGCGCACGTTCCTGCGTCTTATTGCCTGATTAGGAAAAGGAAGAAAGAGTAATACTAATTTTAGTTTTTTTTATTAGTACAATCTACAAGTTTACTAATGTAAATTATGCAATTCATATTGCCTAACTGTAGAGCTAGAGGTTCACCTCCAGGACTCTGCTTGCTGGTGAATGAGCACCAAAAGGTTGGCAACTAAGCAAATACTTATGATGCACAAACAGGATCTTTCAATAAAGCAATATATGATAAAGAAATATTATATCATAGGACTTCAATGTTGAAGGAAATACAGAGGGGAGGTAAGTAAAACAGTAAGTTGCAAAAAAGGAAAAAAAAAAAAAAAAAAAAACGACGACGACGAGGGAAGAAGGATACCACCTAGTTCATGATGGAGAAGAAAATTAAAAAAATAACAAGAAATAGAAAAACCTCCATTTTCGGAACTGTTGATCCAAAAGGAAGTCTACCCCCCCCCCCCCCCCATAAAGCATGATCCAATTTGTTCCAGTGGGGAAAAATGCCTTCCTTATCCCCCAGGAGGCTTTCGGATATTCCCTGGACCATCTACCCCTGGTGTTATTACCCATGTTAGCAACCAGGTAATGAAGATCATCCCTCAAAAAAATAGGTTTGTTATTCAGGGTCTATACAGTACCTTCCAAAAGTAAAATGGTTACAGAAACACGGATGTAAGGATGATAACATTTTCATGCACTAGTATGACATGTTTTTGCGCAAACCTTTAAAATCTCCAGTACCTATATAGAAAAGGTTCTGTAAGGCTAAATAGATATTCACATGGCCAAACCTACTTCAAGGATGCAATTCTTCAGTGCTGTATTCCACTAACGTTTAAACAGAAATATACATACATTCCAGTGTGTGGTACTTTAAAGCAGAGTGCTAGCAACATAGAAGTCCATGGCAACGATATCTAGGTTTGAAATACCTGCCAAATAACGTTCCCGCTGTCTGCTTGTTTCAATAATTAGGAGCACATCTGACACCACCAGGTGGGGCCAACAACACTGGCCTGGTGTTTTGGGTCATGCTGAAATGCACTTGTGGATGACTCAATGTGGAACATTCTGGAGATGACTTTTTCAATCACACTAATTATTTACTTGCTTTACTTTATTTATTTAATGACTCTTTCTAGCCTTTTGCTATTTGAAATTATCCATACTATTTATATTACATTTGGGCAATAGAATGCAATTTATGTTACATATAAGTAGGACATCCTTTGTAGTGTACAGCTAACATTCTTCTGGACACCGTTTGGCAAGCCTCCTGGGCTGGATACGTCTGTTCTGTCCACAATATCCTTCATTTAGACTCGCCTTTATAACAGGTGAAGATTATGTGATGGTTTACATATTTTACATATGTGGTAGTCATTCTGATCTGCTGTAATTATTTAAACAAGCAAATGGCATGAGAACTATGTGGCAGGTTTTTCTAAAATTAATTTAGCTGCTGTGCTCTTATATGTTGCCATCAATCTGTTTTACCAACCATACATGGGAATGAATGGATGTCTCTGTTAAATTTCAGTGGAAGACTGAATGACTGCTTCCTTGGAGTAGGTTTGGATTCCCTATGCAGTCTTACACACATACACACACACTTTCAGATATTGTGCAATAACATGCGATACCAATGCATGGAGGCAGATGCAAGTTATGTCATCTGTAAAAAGGTTGCGTCTCTAACCAATTCCTTTTGGAAGGCCCTATATAGACATTGATTAATAAACCCTATTTTTGGGGCTGATCTTTATTAAACGGGATCGATATGTCTCCACTTGGAAGAGAACTTATCTATGTGGGTTACAAACTCTTCCAGCTATATAGGGGAGACAGAGGGCATTTTTTGCTATTATTTGGGTGTACCATGGTCTTTCATGCATGTTGTTTCAAAATTGTTAGGCAAAAAATAAGTAATGTAACAAATGCAGTATCCATATGTTTGTAAAAAAATGTAATTTATACTGTATCTTATTTATAATTACCATATTTATTGGCGTATGACACGCACCCCAATTTAAGAGGGAAGTTTCAGGGGAAAAAAAAAACCTTTTTTTAAAAAATAAACCACTGTGAAGCAAAATAATGGTCAGTGAGTATCAATGCAGCCTGATTAGTGCCCATCTGCAGCTTCAGTGCAGCCTGATCTGTGCCCATTCTGCAGCCTAATCAGTGCCCACCTGCAGTATTGCTCAGTGTCCATCTGCAGCCTTGCCGAAATATAGGCTGCCACCAAAGGGAAGGAGGAGACGAGTGCTGCCAAAATAGAGCCGGATCTCCTGTGCACTCGGCGTCACGCCCAGTCCCGCCCCTTGACCTGGATCCTATGATGGACATAACGCCGGTCCAATGCCGGGACGTCAATGCTAGGAGATGTCCAGGGGGCAGGACTGAGCTTGACTGCGAGCCGAGCCGAGTACATGCAAGCGCTCGTCCCCTCCCTCCCCTCGGTGGCAGCCTACATCGGTGTATAACACGCACACACGATTTTCCCCCTAGTTTAAGGGGGAAAAGGTGTGTGTTATACGCCGATAAATACGATATCACTTTATAGCTTGGTACACTGGTTTACTCTTTTTTTCTTATCAACTGCTTGCCGACCAGCCGCCGTCATACTGCGGCAGGTTGGCTCACCTGGGCGAGCCGTCGAAGCTGTACTTCGTGATGTCCGCCGGGCACCCACAATTGCTCCCGAGAGAGACAGAACGGAGGTATGTCAATTTAAATAGACAGATCTCTGTTATGTCAGGGGTGAAGAGACTAATCAGATGTTCCTACTGCTTAGGAACAATGATCAGTCTCCTCCCCCAGGCAGTCCCACCCATCCCCCTTGATCACCCCTAGTGTTAACTCCTTCCCTACCAATGACATTTATACAGTAATCAGTGGCTATTTTTAGCACTGATCGCTGTATAAATGTCAACGGTCCCAAAAAAGTCAAGTGTCTGATCTGTCCGCCGCAATGTCGCAGTCCAATAAAAAAGAAAAAAAAAAAACGCAGATCCCCGCAACTACTAGTAAAAAATAAAAAACACAACTATAAAAATGACATTAATATATCCCCTATTTTGTAGACGCTATAACTTTTGCGCAAACCAATAAATATACACTTATTGCATTTTGTTTTACCAAAAATATGTAGAAGAATACATATATCGGCCTAAACTGAGGAAGAATTTTTTTAACTTTTTTTTGGATATTTATTATAGCAAAAAGTAAAACATTGTTTTCTTTTCAAAATTGTCATTTTTTTGTTTATAGCACAAAAAAATAAAAGACCGCAGAGGTGATCAAATACCACCAAAAGAAAGCTCTATTTGTGGGAAAAAAAGGACGTCGATTTTGTTTGGGTATAGTGTCGCATGACCGCGCAATTGCCAGTTAAAGCGACACAGTGCAGTATCGCAAAAAAACGGCCTGGCCATTAAGAGGGCAAATCTTCCAGGGCTTAAGTGGCTAAGGTAATAATTTCTCACAGTCCAGACTTTTTTTTGTAGCCATTTTTCGTTCGATGATAGCCTCTGTTGTATTACATTTTAATTACCAAAAAATTACTTTTACACTAAAGGTTTTATTGTATGAATTTTCAGAATTAAAATGTATGTATGGCATGTTATTTTTATTTTATTTTTTAAAATTTTGGATGTAAAGGATGTAATGGATGTAAGGGCAAATTCACAAACATGGAATTCAGTTTTTTCCCTCCTTAAAAATACAGCTCCCTTCTGGCTCATGTTAGCAGAGAGAGAATTTCTATAAAGAATTTATGGAGTGCCTTTTAATATTGGCACACTCACAGGGCAAGGGAATGGCAGTTGGCAGGGTTAAGTATTGAAGTCAGCTGCTAGTAAAATAAAGAAACTAGTCTCAAAGTTGCACCAGAGAAGGGACTTCTAGATAACAAAAAATATAAAAGGAGGCATCTTGTGGTAGATACTTTTAGACAAGACATTTTGCTTTCAATTATAATGGATAAAACACACAGAATTAAAGGCAATATAAATAAAAAAAACTCCTTAGACTAAGCCTTCAGTTCATTCTCACCTTAATCCATGAATGTTCTAAGCTCTCGTCAATTGTCATCCGTTTCCTGAAACAATATTCATATGGGTAATTAACTAAACCAAAGTTAATCTATATTCACTTCAAGCATTCAGTCATGTGCTTGAGACGTTTCTATTTTATACTTTAGTAAACCACCTTTAAAATTGCTTTTGTCCCAAAGAAGAAAAAGCAAAAGATAAATTCAAGCAAAATGACCATTTAGCACTTAAAAAAGGCCTTCTATACAGTGGCTTTGTTTTTCAATTCTGTGGTTACCAGTAATTTGTTGTATTAAAACGCCCTATACTTGAGCTTGCGGATATGTGTGTGAGGTAGTCTCAAAACATTTGTAGCTGCCTTACTCAACCTTTTCAACACAGAGGAACCTATTGAAAACAACTTTCCGGTCTCTGGGAACCCCTGCTAAAAAGGTACTATATCGAAAACCCATGATACACGAGTTGGATAGTCAGCGGGAACAATGCTTCTAACACTTGTGGACACTGGGAAGAATTACTCCCTTACAAATCGCTAAAAAGATTAATGGTGTCAGTGGGAACTGATTGGACAGGCAGACATTGCTCATGGAACCCCTAGCAACCCCTGGAGGAAACCTATAGTTCCATTGAACCCTGGTTGAGAAACCCAGACTTGTAGTATGCTGTAGCCTTCCCCAAAAGGCAGCCCTAATCCTTTTCTTAGTGTTCATTACAAGACACAGAATAAAGCATTCTGGATCCAATGGGTCATTCTGCCATCTTCAAGGTATTTGACACTGGCAAACAAACCTGTAAGAAAAGCCCACTATAACCCCTCCCACTCCCAGCATGCCTTAGTTTTGTTATCAAACAACAGTAGAAGTGAATCATGGGAACAGAAGGCCCATCCTGTAATGTACTTTTAGGATTTTACAGGTGAGACAAAAATCCTATTTCCTAATCATTGAAGGACACATGATGAAGTATTCTAGAGCAAATGGAATGTACAAAAAAAAAAACAAAAAAAAAAAAACAGTCCAACTGAGGGGTAGGAAACAGAGCAAACAAAAGGCTAACGGGCCCAAAAGAAAAAAACAGATTAACAGAGGCAGCTCAACAGAACACACAGAATCACCTGAAGGGACTTACAACCAAAGCCTAGGCTAGCTGAGGCCTGCACATCCAACATAACTACTGTAAGTGTTATCAGAAAACCAGGTGGAAGCTTTCTTTAATCTAAAGCAGATTAATGATGCTGAAAAGCCCAAGAAGCACTAACTGATCTGGTAAAGTTTGTCTCTCAAGCATGAACAGCTGTCAAATCCACTGGTGGCCACTAGGAAACACTACAATTCTGCCTGGGAGCCTATACTTGTAATCCTATTTGGAGGAGAGGGACGCCTGGTGGCCAGCTGGGAGTATTGCATCTTAAATTTTGTATGACCTGCTTAGCAATAATAGGTCATACAATTCTGGTGAGAGTTCTGTTTGCATAAAAGGTATGGTCACTTGAGGTGAAGTGCACATATTTTTCTAAGTGTGGACTTCACACACTAATGTTTCTTTCACTTACATGATTTGGTACATATGCATTGGTTGAGATCTTGGTTTTTCAATTTTAATTTATATATTGCATTTATTAATTATGTATATGGCCATTGTGTGTTACTGGTATATATAAATATACAACCCCTACACAGGACTGGCTGCAACAGGGAATGTACTGGAAAAATCTTAACATGTGAATGGCTCTCTAGGGAACCAAGGCTAGCCCCCTTAGAAGCAGCCGACAGAGGCAGCTCCAGATCTAGACATGTGTGGACTGCATCAATAATGATGGAAACGATATCCTTTTCTGCAGACTGATACTCACTGTATTAATCAGGACCATGAGGAGTGATGCAATTATCTGTGTCAGGGCCTTTAGGGGTGATGGTGGTATCCCTCCTGAACTGCTAGCTAAGCGGAAGCTGGTCAGGACCGACTATCTCCAACCCTTACACCTATTATCCACCATGTATATGTATGTTAGGAAATCACTCTAAGGGTACTGCCTGCTGGGCCACTGAACGTGATCATCACTTAAAGCAGCAGAGAGCTCAAGACAGAACAGTGGCAGTGGTGTGAAGTGGTGGTGGTGAGGAGTGAGCGAGCCAGTGCTGGGTGCTAAACTAAATTTAGTTGAGTCTACTATGCATGTACACAGCATTCTCCAATGCTGTGTACATGCACAGTAGGCTCAACTAAATTTGGGGTATGCCCAGGCCCAAGGCAGGGTAATAGATTAAAACAAAATGGTTGCAGTCATCAGTTTTCACTGTCAAAGAGAGACATAGTCACTGCCATTCCTACCAAGTTAACCCCTCTAGCACACCTAGGCTCCCATAAGAATGCAAGGTCCTGGCTTACCACAGATGTCTTCTACCACTTGGCAACTAACAACTGGAATAAATCATCCCAATAAAAACATGGGGATTTTAGCCATTTAAGCCAACTGGTAGAAGGATGAGGCCTCTCCCAGGTTATATGCCCTCTGGAAAGGCATACCCCCTAAGGGGTCTTCACCCCAGACAGGTGGATCAAGACTCTAGAACTGTAAAAAGCACTCTGCCGCTGCCTCATCACAATGCATGGTGTGTGTATAGGTGGGTGCCTCTAGTGGAGTCCAGTGCTTAAAGGCACAATACATGCTGGCCCCACATATTCATCTTGGTAGGGTCCAGGTACAGTTCTCAAAGCTATGGTGACTTATCTGCAAAATCATTTTCTGGGAGTAAAGTACAATCTTGACCATGGGTTATATGCTGTCACTTTCAGATGAGGACACTAGCAAACAAAGCTGGTAAGACAAGCCTATATAATCCCTCCCGCTCCCAGCAATGCCTTTTTTTTTTAGCATGCAATCAGTTGAAAACACCAGGACAGAGGTGAGGGTGGCCTGTGTCCTGTACTTCAAGAAAAGGATTTTACGGGCAAGTCAAAAATGCTTTTTTTTTTTTTTTTTTTTTAATTGTACAGCACAGAACACAGGCCATTTTAAATCTTGACCATGGAACATCCCCAAGCAATACAACAGAGGGATAGGCAACACAGCAAACAAAGCCAATAGGCCCAAAACAAAGGAAACATGTTCCTAATTCAATGAGAAGCTTGAACCACCTTACAGCCGAAGTTTAGCGTCAGCAGAGGCGTAAACATTCACCTGGTAAAACTTTAAACACGTTTGAATAGAAGACCAGATGGCGACCTTGCAAATCTGAGAAACAGATGCCTGGTGCTGAAAAGCGCATGAGGCACATACTAAAAATCAGTCAAGTTAGCCTTCAAAGGGAAAGGAGATTCCCTATTCTTCAAGGCATAGACCTTAGTGATAGTCTGCCTAATTCACCTAGAGATTGGGGGGGGGGGGATGCAGGACAGCCCTTGCAATACCCTGCAGACAGGGTAAAAAGAATCTGAGGTTCAGATGGACACAGTGGCTGAAAGAAAATCTTGCAAACTACATCTAAAACAAACAATGTAGAGAGATCTCTTTTGGGTTCTTTGGAGCAGGACAATGTTCTGATTAAGGTGGAAGGAGGAAACCACCTTAGGGAGCAACAAGGCTCAGGGCCTTAAAACCACCTTGTCTTTATGAAAAAAAAAGGAAGGGTTCTTTAGAGAATAAGGCTGCGAGATCTGAGACCCGTCTTGCTGTTGTGATAGCAAGCATAGCAAAATAACAATAGTGATACGTGATAGAAGAATGAAAAAAAAAAAAAAAAAAAAAAAAAACTATACTTACAAGTAAGGAAGAATCTAGAATAGGCTCAAAAGGGAGACTTCTGTAAAGCCAACAGAACCAAATTAAGATCCCAAGCTGAGACATGTATGAACAGGGGGAGGAACGTGAGCCACCTCTTAAACGAAGTTCTTTACCAGAGAATAAGTAGTCAGCGGCCCTAATGCCATGTACACACGATCGGACTTTTCGACCGAACTGGTCCGACGGAACTAATCCGTCGGACAATTCGATTGTGTGTGGGCTTCATCGGACCTTTTCTAATCGAAAAATCTGTCAGACTTTATAAATAGAACATGTTTCAAATCTTTCCAATGGACTCGAGCCCGATCCAAAAATCCGTTTGTCTGTATTCTAGTCCGACGGACAAAAAAGGACACAAGGGCAGCTATTGGCTACTGGCTATGAATGTCCCTATTTTAGTCCGGTCGTACGTCATCACGTTCGAAACGATCAGACTTTGGTGTGATTGTGTGTAGGCAAGTCCGTTTAGTTGAAACTCCGTCAAAAAGTCCTTTGGGGTTCAGTCCGGCGAAAAGTCCGGTCGTGTGTACACGGCATAACAGAATGGCCAATGCAGAGACTTGACCCGTCAGGGTACTCAAGGCCAAATGTTGGTCAAGCCCAGATTAGAGGAAGGACAAGATACATCCCACACAAATTATCGTCTAGAGCAGTGGTTCTCAACCCCTGTCCTCAGGACCCACTAACAGGCCAGATTTTAAGTATTACCCTGGGGAGATGCAGACTAGATTACTGCAATTACTGAGCAGCAATTGAGATATCACCAGTGATGTATTTCAGTCATCTTGCAAACCTAGCCTGTAAGTGGGTCCTGAGGACAGGAGTTGAGAACCACTGGTCTAGGGCAGTGATGGCAAACCTTGGCACCCCAGATGTTTTGGAACTACATTTCCCATGATGATCATGCACTCTGCAGTGTAGTTGAGCATCATGGGAAATGTAGTTCCAAAACATCTGGGGTGCCAAGGTTCGCCATCACTGGTCTAGAGTGATATATCCATGTCTCAGACCATGCAAAGTAAGCCTTCAAAGTGTGATAATAAAACTTGAGAGGTCGATTTTCTAGCTTTAAGCAGTGTGAGGTCACAATAAAGCCTGGTACCCTCATGCAAAATCAGGCCACAGGATGCTTTTTGGAGCGCAGGGTCTGGACACGAGCTTTGAGGGTCAACACTTGTTCCTTAGGTAGAAACACTTGGGCTTGGGTAGTGTTAAAGACTACTCCAAAACGGTGGGTTGAATCAAACGCAGACCTATATAGGTTGAGAATCCGCCAAAAGCACTAAAGTGCCTGTTTTGTACACCACACAATAGCCACCTGTGTTGGGGCAAGCGATCATTAAAAAAAAAAAAAAAAAAAAAAGGTCACCCAGATATCCAATAATGTGGATTTACCAAGAGCACTGCAGCACCAGAATCAGGGCAAGTACTTGATAAAGAGCTGAGTGGTCATGGAAAGGCCAAAAAGCGAAGAGCCACAAAGTGGAAGTGCTGCTGGACCACTGCAAAACACAGAAACCTCTGATTCTGGCGGAGAAATAGTTACATGCATCCTTGATGTCTATCTATGCTAAAAATTCTCCTTTTTGCAGTGATGCAATAACAGACCGGCCCGATTACATCTATAAATTTTGGCAAGAATGTGTTGCTCCATGTGTGTTGGCCTGTCCACTAGTCACATTTCTCTACTGCCTGACATCCTCCATGAGTGTGAGGGAACTCCTGTGGAGTACTCGCGACCTTAATCATGCAGAGGCTGTTGACTTTGAGCAGGAGGAGTGCAGATGTCCTGTGTTCTTTGCTCCTCAAAAAGTGACACAGGTTATGCTTATGGTTGCGACAGACCATTTTAGAAAGTGACGCACAACAGGCTATGGCAGCAATAAACACATGTCTGGAACAAACATGCAGATCAGAAGTCAGAGCTTTTAATCTGCAGACTTAGCTGACGACTAATGTGAACCCGTAGAAGCCTCAAGTGTTTAAGCTAAAAACTCTGCTTAAAGTCCTTGTACCAAGTGGTGCTTTCATTCAGAAGAATACATAATCAGCTTTGGTTCAGGGACCAAAGAGTATCTTAAAGTATGTTGGTGCAAAATAAAAAGGGAAAAACGTGCAGTAGCTCTCTCCATTGCATACACATTGTCTTGCATGTCATCTTTTACTGAACGGTTCTCATAAGGAATGGGCTTGGGCGTGTTCAGGATCCCAACTGCCCGATCCCGCCAGGAAGCCGACACTGCACACCACTAATTACAGCGCAGTGAGACATTTCCCAGTCCGCAGCTGCACAGATCAAGAAAGGTCTCACTGCCTGCGATTAGCGGTGTGCAGTGTTGGCTTCCTGGCGGGATCGGGCAGGTGGGATCCCGAACACGCCCGAGCCCATCTCTAGTCCTTATCACTACAACACAGGCAGTATTGATTTTGCAGTCCATTAGTGGATCAATTAGACTTCTTGAAATAACACAGGAAAGCTCTGAGTGTCTGACCTGATAACAAGTATTTGTTTTTGCTCTTATCTAAATATATTACAAAGCACTAAAATCAATTAGCAAACCAAAAAAGGTAGCAAAAAAAAAAAAAAATACCTTTGTTAGGGTTTACAAACACTTTCTTTATTGATGATTGTTGGGGGGGGTGCATTTTACCAACTTTACCTTGGGCGATAATGGACCTTGTCCTGGCTAACAATGATCATGTCATATTTCCTGGGTAACATTAGCAGGTCAGCAAATTAGTAGGTTTGCACAATTCACAATATATATATATATATATATATAATTTTTTTTTTAAACTACTCACTTGGGATCTTTGACCAGTAATCTTCGGATAAAATCTTTTGCAAGTTCGCTTGTGTTGCTAAAATATTCCTCATCAAAATCATAATTAACACCAGAGATATTGGTCAACGTTTCCTGCTTTGTCTCTCCTAAGAAGGGAGATGCTCCACTCAGGCTGGTAGTGGAAAATAGAAAACACTTCAATAAATCAAATTTCAGATGAAAACATTAATTATAATGGGACAAGGAACAGGAAACAGATGTGTAATAAAGCTCACTCTCATTTATGTTTTTCATTTCAAATCAGTATTAGACAAGGTTTTTCTCGAACTGATACACACACACACACACACACACGGTCATATTATGCCAACTCTGAATGGATTTTTGCCAGAGCAAAACACTTTCCCAGGCAAACTAATCATGTGACCCACCTGCTCAGGTCAAATATATATTCCAGACAGAGTGTCATGGATAAACAAGGTAATGGTTGTTAGATAAAAAAATCTGCGACAAATTAAAACTTGCTTGGGGACCTTTATAACAATATGAATCGTAATCCTCATCAATCCCCTAGATACCAGTGTATCAGCTTTATTAATTCATTTTCCACCAATTAGTACACAATATTTGTAGCCCTTTCTATACCCATAGACAACCATACTCAGGACGTAGAACAAAAAAAAAAAAAAGTGTAACTACCTCAGTGGCGCCATATTTTAACTCCATATCCTCAAAATGTTTTCTGACGTGGCCTTGTAACCCCTTTTGGCAGCACAGGCATGTAAACAAACACATGGCTGCTATAGCAGCTGGGATTCGGTTTACATTTTCACTCCTGGCTCTCGGTAATGTAATAGAAGCGATAGAAGGGGTTTGGGCAGCTGGGTGTCCGAGACCTCCATGTCGGGTGTCAGGATGGGGAGCTTTAATCTTGACTTCTCTGGCTATAGAAGAAGCTGACTGAGGACAGTCTGCGCTATCAGCTTCAACAGATTGCAAGGGAGACATTTGAACATTGCAGCATAGAGTTTTCTCTAAGTCAGTGGTCATCAACCCTGTCCTCAGGGCCCACTAACAAGCCAAGTTTGCAAGATAACTCAAATACATCACAGTGATCAGTGCTCAGTGATTGAAATATTCTAGTCTGCATCTCCTCAAGGTAATACATAAAACCCGGCCTGTTAGTGGGCCCTGAGGACAGGGTTGATGACCACTGCTCTAAGGGATGGTTTGAGTAAACATTTTAAACCACAAAGCCACTAGGAGTAAATATCTGCATATCAATGGGGTACTTGAGATACAGTGGGGAAAATTATTATTTGATCCCCTGCAGATTTTGTAAGTTTGCCCACTTACAAAGAAATGAAGGGTCTATCATATTTATTGTAGGCATATTTTAAATGATGATAGGGACAGAATATCAACCAAAAATCCAGAAAAAAACAAAAAAAAACAAACCAACACATGATACAAAATGTTATAAATGGAGTTGCAGTTCAGTGAGTAAATAGGTATTTGATCCCCAAGCAAAACATGACTTAGTACTTGGTGGAGAAACCCTTGTTGGCAGGCACAGAGGTAAGACGTATCTTGGTTACCAGGTTTGCACACATCTCAGGTGGGATTTTGGTCCACTCTTTACAGATCTTCTCTAAATCCTTAAGGTTTCTTGGCTAGTGCTTGGAAACTCCAAGTTTCAGCTCCCTCCATAAATTTTCTATAGGATTAAGGGGTCTGGAGACTGGCTGGGCCACTCCATGACCTTAATGTGCTTCTTCTTGAGCCACTCTTTTGTTGCCTTGGCAGTATGTTTTGGGTCATTGTCATGCTGGAAGACCCATCCATGACCCATCTTCAGTGTTCTGGCTGAGGGAAGAAGGTACTCATCCAAGATTTTACAATACATGACCCCTCAACGCGACAAAATCGGCCTGTACCTTCAGCAGAGAAATAGCCCCAAAGTGTAAAGGTTTCCACCTCTGTGCTTGACTGTAGGCATGGTGTTTTTAGAGTCATAGTCAGCATTTTTTTCATCATAGGGCGAAATATCGCATGGAGCTCTAGACTGAGGGCGATTGATGGTTATTTTGTATTTCTTCCATTTGAGAATAATCACTCCAACAGTTGTATCCTTCTCACCAAGCTTCTTGCTGATGGTGTGGTAGCCCATTCCAGCCTTGTGCAGGTCTACAATCTTGTCCCCAATGTCCTTTGACAGCTCTTTGTTCTTGGAAATGATGGTGGGTTTGAATGGGAAAAAAAAAAAAAAGAAAAAAGAGAGATTCTGTGGACAGGTGTCTTCTATACCAGTGTTTCTCAACTCCAGTCCTCAAGGCGCCCCAACAGGTCATGTTTTCAGGATTTCCCTCAGATGAAACAGCTGTGGTAATTACTAAGGGAGTGAGACTGATCAAATCACCTGTGCAAAATAATGGGAAGCCTGAAAACATGACCTGTTGGGGTGCCTTGAGGACTGGAGTTGAGAAACACTGTTCTATACACATAACGAGTCGTCATTAGGAGCACCTTCTTAAATTGACAGGAATAATCTGTGTACCACATGAGCACATACTGTAGCTAGTCTGTGGAAGCCAGAATTATTGTTGGTTAATAGGGGGGATCAAATACTTATTTTATTCACTGAACTGCAACTCAATTTATAACATTTGTATTATGTGTTTTTTCTGGATTTTTGGTTAATATTCTGTCTATCATTTAAAATACACCTATGATAAAAATTATAGACCCTTCATTTCTTTGTAAGTGGGCAAACTTAAAAAATATGCAGGGCAACAAATAGTTATTTTCCCCACTGTACAGTGACCCACACAACACCCGTAGGTAACGATAAAACATTGTCTTAATTCATCTGAGCTTCAGGTAAATAACTAAGTGCACAAGTGAAATATAAACGGGGGGCTGTTTTACCTGCCAAAGTATTTGCATTTCTATCTATTCAGTCCTAAAATTTACATAGTCCTTTCAGAAAGAGCAGCCAGGAGGAAGACACAATTAGGGAATACATAGCTGACACCTCACTGCCGCAGTCTGTAGACTTGAGTAGTGAAGGAGCAGCAGAAGATGGCTTAGCTCATCTCTCTGCTCCTGTCAGCAAATATGTATGATGCTCACCAGAATGGGTCCCAGTGCTGCCCCTACCTCACCTAGTTGAAGCGCTGCTGTACAGTAGACAGAAAGAGGTTGATATAATTTCAAAGTCAGGTACTTACAGTGGATGCAATTAAAAAAGATACACATTTTATGGTCACAAAGCTGCATTCACTTGTGTCTTTTACATCTGCCTGAAGTTCAGCTTTAAGGAGTACAAGCACTAATAAACCTGAGATATGATGGGCTAGCAAAAATAGAAATTAGGATTTGTATAGCTATGGTCAGCAAAATACTCACAGGATGTAAGTTATAACTCCAATGCTCCTGTGGAAACAAAGACATATGTTAAGTCAATAGAATAACAATTTTCAATAAGTCTGTGCATACAGTCAAATATTTCACCTTACAAAAAAATCTCTCTCCATCCACACACACACAGTATCTCACAAAAGTGAGTACACACCTCACTTTTCATGGGACGCCACCGAAGAAATGACACTTTGCTACAATGTAAAGTAGCGAGTGTACAGCTTGTATAGCAGCGTAAATTTGCTGTCCCCTCAAAATAACTCAACACCCAGCCATTAATGTCTAAACCCACTGGCAACATAAGTGAGTACACCCCTAAGTGAAAATGTCCAAACTTGGGCCCAATTAGTCATTTTGCCTCTCCCGGTGTCATGCGACTCGTTAGTGTTACAAGGCCTCAGGTGTGAATAGGGAGCAGGTGTGTTAAATGTGGTGTTTTCGCTCTCGCTCTCTCATACTGGTCACTGGAAGTTCAACATCGCACCTCATGGCAAAGAACTCTGAGGATCTTAAAAAAAAAAAGAAGTGTTGCTCTACATAAAGATGGCCTAGGCTATAAGATTACCAAGACCCTGAAACTGAGCTGCAGCATGGTGGCCAAGACCATACAGCGGTTTAACGGGACAGGTTCCACTCAGAACAGGCCTCGCCATGGTCGACCAAAGAAGTTGAGTGCACGTGGTCAGCGTCATATGCAGAGGTTGTCTTTGGGAAATAGACGTATGAGTGCTGCAGAGGTTGAAGAGGTGGGGGGGGGGTCAGTCTGTCAGGGCTCAGACCATACGCCGCACACCGCATCAAATTGGTCTGCATGGCTGTTGTCCCAAAAGGAAGCCTCTTCTAAAGGTGATGCACAAGAAAGCCCGCAAACAGTTTGCTGAAGACAAGCAGACTAAGGACACGGATTACTGGAACCATGTCCTGTGGTCTGATGAGACCAAGATAAACTTATTTGGTTCAGATGGTGTCAAGCGTGTGTGGCGCCAACCAGGTGAGGCTTACAAAGACAAGTGTGTCTTACCTACAGTCAAGCATGTTGGTGGGAGTGTCAAGGTCCGGGGCTGCATGAGTGCTGCCGGCACTAGGGAGCTACAGTTCATTGGGGTTGGGGGAACCATGAATGCCAACATGTACTGGGACATACTGAAGTAGACCATGATCCCCTTCCTTCAGAGACTGGGCCACAGGGCAGTATTCCACCATGAGAACGACCCCAAACACACCTACAAGACTACCACTGCCTTGCTAAAGAAGCTGAGAGTAAAGGTGATGGACTGGCCAAGAATGTATCCAGACCTAAACCCTATGGAGCATCTGTGGGGCATCCTCAAACGGAAGGTGGAAGAGTGCAAGGTCTCTATCATCCACCAGCTCTGTGATGTCATCATGGAGGAGTGGAAGAGGACTCCAGTGGCAACCTGTGAAGCTCAAGTCAACTCCATGCCCAAGAGGGTTATAGCAGTGTTGGAAAATAATGGTGGCCACACAAAATATTGACACTTTGGGCCCAATTTGGACATTTTCACTTAGGGGTGTACTCACTTATGTTGCCAGCGGATTAGACATTAATGGCAGTGCGTTGAGTTATTTTGAGGGAACAGCAAATTTACACTGTTATACAAGCTGTACACTCACTACTTTACATTGTAGCAAAGTGTCATTTCTTCAGTGTTGTCACATGAAAAGATATAATAAAATATTTACAAAAATGTGAGGGGTGTACTCACTTGTGAGATACTGTACATACAGTGGCTATAAAAAGGCTACACACCCTTGTTAAAATGTGAGGTTTCTGTGAAGTAAAAAAATGATACAAAGATAAATCATTTCAGAACTTTTTCCACCTTTAATGCATCTATAAACTGTACAACTCAATTGAAAAACAAACTGACCCTCTTATAACTGGCGATGTAGCTGTGTTCAGAATTAAGCAATCACATTCAAACTCATGTTAAATAGGAGTCAGTACACACCTGCCATCATTTAAATGTGCCTCTGATTAACCCCAAATAAAGTTCAGCTGTTCTAGTAGGTCTTTCCTGACATTTTATTAGTTGCATTCTACAGCAAAAGAGAACTCCGCAGAGAGCTTCCAAAGCACCAGAGGGATCTCATTGTTAAAAAGGCATCAGTCAGGAGAAGGGTACAAAGGAATTTCCAAGGCTTTAAATATAACATGGAATACAGTGAAGACAGTCATCATTAAGTGGAGAAAATATGGCACAACAGTGACATTACTAAGAACTGGACGTCCCTTCAAAATTGATGAAAAGACAAGAAGCAAATTGGTCACGGAGGCTGCCAAGAGGCCTACAGCAACATTAAAAGGAATATCTGGCAAGTACTGGCTGTGTGGTACATATGACAACGGTGTCCTGTATTCTTTTTATGTCTGGGCTATGGGGTAGAGTGGCAAGATGGAAGCCTTTTCTTACCAAAAAAACATCCAAGCCCGGCTAAATTTAGCAAAAACAGATCTGAAGTCATCCAAAAGCATGTGGGAAAATGTGTTATGGTCTGATAAAACCAAGGTTGAACTTTTTGGCCATAATCCCAAAAGATATGTTTGGCGCAAAAACAACACTGCCCATCACCAAAAAGAACACCATACCCACAGTGAAGCATGGTGGTGGCAGCATCATGCTTTGGGAATGTTTTTCTTCAGCTGGAACAGGGGCCTTAATCAAGGTAGAGGGAATTATGAACAATTCCAAGTACCAGTCAATATTTGCACAAAACCTTCAGGCTTCTGCTAGAAAGCTGAACATGAAGAGGAACTTCATCTATCAGCATGAGAACGACCCAAAGCATACATCCAAATCAACAAAGGAATGGCTTCACCAGAAGAAGATTAAAGTTTTGGAAGTCCCAAGCCAGTTGCACTGAATCTTCCTGGGCATACCATAACTTCCCATTTCCCATCCAAGTTATATCCCCTCAATAAAAAAACAAAAACAAAGCTTATGGACTGTTCTATGCCTCCAAGTGATTGAGAGATGGATTCAGGCTGGGCAGAGTGACAGGTGAACCACAACATTCAGCAACCTCTACGGGGGCCGGCTACATAAAGTTGAATCAAAATTGCACCAAGAGTTGCATCAAAGTCACTCTCCAAAGTTGCACTGGAAATTGTGCGCTAATTTAAAAGAAACTTAACGAGGTTGAATTTTTCTTTTAAATCTGCGCTGGAGAGTATGTGTATGGGATGGGGAGGGGTCAAGCACTGTGGTTAGGGTGGGTGGAGATGCAGGCTCAGTGTTGAGAGGGAGGTGAATGGGCAGATATGGTGGTGGGGCACATGGTTATTAGCAAGGGGAGGGGGGCACGTAAATGAAGTGGTGACAATGGGGGGAGGGGACACTTACACACATGCCTACATTTTTCTAAAGGACTCCGCACATGACTAGAAACAATTTGGCACAAGATGGCACCGATAACCCACACATGTGCAGTAGCATCTGGTTTCTGATATAGGATGCAGCACAAGAAACAAACTGTCACCATTAAGATGAGGATTCAATTTATTCAAGGTTAGATTCGTATGCATGGATTTTTTAAAATCCTTTAACTACTTTTTTCCTGCAGCGCTGTTATGAGGACACATGATCTTTCCCTATTCTTTGGCATCTGCAGGGAAAGATCATCGGGAAGGGATTTTATTACTCTGTTGATGCATGATGTACAGTGCGAGTCTGTGTCTGGCCAGCCCTGGCGAGTTTCAGAAAAGCAATTCAAATTAGATTATAAATATCAAATAACTGTTTTACAGCTCCCTATACACCTTATGTGTATTTTTTGAGCATTAATGTGGTGTAGACAAAGTCAAATATGATTGACACTAGCTTTAACTTTGTTCAGCTGGGATCTGCATCCAAGTCTTTTTTATTTTACAGGTATTAGCAATCATATTAGATATTCTGAATACTGATTTATATTAAAACTAGGCATGGTTGTGAGTTTCTTAGCGAATGTAATCAATCAGCATACTATATCCCGCCCCCATAGTGTTCAGCAATAGGAGGACATGGAGGAGGGAGGGAGAGGGGGGAGTGTCATTTACTACTATGAATACGCCAACATGTGTGGCTCTAGTCATGTGGGCTGCACAGATAAGAAAAAGGAAGAAATGAAGAGCTTAGAAGAAAATTAAATTGGAGTGTGCTCTGTAGAGGATACCAGCTGGTGTGGGGACATAGAGAAGATGGGAGGGACAACTGAATGCAGGATCAACCAGGTATATTTCACTCTATACAAAACAAATGCTTTTTTTTATCATCATTTAACCAGCTGCTGACCAGCCGCTGCAGTTATACTGTGGCAAGTTGGCTCGGCTGCGCAAAACGACGTACTGGTATGTCAGTTTGTGCACTGGCTTTTGCAGGTGCGTGCGCGCCGTGGGAGCTCGCCCGCGGGTCCGGCGGACTCGATTTCCGCCGACTACCCACGATCGCGGGAAAGAGGCAGAACGGGGATCTGTCATTGTGAACAAGGCAGATCCCCATTCTGACAGGGGAGAAGAGGGAGATCAGCTGTTCCTAGTGATCAGGAACAGCGATCTCTCTCTACTCCCAGTGAGCCCATCCCCCTGACAGTTAGAAAACACCTCCTTAGGGAACACTTAACCCTTTGATCACCACTAGAGTTAACCCCTTCCCTGCCAGTGCCACTTATACAGTGATCAGTGCATTTTTATAGCACTGATCACTGTACTGGTGTCACTGGTCACCAAAAAGTGTCACTTAGGGTCAGATTTGTCCGCCGCAATGTCGCAGTCCTGCAAAAAAAAATAAAATCGCAGATCGCCGCCATTACTAGTAAAAACAATAAAAAGTCCCCAAATCTTTCCCCTACTTTGTAGACGCTATAACTTTTGCGCAAACCAATCAATATATGCTTAATGCAATTTTTTTTACCAAAAATACGTAGCAGAATACATATTGGCCTAAACTGATGAATTTTATTTAAATTTTTTTGGATATGTATTATAGCAGAAAGTAAAAAAAATATTGTTTTTGTTCAAAATTGTCGGCTTTTTTTTGTTTATATAAAAAAAAAAAAAAAAAAAAAAAAATCAGAGGTGATCAAAAAATACCACCAAGAGAAAGCTCTGTTTGTTGGGAAAAGAAAGGACATCATATTTGTTTGGATAGAGCGTCGCACAACCGCAATTGTCAGTTAAAGTAACGCAGTGCCGTATCGCAAAAAATGGCCTGGCCAGGAAGTGGGTAAATCCTTCCAGGGCTGAAGTGGTTAAAGTTTAAGTTTTATTGTGTGCACCAGCAAAGACAATACAAATCCAGCATTGATAAAAAGGGTACAATAATCAAACTGTTACACAAACCAATAATGAAAGTAAAACCATATGCCAAAGCAGCAACTAAAGGATCCTGAGAGGTCTAGCTGGACATCTCAGGATCCCATAGAGCTTCATTCACATAGAACCCAGGGGTGGTCCACAGGCGTTTTTGACCGAACTTAGGTATGCGGTCAAACGCCCTGAGGTGAGCAGATTCACATAGGGAGGGGGGGAGCACAAGTTTGTTGTCATCTTGTCAACAATGAGCACCATCACAGGATTTTGTTTTGCCAGCACAATTAACATTTTTATTATTATGCACGTTTTGCACTTTATTTATGTGTGTCATGTCACACTGGTTACTTCAATATAGTGCAGCACTTTTCATGTTATTGTTTTAGTTTGCCAGCACAATGGACATTTTATATATTATTAGGTTTAATATCATGCACGGTTTGCACTAGATATTCATGCATTTTATTTGTTTTTATATATTTATGCACTTATGAGATTGTGATCAGTGCCAGCAACTGTATCAATTAAGAAGGTCCTGAGTCATTAGTTTGGTTTGCTTGCAAGCTTATTCAGTTTATCACCAAAAAACTACAGTAGTCTGACAAAAGCATGCAACAGTGTAAAACACTAAATTCATCCAGAGGCTGGTGTACACCAACAAAATCCAGAGGCTGGTGTACACCAACAAATTTTCCAATAGAAAGAAAAAGGCATAACGTCATGGAGGTTAGAAGACAAGAAGGCGAGAGCAAGACGGATAAGAGAATAAAGCATGCTTAATAGGGAAGACAGGTTTTGAACAGGGAAAATTAGAAGAAAGAGGGGGAGAGTTTGGGGAAGAAAAATGTTGGGAACGCATGCACAGTCACAGTTGCTCATCCAGGGAGGCCATAAAGGTGTTGTAGTCTTGTGAGTACTGGCAAAGGTGCCAGTAAACCAGGGTTTATTGAGTTGTTCGGCTTTTTGGTTTTAACGCAGCTGTTAATTGTTCCATCAGGTTAATTTCATTCACCACAGCTATCCACTGACCAACTGATGGGGGCTCTGGGCATTTCCATCTTTGCGGTATAAATATTTTAGCGGCATTAAGAAGATGGATTAAGAGGGATTTCTATTATCTACGCCTCTAAATCGGAGTGAGGTGAAGCAAGCACTGCGTCAGGTCGTCTGCTAGTGAAATGTCTGTCAGTCTAAAAGTCTATATCCGGATAGAGTCCCAAAAAGGGCGGATAAGGGGGCATGTCCAAAATAAGTGTAATAGTGAACCATCTGATTGCTGACAACGCCAACAAGTGGGGGGGACCAAAGGGTAAATCTTATGTAAGAGAGTGTGGCAACTCTATATCATCGGGTCAGGACCTTAAATTCCACCTCCTGGAACCTACTCGCAATTGAGGAGTGGTGTGCAAAATACATAATACGCTCGCTTTGTTCCTTTGAGAAGGCCTGGCCCAGATCGCTTTTCCAATTTTACAGATAGGGAGGTATAAAGCCTTCCTGACGGGCTCAATCAGCCAAAACAAATGCTTTAGTGGCTTTGCGAGTATGGACACTAGGTTATATAGCTGGTAATGAGAGTTTTTCATAGTCTGGGTTTAATGACACTTTAAAAACAAAAAATAATTTGGACTGCCCCATTACAATATCATCTATTAACATATGGTAATAAACACAAAATCACAACGTATCTTACCACATATCTGCCTCTAGACCGAGAGGTTCATAATTTACTATTTCAGGAGCTATAAAAAAAAAAAAAAAAAAAAAAAAAAGGGGAGGAGAAAATTGCAACATTAGAACAAATTCCACGCACAGCAATAAAAACAATAATATTGTAATTTCTTCATTCAAAAGATTCAAAAGTGTTGAGCAGAAGGGTGGGGTGGCCATTGTAGACTAGGAAACATCCCCGTAAGACCCAGTATCCCTGTTCTGCTACACAATTATTAGTGGCACACACATGAACCATTGTGGCCCTTCTGCACTTTTAGATCAAACCACAAGAGAATTTTTACTGAATTTCTGGGGATACTAAGAAAATTGCCATTGATGATTAACCTGCACCTATGAAAAAAAAATTTTTTATTATATATATATATATATATATATATATATATATATATATATATATATATATATATATATATATATATATAATTTATTTGGGGTGAGCCGAACTCCCCCTGGTTCGGTTCACGGCAGAACATGCGAACAGACCAAAAATTTGTGCGAACACGCGAACCCCGTTAAAGTCTATGGGACTCGAACGTAAAAACAATCAAAAGTGCTAATTTTAAAGGCTAATATGCAAGTTATTGTCATAAAAAGTGTTTGGGGACCGGGTCCTGCCCCAGGGGACACGTATCAATGCAAAAAAAGATTTAAAAACGTCCGTTTTTTCGGGAGCAGTGATTTTAATAATGCTTAAAGTGAAACAATAAAAGTGTAATATTCCTTTAAATATCATGCCTCGGGTGGTGTCTATAGTATGCCTGTAAAGTGGCAGCAGTATACAGGCGGTTCCGGGTTACAAACAAGATAGGGACTGTAGGTTTGTTGTTAAGTTGAATCTGTTTGTAATTTGGAACAGGTACATTTTTTTTAAGTGTAGCTCCAGCCAAAAAAAAAAAAAAATCAATTTTTTACCCGTTACGTTTTTTTTGCTCGCTGTGCCCCTGTTCAGAAGATTTCACCTCACTTTCTGTCCCAATGACAATTGGATTTAGAAAATATTGGGATTGGTGATAAAGCATCAGTGGAGACACCTTTTTCCCATATTAACTCTTACAGGAGAGAATTCCCCTTCCTAGGGGTAGATTTCCTCTCACCTCCTGTTGTCACCGCTCTGTTTGTAAGTTGGATGTTTAAAAATAGGGGACCTCCTGTATATACTATACGGCCTGCCCTATACACTTTGCGGAAAATTGGGCCCTCACAGTTACTCTTGGTGGGCGCTGGAACAGGCCCTGCTGTGAAATATTATATCAAGAATTGTAATTACACAGGGGCAGAAAAATTGGGCCTTAGGCGGTGGTGGCACAACACTGTAAAGCCCCACAGATACACTTGTTGAGCACAGGAACGGGCCCTGCTGTGAAATATTAGATCAAAAATTGTAATTACAATACAGTGCAGCCGTAGTGCAGTTGCTGCTACTTTTCTGGTGGTGTACACAATACAGTGTAGTGCGGTGTTGCAAAACAAAATATACATCATGTCCAGAAGGCCTCCAAGGAGAGGCAGACACTCACAGGCCACTAAAAGAGGGCAAGCAGGCGCTGTGTCTACAGTCAACAGTGCTGGTCATGGACATGGTGCATCCTCTCCCAGTGGCCGTGGGGCACACTTGTTCTTTTTTTTTTTCTGCTGCTGGCCGTGTTATTGAGCCAGAACATGCAGAAGAGTTGGTGGAGTGTATAACAAAGCCATCCTCATTCTCCTCATCCTCTGTCACCCATGCTCAGAGTAGTTTTCCTTCCTATGCAGATGCCAAAGCAGCCTATTCCACCGGCTCCTTGTCCTTCCGTAGCTCCACCATCATGCACGGAGGACTCCCCTGAACTATTCGACTGCAGTGTCGGGTACATGCTGCTGGAGGATGTTCAGCGATTTGAAGGCTCTCAATGTTGGTTCCCAGGTTGAGGAAGGGAGTAATGTGAGCCTAGAAAGAGGGGGTGTCCAAGAAGGACAAGAAACTGGTAGTCATGTTCCCCCAGCTGCAGCATAGTGCCAAGTATGCTCCAGTGACGAGGAGGGAGGGGGTGATAGGGTCACTGACTCTACTTGGGTGCCTGATAGAATAGAGGAGGAGGCACAACTCCGAGGCAGGATGTCCTCTAGGGGGCAGCCACCCTATTGCATCACATCGCAGAGGTCCGCAGGTGCAGGGCGCTGCCGACTCCCCGCTGATTTTGAAAAGTTCCTTGGTGTGGGCCTTTTTGGACACGTGTGCAGCAGATCGCACCATTGCTGTTTGCAACCTATGTCTGAAGCGGAACAACAGCAATAAACACAATAACAACATTTATTGGTGAGTAGTTGAAAGTCTATCTATAGTCTACACCAAGGAAGAAAATATTAGGTTAAAATAAGAGAATTACATGAAGGAATACAGAGTATGTTCCTGAAAACATTAATCTGCAAACATATTTAGTTACAAGTAAAATGCAGACCTTTCCCATAATTACCCTTTGCACCAAGGTTCCATTCTGATGGTTGCTCTCCCATAAAAAAAGTGTGTGTTTCCCTCCCATCTAGTCTGTGTGTATCAATACATGCTGATGCCTCATTGGTTGGCATAGCGTGGCTCTGATTGGTGAGCTTGCCTATTTCTGGTTAAGGACTGGCTACATCTCCAATCCCTATACTTTGCATAAGTCAGCCCCCTTTAATGCAAATCCTTGTGACTATTCAGAGCAGGCGCTTAACTTGAATTTACCCGGGAAGTTAAGTATTGATTACGGGTTGGCCTCCCTTCATTGCATATCCCAGCATGGGATCCTTTGAAGTGAGTATGTGTAAAACAATGAGGTTTGAATCCTATTGTTTGTATACACAAGCCTAGGCACCGACTTGTCTGGTCTACCAGAGATTTCTGTGAAGATAATATGTTCCACCCTACACAGATAAAAGCTAAATTAAATATATTCATTAAATATAAATAAATTAAATATTAAATATATAAAAAATATAAAGAAGTATATAATATAATTTAAATATATTCATAATTCCAATATTTTACAGCTATTAATGTAGATTTCACATAAACTCATAAAGCAACAAGTCCATGGACCCACATCAAAGAAAAAGGCGGACTTCTCCTTGCTTCTCATCTGGGATCTCCAACCCTACTCCTGTCCTCTCGAAAACCTGCACTGAGAGGAATGAAGGTATAGCAATAGGTGTCCCAAGTACTTGCAGCCTATCTGCTAGCAGTACACCATCATCTGATTTTAGAAGGCACATTTCCCTACCCCAGTTGCTAATCCGTAAAAAGAAATTCGATCCCAGCCATCCACATGCTCACAGTCTGAATGCTAGCTTGAATGCCAGCTTGGTCAAATTGCTAGCACTGCAACTACTGCCTTTTCAGCTGGTATACTCTGCCCCCTTTTGTGAATTTGTGGAAAGTGCTGTACCTCAGTTGCAGGTTCCAAAACGCCATTTCTTTTCATGGAAGGCCATTCCAGCTCTCTACCGGCATGTGGAAGGCAATGTTTTTGTCCTGTTGGACAGGGTGGACAGCAGTAAGGTGTATATTACCGCCGACTCATGATCTAGCAGGCATGGGCAGGGATGTTACCTTTCCTTCACAGTGCACTGGGTAACTCTGCTGGCAGCTGGGAAGGATGCAGGACAGGGTTCAGTATTGTTGGAGCTTGTTCCACCACCACGCCTCCAAAATGCTAGCGGTGATTCTGCCACAGCTCTCTCCTCCACCCCCTCCTCTTCTTCTTCCTCTATGGCCTCTTCTGCAGATTTGTTCTCTGAACCAGCAGTGCTCCGTAAGCGTTCAAGGGGCTACGCAAGCACTCAAGCAAAAAGATGCCATGCGGTGCATGAGTTACATAGTAGGTGAGGTTGAAAAAAGACAGAAGTCCATCAAGTCCAACCTATGTGTGTGATTATGTCAGTATTACATTGTACATGTGTTGCGGTCATTCAGGTGCTTATCTAATAGTTTCTTGAAACTATCGATGCCCCCCGCTGAGACCACCGCCTGTGGAAGGGAATTCCACATCCTTGCCACTCTTACAGTAAAGAGCCCTCTACGTAGTTTAAGGTTAAACCACTGCTTAGGGGAAAGGAGCCAAACTGGGGCAGAGATTCTGTCAGTTCTGCAGAGGCAGGCTCTGTCGGTTCAGCTTCAGCCAGGAATGGTTGTATGCGACAATGGCACCAACATTCTCTCTGCCCTCCGACAGGGACACTTGACCTATGTTCCATGTTTGGCACACATCCTGAATTTGGTGGTGCAGCGGTTCTTGAGCAGGTACCCAGGCTTACAAGATCTCCTGAGGCAGGCCATAAAAAAGTCTGTGGTCATTTCCAAAGCTCATACAATGCCTGTGCTCGGCTGGCTGACAGTCAAGGGGAATGCAACCTGCCCACCAACCGCCTCATTTGTGACATGTCCACCAGGTGGAAGTCAACGTTGGCAATGCTGCAGCGGCTGTACACGCAGCAAAGGGCCATCATTGAGTACCTGTGTGAGTATGGCACCAGGACAGGGTCAGAGGAGCTTGGCTTCTTTTCACCACGCCAGTGGCTACTGATCGAGGATGCACTGTCCTGTCACCATTTGATGAGGCCACAAAGATGGTGAGCAGCGACAATGCATGCATCAGTGATACTGTCCCTCTTGTCTTCCTGTTGGAGCACACACTTCATGGAATAATGGACAGGGCACTTGAGGCAGAACAGTGTGAGGAAGAGGAGGACTTCCTTACCTCTCAAGGCCCCCCTTTATCCAGATATTATTCCTGCAGGCCTGCCAAAAACAGAGGAAGAGGAGGAAGAAGAGGACGAAGGAGGAGGATTGTGTCAGCATGGACGTGGAGGATAACACTCAGCAGCAGCCTTCAAGGGATGGTTTTCAGTCCCCAGAAACCCAAGGAGTTGTACGTGGCTGGGAGGAGGTTGTTACAGATCATGTGATCCTTAGTGACCCAGAGGACTCAGAATCGAATGCCTCTGCAAACTTTTGCAGGCTTTGCAGAATCAGGGAGGCCATGCAGCGTAAGGACCCTAGGATTCGTGGTATCAAAGAGAAGGAATCATTACTGGCTGGCAACCCTTCTTGATCCACGTTACAAGGGTAAGGTTGCAGAACTCATCCTGCCTTCGCAGAGGAAGCAGAGGATGAAACATCTTCAGGAGGCCTTGAAGAAAGGTTTGTGCAATGCATTTCCAGACCCCGTGAGGTTACAATTTCCTGGTGCTGGACAACGTGTTGCTGAGGCTTCTGTCAGGTCACCTGAGGACAGGTGACAGATGCACACCATTGGGGTCAGGTGCAGATGGGAGTCTAGGTGGTTAAGGAAGGCAGGTCTGCTGGAACACCAACACGGATCCCACAGGGGCTAGAGCGCAAGATTGCCCAGGGTGCGGAGTCTAAAAGCCAGCAGGTGTTCACCAGAGCCTCTAGTGGTGAGGATGGACTGGGCCGCAACTGGCTCCAGGTCACGACCCCCAGGGTCTCCCAGCTCACGCCCACAGTAGGCTACAGGAGGACAGAGATAGTAAGGGAATAAGCCAAAGGTCGGGGCGACTAGCAGACAAGGATAAACATAGAACAAGCCAAAAGTCAGGGTCACAGGCAGGCAGGCAGGGAGAGTTGAGAACAAGCCAAGATCGGTAACTGGATTCAGACGTAGAAGACACAGCAAGATGCACACGGAAGCGAAACACACAAAAGGTTGATTAGCAAGGCAGGCTGCCAGTGCACAGGTTAATATAGAGTTCCCTGATAGGGGCTGGGGTGGAGCCATGCCTTGAGGAGAGATTATTTAAGTAGCTAGGTGAGAGTGGCTGGCCTCTAAAAGTTGAACACATGGAGGAGAGGTAAGCTGACAGGCAAAGATTACTGCATAACCATGACAGCTTCGTTCAGTCAGAGGAAGAGCAGTGGAGAAGGTGACCAGCTAACCGATGCCTTTAGACAATTTGGTTCAAGCAACCAGCGTCTTCATTACATGGTGCAGGAATATCTAGGGGCAAGAGCAGACTTGGAGACCTTTCCAACAGAGCATGCACTGGGTTATTGGGTCTTGAGGATGGACCACTGGCCAGAACTTGCTCAATATGCAATGAACTTGCTCAATATGCAAATGACCTACTGGCCTGTCCTGCATCCAGCGTTCCTTCTGAATGCACATTCAGTGCTGCTTGAGGGTTTGTAACGGATCATAAAGTGCACCTGTCCACAGACTCCCTCGATAGGCTCACATTCATAAAAATGAATCAAGTCTTGGTTCAGCAGCAGCTATCAAGCACCTGATGCTGATGTAACTGATTGATTTTTCTATGGATGTGGGATCCCTTGAAGACTGCCTATGCTGGGTGTCTATCCTATTCCTCCTCAAATCTTGATGATGATAGCTTCCAACAATATTTTTGGTTTAGGGCACCACCACCACTACCTAAGGCCCAATTTTTCTGTCCCTGTTTAACAGGGGCATGTAATTACAATTTCTGATCTAATATTTCACAGCAGGGCCCATTCCTGCACCCAACAAGAGTATCTGTGAGGGGTTACAGTGCTGTGGCACCACCACCAAAGGCCCAATTTTTCTGCCCCTGTCCCAGCAGCAGAAAAAAAAAAAAAAAAACAAAAAAAAAAAAAAACACACAAGCGTAGCCCACGGCCACCTGCAGAAGATGCACCATGTCCATGACCAGCACTGTGGACTGTATACACAGAGCCTGCTTGCCCTCTTTAAGTGGCCTGTGAGCATCTGCCTCTCCTTGGTGGCCTTCCGGACATGATGGGGATTTTGTTTTGCAACACCACACTACACTGTATTGTGTACACCACCAGAAAAGTAATAGCAACTGCACTATGGGTACATGGTATTGTGTACACCACCAGAAGTCAAATATTTTATATATACACAATATATTATATATATATATATATATATATATATATATATATATATATATAAAAATACACTGCAGCTAACTGAATAACCTGCCTGCCTGCTCTAAACGACACTCTCTCTCCGTCCACGCCGGCAATGACACACTACACAGGCGGCTATATATAGTGTGGGGCTTGGACTTAGTCCCCCTGAGCCATGATTGGCAACAGGCACCCTGCCTTTGATCAATTATGGCTCTCTTAGCTGAGGGCACTGTGATTGGCCAAAGCATGCAGGTCATGGTGCATGCTCTGGCCAATCATACAGCAATGCACTGAGCTCCTGCAGTGCATTATGGGCCGTTACGCTCCGCTTGAATTTGGCGCGAATGGCCCATAATTGGCTGTTCGTCGAAAACTGAACAGCCAATGTTCGACCCGAACAGAAAGTTCATCCCTAATATAGATTTTATGTTGTCATATATCTATTTTGTTTTGTGTTGGACCCTGGCTTTACCACCTAGTGAGTCTATGACCTGAAAGAAATGTGTAAATCCCTGTTTTGTCAGCTCAGTGATACGCCGCTAATATTTTTAAAGATAACAAGATTCAGATTTTTCATGATATGTTGCTACCTTTAGATCAGAGAACATCTTGTGGCAAAAAGTGACTAGCCTGGAGTTGGGTTTTGACAGGTACCCTCTCCCCCCCTTACGGTCCCAAGGGGAAGTCACCCCCCACCCCCTTCTCCCACAGCTTTCTGGGACAAGTCACAGGTCCCAGAAAGCTGCAGGACCAATCAAATGCGGCTCATGCATGCTCAGTGAGCAACCAGCTGTGAAACTTCAAGCAGTCACAGCCTGGCCCGGTGAAGAAACCGGCCAGGTGAGTAACCTATTATTAAAAGTCAACAGCTACAGTTTTTGTTGCTGCTGACTTTGAATTTATAAACAGACGACTGGACAACCGCTTTAACTGAACAAGCAGAAGTTAGAAGTTGATTGGTTGCCATGCACAGCTGCTCCAGTTTTAGTAATTTCCCCCCAGAGTTCCATAAAAGTCTTGAAAGAATAAAAGCCAAAAAAAAAAAAAAAAAAAAAAAAGAAGAAGGGGGTGGGGGGGAAACGGTGAACAACAGGTAGCAATGAATAAAAATTGTATGCGTCACTTACCAACAAATTCCGGTGTTCCAAATATATTTTTGAATTCATTTCCCGCTTGGATTTTGTGTGCAATTCCAAAGTCTATGAGTTTAATTCGTGGGTTTGGGCTGCTCTGGTCCAGCAACATAATGTTTTCAGGCTGCAGTGTAAGAAAGCAGTTTTTTTCATTAGTTAAAAAAAAATGTCCCAGCAACAAGCTACAGCTTGTTAGATTTGCTTATGTATGAAAGACAGTTGATGTTTTGGCATATAAAACACCACTACTTCAATCTGGAAAGCTGTGAAATACTTTACTAACAGCACCAACAGTGAAGTGGGCAGCATCCTTAGCTCTACTTGTCACCCTTTAAACGCATCTGCAACTCCCCACCAAAACTTAGTAGGATAAATTAGTGATAAGGTAGCAGAAGAACTGCAAAAGAGTGTAGTTTACTAGTAGGGTTAGCCGTCTGTGTGTAGCAGCCCCCCCCTAATACTTACCTGACGTCCCTCTCTGTTCAGCGATGTCCACGAGCAGTCTAAGATTCTCCCTCCTAATTGGCTGAGACACAGCAGCAGCGCCATTGGCTGCCGGTACTGTCAATCAAGGTCAGCTAGCCAATCAGGAGAGAAAGGGGGCGGGGCCAGTGTCTGAATGGACACAGGGAGCTGTGACTCGGCTTGGGTGCCCCCAGAGCATGCTGCTTGCTCTGGGGGCACTGAACAGGAGGGAGGATCCAGGATCACAGAAGAGGGACCGAGAAGAGGAGGATCCGGACTGCTCTGTTCAAATCCATTGCAACAGAGCAGGCAAGTATAACATGTTTGTTATTTTTATAGGAAAAAAAATTCAAATTAGACTTACCGGTAACTTGTTTTCCAAGAGTCTTTCAGCACATGAGAGAGAGAGGCTCCACCCACTAGGAAACAGGAAACACAAACTCCACCACATTTTAAAAGGAGGCTCCTCTCCACAGCTCGTCAGTTGTAGTAGAGTACCTCCGGCCCAAGCTGGAACACATAAGCATAATACGGTTAATTCACAGTATATATATATATATATATATACATATATATACACATATATACATACACATACACACTTCCATATACGTATAAATATGTATATATAAACATGAAGGGCGGGTAGTTTGCTGTCCTGAAAGACTCTTGGAAAACAAGTTACCGGTAAGTCTAACTTGAATTTTCCCTTATCGTCTTTCAGGACAGCACATGAGAGGATAATCGAGACTTACCAACTAGGGAGGGACAACAGCCTGCAGGACCTTTCTGCCAAATGCCTGATCACCGGCTGACAGAAGATACAATCTGTAGTGACGGACAAACGTAAGATAACTTGACCACGTAGCCGCCTTACAAATTTGGTCTGGGGTGGCACCAGCTTTTTCTGCCCATGTAGTGGCTAGAGCTCTGGTAGAATGTGCTCGTACTCCCTGAGGAGGAGACAACCCCGACTGGACATAAGCTTCTGAAATAGCCATTCTTTACCATCTGGCAATTGATCCCTTTGAAGCTTTCCTTCCTTTTCTGTTGCCGGAAAACAGAACAAATAAAGAGTCCGAAGACCTGAAGTCCCTTGTTTTCTCTAAGTAATGTAACAAAGTTCTTCTTACCTCTAACTTATGAAATAATTCTTCCTTACTTCCTGAAGGATCTGAACAAAAAGTTGGCAGGATGATTTCCTGCGACCTATTATGGACTGATGCCACTTTTGGTAAAAACGCAGGATCTGTTCTAAGCACAATCCTGTCTGGGTAAATTGACATAAAGGGCTCTTTAACTGAAAGAGCATGAAGTTCTCCAATTCTTCTCGCAGTCGTAACTGCAACTAAGAATATCGTCTTTAGAGTTAAATTCTTTAACGAGATTGACTGTAATGGTTCAAAAGGATCTTTTGTGAGTACTTGTAAGACCACTGTCAAGTCCCATTTTGGAAAGTGTCTATTGGGAACTGGTCTGGATCTAGTAAGTGACCTAAAGAATCTCGTGACCAACGGAACTGAGGAAATAGGTTGATCCAGGTATACTCCTAGGGCAGCCACTTGTACTTTAAGAGTGCTAATTGCCAGCCCTTTGTCCACCCCCTTCTGCAGAAATTCCAGAACCGACACAATGTCTTCTAAATTTCGGTTTGCCGAGCGACACCAGGAGTTGTAGACTTTCCAAACCTTAGCGTAGATATCTCTAGTCACCTTCTTTCTACTAGCCAGTAAAGTAGATACTAGAGGCTCTGACAAACCCTTGTTTTTTAACAGCTGTTCCTCAGATACCAAGCAGTGAGACTTAGTCTTGCTATATCCGGATGATACACTGGACCTTGAAGTAGTAAGTCCTGTCTGAGGGGAAGCTGCCAGAATGGTTTGACTGACATTAGTAGAATGGAGGAAAACCAATCCCTTTTTAGCCAGTATGGGGTGATCAAGATTACTGACACCTTCTCCTTCTGTATCTTCCTCAATACTAAAGGAATTAGCTGAAAAGGAGGGAAGGCATAACCCAGCTGGAAATTCCAAGGATGTGCCAGGGCATCTATCCCCATCGGTCCGTTGTCTCGGTGCAGGGAGAACTGAGGGAGCTGAGCATTTTCTCTTGATGCGAATAGATCCACCTGCGGGCATCCCCACTTCTGGGTTATTAGAGTGAATATTTCTGGATTCAAACTCCACTCTGCCTCCTGAATCCTTTGTCTGCTCAAGAAATCTGCTACTCCATTTAGCGTGCCCTTGAGATGTACTGCTGACAGGGAAAGTAGATGACTCTCTGCCCATCCTAGGATCTCTGAAGCTAGCAATAGAAGAGTCCCGCTCCTTGTGCCCCCTTGTTTGTTCAGGTATGCCACCGTGGTGGCGTTGTCCGACAATATCTGCACATGGGACCCCCGAAGGTTTGGAGAGAAGGCAACCAAGGCTAAAGCGACTGCCTTTAACTCCCTCCAATTTGATGACCTTCCTGCTTCCACTGGGGACCAAACTCCCTGAGCTATGTCTTGACCCCAGTGTGCTCCCCATCCCCAACTGCTGGCGTCTGTCATTATCCTTCTCTCTGTTGGGAAGGACCAGAGTAAACCCCTTGACAGCACCGCCTGATTTCTCCACCACCAAAGGGTCCTTTTTACCCTGGTGGGAAGCCTTACCTTTGAGTCTAAAGCTTCTGGACTGTGATCCCAGATCTTTAAGAGAAAACTCTGAAGGGGTCTGAAATCGAGTCTGGCCGATTGAATGGCCGGCATGGTTGAGGTCAAGGTTCCTAGTACTGACATAATCCTTCTGACTGATACCTCCAGGTTCGTCTGAAGGCTGGATACTGCCTGCAATACCTTCACTTTCTTCTCTTCTGGAAGAAAGATCTTTTGATCCACTGAGTCTATCAGATACCCCAGAAATTGGACTCTTTGTGCTGGATTGAAATTTGATTTTTGGATGTTTATAATCCAACCTAAGGCCTCCAGATGACTGCGAGCCTTGATCAGATCCTCCTGTAACCTTTCCCTGGAAGGGGCAAAGAAAAGGAGGTCGTCCAGGTAAGGGATAACCGCAATCCCCTGTAGCCGGAGGGGAGCTAGGGCTTCCGCCATAATTTTGGTAAATATTCGAGGGGCGGAAGATAGACCAAACGGGAGGGCCCTGAATTGAAGGTGCAGAACCTCCCTCCCCATATTTACTGCCAGCCTCAGATATCTCTGGGACTGAACAGCTATAGGTACATGCAGGTACGCATCCCTTAAGTCGATTGATGCCATAAAGCATCCTCTGACTAAGAGATTTCTTACCGAAAAGATGGAGTCCATGCGGAATCGCCTGTATTGGACTGACCTGTTTAACGGTTTTAAATTGAGGATGAGCCAAAAGCTTCCTGATTCTTTATCAGAAAAATATGGGAGTAGAACCCTTGGCAATCTTCCTCCGGAGGCACCTGAACCACAACACCCTGTTTTATCAGATCCCCTAACAGGTTCTTCATGGCTAGGGCTTTCATTGTGTCTTTTGGCAGATTTGTTACACAGTACCTCTCTGGAGGAAGGTTCAACAGCTCTATCCTGTAACCCTGGGCTATTAAATCCAAAACAAAAGGGTTTTTTGTTATGTTTGCCCAGAGAGGAAGGAATTTTTGAAGCCTTCCTCCCACAGGCACCACCAAGTCATTGTGTTTTATTGGCCTGCGTAGGAGGATTGAAAAGGACATTCCCTTTGCCTTTTCCTCTCTGCGCCGCCCAATTCCTTCTTTTTTCTTGGGGCCTGTTACTCTTTTCCTGATTTTTTTGAGGTCGAAAAAAACGCCTAACTGGCTGCTTTTTCTTTTTAACAGGAAAGGATTTCTTCTTATCAGCTGTTCTATCCAAAATAGATTCCAGATCGGGACCAAAAAGCTGATCTCCCAAAAATGGCACTCCGCATAACTTATTTTTGGAAGCTGCGTCCCCAGGCCATGTCTTTAACCATAACGCTCTCCTGGCTGCAATGGTCAGGGCCCCTGATCTAGCTGACATTCTTATAGAATCTGCAGAGGCGTCAGAAATATATGCTACAGCTGCTATAAGGGTTGGGAAGGAATCTAGAATCTCCTGTTTGGGTGAATCAGCTATAATATGTGCTTTTAGCTGATTCAGCCAGAACTCCATATTTCTGGAGACACAGGTCATAGCCATAGCAGGCTTGAGATTCCCTACAATGGACTGCCAGGCTTTTTTAAGCTGTTGGTCCGCCTTCTTATCCATAGGATCCTTCAAAGTACCCATGTCCTCGAATGCCAGATCTGTTGATCTAGATACTTGGGAAAAAACTGCATCCAACTTCGGGACTTTATTCCAAAGTGACTCAGGATTATGATTAAATGGAAAACGCCTCTTGTGAGCTCTTGGGAAAAAGGGTTTTCTCTCTGGGTCAGCCCATTCTTTCTTAATGGTCTCCGAGATTACCGAATGTACAGGGAAAGTGCGACCTGTTGCTTCACCAAGCCCTTCATACATTCTATCGTGCAGCGATAATTCTCTTTTTTCTTCCTCCATTCCCAATGTTGCATAAATTGCTTTCAACAGACTGTCTACTTGTTCCAAGGACAGTTTGTATCTAGAAGGTGCATCTGCCTCTTCCTCTTCCTCCTCCTCCTCTTCTCCAGAGTATGAGGGGGAATGCCCCTTTTGGGTAGTCGGGCCAGCCTCAGCCTCTACCGTTGGGGTTAAGTGTGAGTCCTGAGAGGGGTCTGAGGTAGTTGCCTGACTTAATGCTGGTGTTACAAGAGAAGAGCGAAAAGCCTGTATAGTAGCATCTAGCTCTTTCTTAACTGATGCGATTATGTCGCTGCACGCAGAAGAAGCCTCTTCCTTGTCTAAGGAGTCAATGCAAATTTGGCATAAAGTCTTCTTCCAACCCTCCAGTAACTTTGATTTACATGAGGGGCATCTCTTTTTAATGGCTGGTTCAGAGCTCTTAGCCTGCCAGAAAAAAATGACAAAAGAGAAAAAACACCAGCATTCATTAAGCCAAAGCTTCCTCCTAACGGACTCACCACAGGTGCACAGGAGGAACAACAGTTAACCCCATGTGCCCAGACAGGCCCCAGCCACCAAGGGGGAAAAAAAAAAAAAAACATTTGTGAGAGGGGCACCAAAGTAACCAGGATATTCACTATAGCCTCTTACCTGGGCCTTGCTGGTGCCTGTGCCTGTCCCACATGCAGCTGCCACAGAATCCATAGTGGTGCTGCACCGATCGGTGGCTCTTACGAACGTCGGTTCCGGAGTCAAAAAACGCCGTTGCGCCCGACCGGAACCAGAATATAGGCACCAGGACCGCTCCTCCCTTCTTTCTCTGCGCCACTTCCGATCGGAAATGATGCGCCCGTTCCTAGTGCCTTCCCCTCGTCGGATACCTCACTTCCGACCGGTCGAGTCTGTACTCTTCCAAGATGGCGGCGGCCAGTAACGCCGACACGCGGTTTCAAAAAAAAAAAAGCCAGCGAACGGCTGCCGCCGCCTAAGGAGCGGCTCCAGGAACGGTCCAGCTCATCATGAGCAAAGAAAGAGGAAAAAGGAGCCCACTTACCAGCAACCCTGTGGTGCGGTGTGGGAGGATCGGACTCTCTGGAGGAAAAAGATAGGTATGGTGGGGTAGGCAGCCTGGCCTCTCAGGATAGCACCATAAGAGACCCTGGCTCCTACTAGGTGTTCCCTTGCCGGAGGAAACACAAAAATTGACGAGCTGTGGAGAGGAGCCTCCTTTTAAAATGTGGTGGAGTTTGTGTTTCCTGTTTCCTAGTGGGTGGAGCCTCTCTCTCATGTGCTGTCCTGAAAGACGATAAGGGAAAACAAGACTTTACAATCTCTTTAAGATTTGCCATAGCCAGTTAGCCACAGCACTGTTTTACTGTACACCATGGGCTTCACAAAGATTATTATTATTATTATTATTATACAGGATTTATATAGCGCCAGCAGTTTACGTAGCGCTTTACAAATTGAGGGTAGACAGTACAAATACAATACACTTTTATACAGTAGGAATCAGAGGGCCCTGCTCCTTAGAGCTTACAAAGATAGAATTTACTGCAGGGCAGAGGTTTTATTTGTGTGCACACAGCTCATATTAAGACGCAAAGGATGATGAGATTATCAGACGAATGATTTTCCGTTTTTTTTTTTCATGCTAGTCTCCATACTGAAAATGAAGAGATTACTAAAGTTCAAAAATTCTCGTACGACAGAATACAACTTTAGAAGTGATGTAATGTGTTGTATTGTATTTTCGGGACGAAACCTGTACTGATTGAACAAAAATCGTACGATCTGGTACTGCATGAGAAAAATTTTCATGTTTGTCCCTTCAGAGAATTTCGAAGGAAAGTGTACAATTTTCTGATCGCGAGTACGGGCCTTAAGAGGTAGAACATGTATAGGGCTGAAACAACTAATCGATAACTAATCGATTATGAAATTAATCGATTACTATTTTCATAATCGATTAATCAGCCAGTAACATAATGGGGTTAAAAATAATAAAATTAGCCCTTTATAGTACAAAAAGAGCAAATAATCGCTACTGTAAATATTACTTTCACAGTTCTACAGTAAAAAAATGAACCCCCTTACAGTAGCGATTATGTGCTCTTTTTGTACTATAAAGGGCTCATTTTAGTTTTTTTTAACCCCATTATGTTACTAAATGTCTTAGACCTGGTTCACATCTATGTGTTTTTTGGTGCTTTTTGCAGAAACACACTACAATTCATTTAACATGGTTTTCTATGGGACACGTTCTTGGTTCAATATACTTCAAAGGAGAAGCTGCAGAAAATTTGCATTTTTTAATCTGCCCAACAACAAATTGGCCAAAAAACTGTATTTCTCTTCTAATAGTGTATATAGTATATCTCTTCTGTCTGTTATTCTCAGAGTGGATTCAATATTTTGCTCCCTAACCATATAGTAAGTTGTTTATATTTACCACTACAGAGAGATATTTAAGATTAAAATTTAAGCTTACATAACTAAATTATACACCACACTTTTTTTTTTAAGGTTATTAACCAATTAATCGATTAAATCAAAACACTAAATCGACCAACTAATCGATTATGAAAATAATCGTTAGTTGCAGCCCTAAACATGTACAAGGTGCGTATAGGATTGTGTAAATTATATATATTATATATTACACACAGAGCAGGTTAAAAATAAATAAAATTGAGCACATCGCCATTTTTCTAGGTAAATATATTTCTAAAGGAGCTATTGACATGAAATTTTCACCATACGTCTGTTACAACCCATTCAATGAAACCAAAATAAGCTCAGAAATTAAGTTGTGTGTAATAAAATGGAATGACACAGGGAAAAAGCATTGAACATGCTAACTGAAATTGAATGCTTTGTACAAAATCCTTTGTTGGTAACAACAGTTTCAAGATGCCTCCTGTATGGAAAAACTAGTCGCATGTTGTGCTTTTTAGCCAATTCTTCCACACAGTCATCAAATCTTGAAGCTCGTTTCACACTATAGCGATGTCTGTGCGATGCAAATTCAGTCATACAGACTGTATGGCGGAATTCGCATGGCATTCGGACCAAAATGGTACAGGGCCCTTTTTTCGATTCCTGGCCAAATTCACAGTTCGCACTGCGATCCAATTGGTGGGGGGGGGAGTTGTCATTAACTTTGTATTGACACCCGCAGCAGTTTGCAGAGGGCAGTGTGAACCGCCGGCGACTCAGGTGCGGTGTGGGAACCCGCACTGGATTGGCAGGGTTCTCGCATCGCACAAGTGTGAACCGAGCCTGAAGGTTCCATGGGCCTCTTCTATGAACTCTGATCTTTAGTTCTTTCCATAGATTTTGTTTTCGATTCAAGTCAGACGTTTGGCTTTATTTTCTTTGACACCAATTGAGAGTTTCCTTGGCTTTGTGTTTGGGATCATTGTCTTGCTGAAATGTCCACCCTTGTTTCATCATCATCCTGGTAGATGGCAGCAGATATTTTTTTTTTTATCAAGAATGTCTTGGTACACTTTTACATTCATTCTCTCTTTAAGGATATGAAGTTTGCCAGTACTGTATGCTGAAAAACAGCCCCACACCATGATGTTCCCACCTCCAAACTACACTGTGGGTATGAGGTTTTTAGGGTGATGTGCAGTGCCATTTGACCTCCAAACATGGTGTGTATTATGGCATCCAAAGAGTTCAATTTTGGTCTGATCTGACCAGACTATATTCTCCCAGTGTTTCACGGGCTTGTCTAAATGTTATGCAGCAAACTTTACCACAAGCTTCAACATGCTTTTTCCTCAGCATTGGGTCTTGCATGGTGAGCATGTACACAGGCCATGGCGATTGAGTGCATTACTTATGGTTTTCCATGAAACAATTGTACCTGTTAATTTCAGGTCTTTCTGAAGCTCTCCACAAGTGGTCCTTGGCTCTTGGACACTCTTCTGATAATTAATTTCACTCCTCTTAAATTATCATCTCCTCTCCAGTTCTGGATTATGGCCCCAACAGTGCTCACTGGAACATTCAGAAGTTTAGAAATCCTTCTGTAACCAATGCCATCGGTATGTTTTGCAACAATGAGGTTGCAAAGGTCTTGAGAGAGCTCTTTGCTTTTAACCATGAGAGGTTTCTTGTGTGACACCTTTTTATAGGCCAGTTGAGGCTGAACCAGCCAATATTAATTTGCACTGACAAGGGACAGGATTGCTTTCTATTACTGACAGATTTCAGATGGTGTCGTGGCTTTCCATGCCTTTTTGCACCTCCCTTTCTTCATGTGTTCAATACTTTTTCCCTGTCATTTCATATAATTTAATGTCTTAACTTATTTGTTTTGGTGTCTTTGTGTGTATGGATTGAATGGGTTCTGATCGAAATGTGGTAAACATTTCATGTCAATAGCACCTTTCGAAATATATTTAGCTAGAAAAAAAAAAAAAAAAAAAAAGAGAGACGTGTTGAATAATTATGTGTGTGCGTTTTCCCCCTTTCTAATAATTGAACTAGATGTATTTTTTCAACCTATCTATGCAACATAGACTATATAGCTATGCATAAAGCCTGGACCCCTCAGTAGTTAAAAAAAAAAAAAAAAAAAAGTTATTAGTCTGATATCTCATTTCCTACATCCAGATTGGTTAATGTTTGAAGGAAGCCCAAGGATGATAAAGCTAGCCATAAAAATCCTTTAAATTTGATGACTGCGTCATGGCGGGTATGACTGGGGCTTTAGCCCCGAGTGAGCCCCCAAAAAGCCCCAGGTCTCGAATTGTTAATTCAGAATTATTAGCCCCGAGTCCCAAGGCCTGGGGTTGGCCAGGAACTCTGGGCTATACAGGGCCGGACGGGCCGCTTTGCAGGGCCGTTCCTGGGGGTGCACAGGCTGCCTCTGAAGGGAAGCGAGCGCTGCCGGATTACACAGAGCAGGGATCTTCCGCTTACCCAGCGTGGTGAAGGCCCGTCTCCAATGATGGACGTCACACTGGTCCAATGCCGGGGCGTGCGACATCCATCATAGGAGCCAGTCTAGGAGGCAGAACTTTGTCTGATGACACTGCGGCTACAGGGTCAGCAGGAGATCCCCGCTCTGTGTAAACCGGCGGCTCTCTTTTCCCTAGGAGATCCCTCTCTTTTCAGCCCCTGTTGTACCCAGCGCTGCCAACACTTTCTGCAAACAATTTGGCTACAGTCAAAATTTACACTTTTTAGCCACAGTACTTGTATAACAATCCAAAAAAGACTAAAGCTGTTCAGAAGGCAACGTGTGCTCCTATTTATTATTAATGACTCCTGATTGGCTGAGACGAACATTGTGTTGTCACCGGCCCTCCTCTCCAATCAGAGGAAACTTCGTATACATTCAAAGAATGCAAATACAAAGCTGCCTATGAGTAGCTGAGCAAGTTTGTTCTGGGTGTGTTCACATCCCACAGCTAGTACACAATGCTGTATACTGTATGTAGCTGAGGCTACAAACAGTTTTTACAGCGTGCCCAGTGGGCACACCTGTTAGTGTAGGAAATAGTTTGTTTGACCAGCTTGGCCCAAACAAACCATTTAAAGCGAGAGCAAAGCTGGAAATCATCTTTATCACCCCCATCTTTTGGTGTTGCTTTAGTTTTTACAACTTACCTTCTCCAGGTGTAGTCTGAATAGGCAGATTTGAAACATCTGATAAGGGTCCAACCACACCACCTGCATTGGGTTGCTTGCTCAAGGAAGCTCCAACATAGCGACCAACAAAAATGCATAGTTTCCAACAGGCACAGTTCACACCAATGCGCTGTTGGTGTGTGCTGGATGATAGTGGAACATGCTGCATTTAAACACAGCGCAACACGCTGCAATGCAATACAAAGCATCCACCATGCTGCAACATGCATTAGGAAAAGAAAAAAAGGGTTTTTTTTGCTCCTGCTGTGAAAAAAGTACATCAATGCCATTCTTTACAATATAAAGGCATTATAATGAACTAAACATCTTAGTGTATAAATCTAGATTAACTGTGACTGACACATACAACATAGCAAATGTTGCACATAAATACCTTAAGGTCAAAATGGGCAATGCTCTTGTGATGCAAGTAGTGGACCCCATCAAGGATTTGTTTTAAAAACATGGTGGCTTCTTCCTCACTCAAGCTTTCTTTTTGTGCCAAGAAGTCAAAGAGTTCTCCCCCTGATACTAATTCCAATATCAAGATCACATCGGTGCGATTCTCAAATACATCATGTAGTGTGATGATGTTTGGATGCTGAATTTCTTTTAAGATGTCGACCTCTCTCTCAATCTCCTCCCGACTCACACCTCGCCGGCTGGAGGACAAACGACGCTTCTTAATAAACTTGGCTGCATATTCTGATCCTGTTGCACGTTCCCGGCACTTCCGTACAATAGCAAATTGGCCACTGAAAAGAAAGAAAAATACATTTAATATTTCGTCTCCTAAAAAAAAAAAAAAGAAGAAGAACAGGAAACTAAAAAAACAAATACAAAAATTTAAAATTAGTACTATTTTGTAATATGTTAGGTCAGATCGGTCAATTTCTTTTAATTAAACGGCTCATCTTAAAATAGGACACAAGTCACACAGATACATTGGAAAAGCTCGGCTACAGGAAAACTCGATGGTGGCCAACCAGGCAAGAAACTGCTTCCAATGCACATTCAGTGCTGTATTCTTCAGAAGTTCACTAAATTGTGACCTGTGATTTACATCTATGATGACAGGTACAGTACATTACAGTTCTCATTGCAATTTTTTAAAAACACCTTTTTATTAATGTCTACGATAATACAGACCTGTATCTCTCAAAACAATCCATTGACCTTTGTTAGCAAACACAGTTTAAAGTAACACATGTCCAATCATTCCCTTACAGAAGGTAAATAGGTTTCACTTTTAAGAATAATAATAATAATAATAATAATAATAAATGCACATACTTTTGCACGGGAAAACATGTGCAAATATGTTTTCCCCCCCCACAGGAGCCTGCAAAGCACCACACTCATGATCAGTGGATTGCAGGTACAATGCAAGGCTCCTACAGACACTTTCTCCAGCTCCCGGTCTGTACCTCTGTACAGGCTTTCAGTTAATGAGCTGGAGGAAGCATCAGTGGACTACAAGTGTGCTGATTACTGCACGTATGGTCCATTGAGAACTACAAGCCCATCTGCTGCTTTATTCATATACAGATCACCGATCTTTAATGTGACAGTGGCTGTAGGAAACAGGAACTGACAAATGCTGTCACAGAGAGGGGCTCGGGGTGAAGGCTGGAGAGCGATTGGCTCCTGCAGCAGTCTGTCAGGAGTTGGTAGAATGGAGAACGAAAATGGTTTGCCAGTGGCTGCACACAGCCCTGGCAGGGAGAAAGTACACACAGGTGTCTCCTTTAGCAGCAGATACCTGAAGGAGACACCTACAAAACAGGTGGCTGGCTGATCCCAGTCTCTAAGAAAAAATACTAACATTAAAGGAAGCAGACAATACATAATGTGTAAAATATACCACTTCAAAACCGGGCCATAGTAAAAAAACGTCCTTGATTTATGTGTGGATATCTGAATGATGCCTGTAGCTACAGGCATCATTCAGATATAATTCTTTCCAGCCAGCGATTCTGTGCACGATAAGAACAATCATAGCGCCCCCTCCCGCCGCCATCCGGTACTTCTCCGGGCTCTCCCGTGCCATCCGGGGCCCGGAGAAAGAATCAGCTGGCGTCGGATGACGACCATAGAGATCATAGTCATCTCTATGACAGTCAGAGGCCCGGGCGCGACTTTATGACGTCACGCCCGGGATCCCGGATATCAACAAAGTCACGATCGCGGCTGTCAGCATGAAGATCCATGAATTTTTTTTTCATGATCTCATGCTTTCCCCGCATCTCTCCATAAAGAGGACCTGTCAAATAGATTCCTACTAGAAGGGATGTTTACATTTCTTGTAATAGGAATAAAAGTGATCAAAAAAAAAAAAAAGTGTATAAATAAAAAAAAAAAAAAAAATTTTTTAACACACCCCTGTCCCCGGTAGCTTGCGCTCGGAAGCGAATGCACATGCAAGTCCCGCCCACATATGTAAACATCGTTCAAACCACACATGTGAAGTATCGCCGCGTGTGTTAGAGCATGTGCAACAATTCTAGCACTAGACCTCCTCTGTAACTCTAAACTAGTAACCTGTAAAAATTTTCAAACCGTCACGTATGGTGATTTTTAAGTACTGAAGTTTGCCGCCATTCCATGAGTGTGCGCAATTTTAAAGCGTGACATGTTAGGTATCTATTTACTCAGCATAACATCATCTTTCACATTATACAAAAAAATTGTGCTAACTTTACTGTTTTGTTATTTTTTAATTCATGAAATCGTTTTTTTTTTTCCAAAAAAAAAATTTAGAAAAATGATTGAGCAAATACCGTGCGAGATAAAAAGTTGCAATGACCACCATTTTATTTCCTAGGGTGTCTGCTAAAAAAACATATATAATGTTTGGGGGTTCTGAGTAATTTTCTAGCAAAAAAAAAATGATGAATTTTACATGTAGGAGAGAAGTGCCAGAATAGGTATTGAGGTGGTTAAAGTTTGACTTATGTATCACTTTAAGACGGCTCTACACTTCTTTGCACTGGTTTACTGGAGTGACTTCTGATCCCTTTTTGTCCATGTTACCATGACTTTTCTGCTTATAGTTTATCTGTTGCTCCCCAAGGAAGTTATGGTTTTTAGGAATCACAGATGATGGCCAACCCACCCGAAACACCTTCCTGCGTCTGTGCTGTAAACCAGTGACTTAGGATGCATATGTGGCTAAGAGGCATAATGGAATGGTTGGCATGGCTCCAGAGAGCTTGTTGACACCATCAATGCATTAAAGCTAACCTCAAGAAAAGTAAAAACCCTCCCATTCAATGGGGATTCTCTTTAACATCGAAAGCATTGGGATAAGCGGTTTTATTTACCTGATCCTCCCAACTGCAAGACAGGTCCCCGCAACCCCCTCTAACCCTGCCATCATCCAGACCGATGCATAACCCTGTACTGGAAGTAATGACATTGAGGAACAGTCCATTGTTGGAGCACAAGGAAGTAGCATCTGCCAGGTTAGCGAAGGATCAGGTAAGTAAAACTGCTCTTCTCATCCCTAGACATAAATGAGCAGTTAACCCTTGCAGTGCAGGGGCAGCCCTACAGCTAGGGAGGACGTTTCCTATTCCTGGAATTGGACATTAAAGAAAAAAACTCTGGGATAGCCCTGTGTAGTTAGTTAAGCAAAACTGCTAATGTTATGTTGAATAAAATTGCCCACTGTGTATTAAACTCACCATTTTAAAAAAAACTGTGACGTCATCTCATTGCATAGAATCTTTTTCTATTCATGGGCTCAAGGAAAGAGTGTATCTGAAGCAGCGACATCACTCCCTGCTAAGCCGGCCATACATGGATCGAAATTCAGCCAGTTCACCATGGATTTTGATCCATGTACGGGCACTTTGGTTGTACAGAAGTTAATTGACCACCCTTTCAGGTTTTCCCTGCTTATTCAGCACCGATCAATGTATTCTAAAGCCAGGGAAGTCTTCCTGCTGTCAATACAACGGCTTAATGGAGAGGATTCCCTCATCTACCTCGAAATGTGTGGATGGGAGAATCAAGTTTTTTTTTTTTATAACCCACTGGTTAAAACGAAAACAAATGACTCATCTCTGGGCTGTTTAGTGTTTGTCATCACTTCCTAAAAGGAGAAGTTCACCTTTTAAAAAGAAAAAAAAAAAATATATATATATATATATATATATATATATATATATATATATATATATATATATATAATTTTTTTTTTCTTTTCTCCATATATATATATATATATATATATATATATATATATATATATATATATATATATATATATATATATATATATACACACATACACACACAGGTTAAAAAAAAATAACTGCGTGTATTATATTTTTTACTAGGAGCCTGGAAAGTGTTGCACCCACGATTAGTAGATCTCTCATATAATGTAGGACTCCTGCAAACTTGTCAGTGTATCTGTCTGCTCATACCAGCAGACAGCTACACATTAACAAGAAGAATCAATGGACTACCAGAGTGCTCAACAGCGCAGAACTCTGAATGAATGACATGGGTTGGGGAGATGCTGCAGAAGCGGGAACATGTTACATGTTCCAACCAAAAAACAAGTGGAACATGTTCCCGAAGGTTAACATATCCTTTAAGACCTTTAATGCCCCGGGATTTGGAGCCTAAAAATGGGGGTGGGGGTAGGTGGGTGTGTTTGGAATCGATCAAACTCCTGGCCCACTTATGCTGCACAATGGGTGGACAAGACTGGGAGTCTGGGACTGTTGGACGCCCTACCAGAACCACGCCCCCTGGAGTGCCCCGCAGATCACTGTAAAGGCCAATCACAGCTGTCCTTTACCATGTGATCAGCTGTATCCAATCGCAGCTCGTCCCATGTAAACAGACTTGCAGGTTATTGGCAGTCCTTGTGTCACACACTGCCTCTGTGTGAGGAAAGGAGTGCCGACAACTGGCAAGGTTGACAGTACATTGTTTACACTGATAATCAGGGCACTGACCATCAGTACAACCCCATCAGTGCCCCCTATCAGTGCAGCCTCATCAGCGCCCACCAATGAAGCCTCATCAGCGCCCACCAGTGAAGCCTCATCAGCGCCCACCAGTGAAGCCTCATCAGAGCCCCCAATCAGTGAAGCCTCATCAGAGCCCCCAATCAGTGAAGCCTCATCAGAGCCCCCTATCAGTGCAGCCTCATCAGCGCCCCCTATCAGTGCAGCCTCATCAGCGCCCCCTATCAGTGCAGCCTCATCAGCGCCCCCTATCAGGGCAGCCTCATCAGCGCCCACCAATGAAGCCTCATCAGCGCCCCCTATCAGGGCAGCCTCATCAGCGCCCCCTATCAGGGCAGCCTCATCAGCGCCCCCTATCAGGGCAGCCTCATCAGCGCCCCCTATCAGGGCAGCCTCATCAGCGCCCCCTATCAGGGCAGCCTCATCAGCGCCCCCTATCAGGGCAGCCTCATCAGCGCCCCCTATCAGGGCAGCCTCATCAGCGCCCCCTATCAGGGCAGCCTCATCAGCGCCCCCTATCAGGGCAGCCTCATCAGCGCCCCCTATCAGGGCAGCCTCATCAGCGCCCCCTATCAGGGCAGCCTCATCAGCGCCCCCTATCAGGGCAGCCTCATCAGCGCCCCCTATCAGGGCAGCCTCATCAGCGCCCCCTATCAGGGCAGCCTCATCAGCGCCCCCTATCAGGGCAGCCTCATCAGCGCCCCCTATCAGTGCAGCCTCATCAGCGCCCCCTATCAGTGCAGCCTCATCAGCGCCCCCTATCAGTGCAGCCTCATCAGCGCCCCCTATCAGTGCAGCCTCATCAGCGCCCCCTATCAGTGCAGCCTCATCAGCGCCCCCTATCAGTGCAGCCTCATCAGCGCCCACCAGTGAAGAAGAAAATGTACTTCTTTGCAAAATTTTATAACAAAAACAAAGAAAACCTTGTTTATCAAAAAATAAAACCCTGTGATGATTAAAGATCACCAAAAGAAAGCTGTAGCTGTCTCAAAAAAAGTGATACAAATGTAATTTGGGTACAGTGTTGCATGACCGCGCAATTCATTCAATGTGTGAGAGCGCGGAAATCTGAAAATTGGCCTGGGCAGAAAGGGGGTGAAAGTGCCTGTTATTGAAGCGGTTAAGGTGAAACTAGTGAGCATTACTTACATACTTATTGCTTGCTGACATCTTCTTCTATGTGCCAGTCTTTGTCTGTCTTGGGATAACATCACTCTTGTGCATGCACAGGAGCCAGTCGTCCCAGCTCACAGGGATTGTGCCGTCTCTGTAAGCTGGACCGCGCATGCACAGGAGCCAGTCGTCCCAGCTTACAGGGATTGTGCTGCCACTGTAAGCTGAACCGCGCATGCACAGCTCAGTTTACATGCCGGGGAGTGCTGAGAGCAGGCAGGTAGGTGGATTTGTACTGCAGAAGAGACATTGCACACACATTTTGAGGACTGTGCTAGGAAACCCATCCATTGTGAATAGACGGACAACACATGAAGAACAAGCCCTGCACTAAACCTGACAGAGGTTCTAACACCATCCAATCCTGACATAGCACTGGATAGATACACTGAGCCTCATACATCTCAGACCAAATAGCAAGTTGTCAAATCACCATGGTAACTTGCTATTGAATCCATGAACACAACAGTCATTACAGGAGACATAGATAGGGAAAAGATTGTGTCTAGGAGGAATGAGTTCCTAAACACTTCAGTCATGTCACCTTCCAAGCTCCTCTCCCATCTCATAGAATTCCTCCACATTCTGTTGCCGGAATCCGCTCATGGTGCCCGGATGGTGAGACTCGATGATAGATATACACGACTCCCTTCAGACACCCGGTATTCGCTCCGTATTTCCGGACTCCCTACAATTCTGCATGCCTTAGTGCTGACGTCACCCGCCTTTCTGACCAACTCGGAAGACCGTGGGAACGGAGCCACGCCTCTTCCTTCCCAGCTCTGCGTATTCTGGGCTGTGATTGGCGAACGGGAGTGCTGCTGTCCGCATTCCTTTCTCCAGACACTGCGGTCTAGTCTGGGGGGGGGGATTATAGGAGTGATGTCATGCTGCAACATTGTGTAGTTCAGGTGCCCTCCACATTGCTGCATTCTTCTGCTGTGAGCACGGCAGTCTGGGCATGTCATAGTCCATAGCTCCCAACTGTCCCTGATTTGGAGCGATGTCCCTCTGTCCCTCTTTCCTCCTCATTTTGGTCTGATGTATAAACCTGTATATAAAATACACTATTTATCAAAAAGTGTTTCCCAGTGCTAAACCTTTCATCCAAATTCTAAATTGCTGCATTTGTACATTTCAAAAACCAGTATAAAGGAATAGTGGTGGTAAAAAAAAAAAACACTTGTGGTTTTAACTAATAACATTTTAGTATAATTCTCCTTTAAGGGGGCGTGGCAGGGGGTGTGTCCTATGCCTGCATACTTTTGCTAATAGGTGTCCATTATTCCCATCTCAAAAAGTTGGGAGGTATGCATAGTCTTTATTATGTGCCTGGTGTTATGTGCGCTTTAGTTCTATTACCTGTGGGATATATTGTAGTAATTTCAGTGGCGTCACTAGAGTTGGTGTCACCTGGTGCGGTGAAACATGGTGTCACCCCCCACTGAGCAGGCTAGTGCATCGGCAGTTCTCCCCCCAGCCTGCCACAGTTGATGGAGCCAGGATGGGATTGGAGGAATGGATGGAGCCGGAGTGGGATCAGGGGATGAATGGGGGGGGGGATGGATAGAGCTGGGATGGGAATAGGAGAAAGGATGGAGCCAGGGTGGGATTGGGGTGATGGATGGGAATGGAAGAATGGATGGAGCCGGGGTGGGATTGGGGTGATGGATGGGAATAGGAGAAAGGATGGAGCCAGGGTGGGATTGGGGTGATGGATGGGAATAGGAGAAAGGATGGAGCCAGGGTGGGATTGGGGTGATGGATGGGAATGGATGGAGCCAGGGTGGGATTGGGGTGATGGATGGGAATGGGAGAATGGATGGAGCCAGGGTGGGATTGGGGTGATGGATGGGAATGGATGGAGCCAGGGTGGGATTGGGGTGATGGATGGAAATAGGAGAAAGGATGGAGCCAGGGTGGGATTGGGGTGATGGATGGGAATGGATGGAGCCAGGGTAGGATTGGGGTGATGGATGGGAATGGGTGAATGGATGGAGCCAGGGTGGGATTGGGGTGATGGATGGGAATGGGGGAAAGGATGGAGCCAGGGTGGGATTGGGGTGATGGATGGGAATGGGAGAAAGGATGGAGCCAGGGTGGGATTGGGGTGATGGATGGAAATGGGAGAATGGATGGAGCCGGGGTGGGATTGGGGTGATGGATGGGAATGGGGGAAAGGATGGAGCCGGTGTGGGATTGGGGTGATGGATGGGAATGGGAGAAAGGATGGAGCCAGGGTGGGATTGGGGTAATGGATGGGAGTGTGAGAAAGGATGGAGCCAGGGTGGGATTGGGGTGATGGATGGGAATGGGAGAAAGGATGGAGCCAGGGTGGGATTGGGGTGATGGATGGGAATGGGAGACAGGATGGAGCCAGGGTGGGATTGGGGTGATGGATGGGGGGGAATGGATGGTGTCAGGATGGGATCAGGGGGAATGGATGGGATCGGGGGTACTGGATTAAGCTGGGATGGGATCAGGGGGGATGGATGGAGCCGGGATGGGGGGAATGGATGGGGATGGGATTGGGAGAAACAAAGGAGCCAGGGTGGGATTGGGGTGGTGGATGGGTGGACCTGGGATGGGATTGTGGGGGAAAAGATGAAGCCAGGGTGGGATCGGGGGGGGGGGGATGGAGCCGGGATGGAATCGGGGGGGGTGGAGCTGGGATGGGATCTTTGTGGAGCCGGGATGGAATCAGGGGGGGTGGAGCTGGGATGGGATCTTTCATGGGGGGGGGTTAAAGGATATGTGCTTTGGGAGGGGAGAGGAATTGTGCTGGGGGGTGGGGGGTGGGGTCAAACATCAAATCTACCCTCCTCCTAGCACAAGTCCTCTCCAACCCAAAACAAAGCACTCCCGAGCACATATCCTCTAACCCCCTCCCTAAAATCGCTCCTGGCAGCACAAATGTTATCTGCCCAGAACCCCCCCCCCCCCCTTTCCCAATCATCATGTAAGACTCCTATTGTTATTACAGACCTCGTAGGGCAGGTGTCCCTCCTCCTCCCCCACTCTTCCTCCTGTCCTGTGTACATGAACATTAGAGCCGAGGAGGAGGCTATAGTCCGGTCCGGTTCCGGTTTGTAGGAGGGATGATCGGAGTCAGGCACCCTGTCTGTCAGTGTTTCTGCCTCACTCCCTCCTCCCCCACCCACCCCACACATCGCGTGGCGCTAAGGGGATAGGAGAGATCCCGGAAGGGAAAGAGGGAGCCGCAGTACCCAGTGTCAGTCCAGACCTGGTGTCACCCGGGTGCGGATTAGCCAGTGCTGGAAAATAATGGTGGCCACACAAAATATTGACACTTTGTTCCCAATTTGGACATTTTCACTTAGGGGTGTACTCACTTTTGTTGCCAGCGGTTTAGACATTAATGGCTGTGTGTTGAGTTATTTTGAGGGGACAGCAAATTTACACTGTTATACAAGCTGTACACTCACTACTTTACATTGTAGCAAAGTGTCATTTCTTTAGTGTTGTCACATGAAAAGATAGAATAAAATATTTACAAAAATGCGAGGGGTGTACTCACTTTTGTGAGATACTGTATGCACTTTTATGATTTGGCAGGAAAAAAAGTGGCTCTGTAAGTACATTTTAAGATTTTTGCCAGGAAAAAAATGGTGTAGTTAGTACATTTTAGGTTTCACTTCAGAGGGAGTTGGCAGACTAGTATCCCCCTTCCTGTTCCTGATCTCATTGCTGTTATCTAGTGTTCAGGATGTTGTATAGGGAAATTGGTTACAATAAATCAAGTCTAACCAATCTACTTCCAATGAAGACAGTACTCAATTCTAAACACTTCAGGCTGGGTTCACACTTATGAGAATTGTATGCGGGTTTTCTTCGCATCCAATTCGCATAGCAGGAGATTGTGACCAGCTCTCTATGGAGCCATTTTACACATCTCCGCAGCGGCTCCAGCGTGAATTGCACAGGGGTCAGTGTGCATCTTTTGGTTCATTTCAGGTCCGAATTCAGGCAAAAAATTTGGGCTGAAATTGGACCCAAAACTGTGAATGGAGACGCATCGGACTCCTGCTGTCAGCCACTGCGTGTTCCAGTGTGTACCCATCCTCAGAGTTCAGTATCAGTGCAAAGCCAAGAAGGAGAATGGAGACTCTGGGGGAGATTTACTAAAACTGGAGAGTGCAAAATCTGGTGCAGCTCTGCAAAGAAAACCCATCAGCTTCCAGATTATATTGTCAAAGCTTAAAGTGATTGTAAAGTTTCGTTTTTTTTTTTTTTTTTTTTTATAAAAATATTAAACATGTTATACTTACCTGCTCTGTGCAGTGGTTTTGCACAGGGCAGCGCGGATTCTCCTCTTGCACCTCTGGCCGTAGCTCCTGGCCCCTCCCTCCTGTTGAGTGTCCCCACAGCAAGCAGTTTGATCAGAGCTGCTGCTCCATGTGTCCATTCAGACACGGAGCTGTGGTTTGGCCTCGCCCCCTCTCTCTCTCTCATGATTGGCTAACTGACTTTGATTGACAGCAGCAGGAGCTAATGGCGCCGCTGTGTCTCAGCCAATCGGGAGGGAGAGTCCCAGACTGACAAGGCACTTGTGGACATCACTGGATAGAAATGGGGCTCAGGTAAGTATTAGGGGGGCTGTTGCACACATAAGGCTTTTTATCTTAATGCATAGACTGTATTAAGATAAAAAAAAACCTTCTAACTTAACAACCCCTTTAATTGAACAAGCTGAAGTTGGCTGCCATGCACAGCTATACCAAATTTTGCACTCACCAGTTTTAGTAAATCATCCCCTCTGTCTACCCAGTTTTCATTGGCAACACAAAGACACACACACACACACCAGCAGGGGGTCTATATAGGCCCCAGACATCTTCAAAAAGGAACCTAATCCTTAATTTAAAAAAAAGTTTAGAAATAATTTTGATGTCATCTAAATAATATTATATAGATTAAATATACAAATAAGAGTATCATCCGTTTTTTAAATTTATGTACCTTCCGTTTTCACAGTTTTTCATAAACATGTAAATGTAAACGTACACATATTTATTAACTAAATGCAATGTAATCTTTTATATTTACCTGGGACATTTAACTCCTTCACGCCTATTGGTAAAACAAATCTTAATGCCCAAGTACAATTTTTCAATTTTGACATGTGTTAGTAAAACCGTACACATATATCACTACTTTGCGCATCCAGGTGGGTTATACCTTGTTTCTTTCAGGACAAGATGGGCTTTCATTTGGTAATAAATGGTTATGGATATCTCCTGATTTTTTTTATTATCAAAAGGAAAACTGGCCCAAAAATAGTAAAAAAAAAAAATATATTTTTTAAATGTAGCTGTATATTTCTTGTTACTATTATTACCTACCACCAAAGAACAACCCAAAATAAATTCTCCTTCTCCTGACAATCACAGCGATACCACATATGTGTATATCAGTTGTTTGCATCCGTAGTACAGCCCAGAATCAATGGTGCACATTTTGCTTTTATTTATTTATTTATTTAATTATTTTGTCCTACCTAAAACACATTGATGCTATTTTAAAGAAAAATATCCTGACCAAAAAATATTGACCCTGACCTTTTGACCCTTACTTGACCCAAACACTAACCCTGGCACTGACCTAGATCAAACCTTGATCTAGGTATTTTTTATTTATTTTTCTTTCTTTCTTTTTTTTACACACACTTTTTTTCCTCTCAGCAAGGAAAGAGAAAGATACATTACAACGTCATTGGATGGCCACGCCCCATGCTTATATAAGAGGTGCCAAACAGTGGGGAACATAACAGAAGAGTTGAAGTCATCATGTTTGCATGTGCTGGATGGCATCCCATCATGAATGAAATGTCACTACCTGACACTTCATATGAAGCTGTAAAAAAAAAACTTGCTGAAACATGCATCACACAGATCCATGACAGAGCCAACACTGCACTAGCATGCAGGTCAAATATGGTCCTTGGCATGTGCAACAATGACATTCCACCTATAACCCCAATGTAGAAAAATAAATATATGCATATTCTTATCTGAAACAAATGAAAATATGTTTGTTGTTAAGTATAACCAAGATATTTCATCCATAATCCTCATGAAGAACAATATTTATACCCATATTCCTTTCAGAAACAGGTCAAATGTATTATGTAGGATGTGAAACCATGATAATCCATCCATAATCCCCATATAGAAAAATAATTATATGCAAGTTCTTATCTGAAATAGATTAAATATGTTCCTTATTAAATGTAACCCTGATATTCCATCTATATTGCTCACGTAGAACAGTAATAATATGGAGACGCACTAAATTGCATCTTGGGATGATGGGAGGATTGGCTGCAATTCTCAGCACTCTCACTAGATGTCAGTATACCTATTACACAAGTTTATGGTAATTACTCAATTGATACTCAAGATATGTAATTCTTTTCTGCAGTGCTGGATACTATGTTGCAAGAAGTAGTTGCTAATGCTTAACTATTGACTTGATATATATGCAGCTGTGCAATAGCATTAAAGTAAATTATAGAGAAATAATGGAAAAATTACTCAATATATTTAGATTACTGTGTTCATACAATTATTGTTTTGTATGGGGAATATAGATGGAATATCACAGTTACACTTAACAAGCAACATATTTAACCTATTTCTGATAAAAAATATGCATATAATTATTTCCTGACAGACTCCATGGCAGCCAACGTGTGGGTTTAGTCCCGCCTCTACTACCCTATAGGACACTACTCCCATAAATCTTTGCTCCTCACCAGCAGCCGTGTTCTTTTTTTGTCCTCCTCCAAGGACCTAGTTAAAATGGTCTTTCTACCCGAAGATTATTTTCTCCCTGCGATCAGATCTGGCGAGCGATTCCTAAGCTGGGATCGCAGTATTCCAATAAGCCCTAGCTACTAGCAGGGTATGGAAGGGGCATATGGAAGAGGCGCTGAAGACGGTGTAGTCCTAGCCACTGGCAGGCGAACCCCAACTGGTCATACAGCCTAGCTACTAGCAGGTGACCCTTGTTGCCCAGGAATAAGTCCGGTCTGTGCTGTGTTACCTGACCCAGGTCTCGATCGCAGCAGGAGTGGTGAGTCCGTTCCGTTTTCTCTGTTATGGCAGCAGTTTGTGTATTCCTTCCCTGTGTTTGTCTCTGCTTGTGTCCTGTGTCCTTCCCCGCACTGTCGGGTACAGTGTAGCTGGTAGATATGGCGGCTGGTTCCCTCTGTGTTCCAGCCGCCGTTCACTTCCTGGTTTCGTTTTCGCGGCCGTTCTGCGCATGCGCGGGTCCGGCGCGAGAACGAGGCTTGGTTCGCGCACGCGCATAGCGGTAACTGCGCGTGCGCACTAGCGGCACGGCGGTGACGTCACAGGGGTGCCAGATTTAAATTTGGGAAAATGGTCTGCAGGCTTGGGAATGCTTGCAGACTGTCGGCAGTGTATCCCCTTGCTCTGATTCTGCTATATCAGGTGAGGGGGCTTCTGAGGACAGGTTTTGTGGCCTGCCCTTACTGCTTTCTAATTCCTATCTGGTTGCCTTGTTGTTTCAGCCCCGATGGATCCCTCCGGGAGCATTAGCGCTTCACCGCCTGCCTCTGGCCAGCCCTCTCGCAACAGGTACTTGGTAGGGGGGTTCCTGCCTGGGTGTTGCGGGGGGGGGGGGTTATGGAGCATCAGTTATCTGTTGTCTCCATTAACACAGAAGGACTTGTGTTTTTTCTTTTCAGCCCTTCTAGGTCTACTCAACAACGTAGCTCGCACAGAAGTGGTTCCTCTAGATCACAGCACCGGCATTCCTCTTCCAGATCTGGACATCACGGTTCCTCCTCGAAATCGAGACACCGTAGCCGGGAACCATCTCGCCCTTCCAAATCTCACTCCAGTCATGCAGCCGAAGGAGCCTGCTGGGGGTGTAGGGCAAAGGTTCCTATAGGCAAATCCCTCTGTGATACCTGCTATGTAAAAGCAACAGGTGAAAGAGGTGGATCGGATCAGCAACTCAAGTCTCTGGTGGAGAAGATCGTGAAAGAGAATCTAAAGGAATTGGGGTCTAGCCAATCCCATGTTTCTCCTACAGAGCCTCCAGATCCACCAATTAGGGATACCCAGGCTCAGGACACTTGTGAGTCCTCTTTACCCAGTCACCTGTCTGCTGTCTCCTCAGATAGTGATTCAGAAGGAGAAGACCCTTATACTGGATTTAGTTTTGACTTACTTCCTCCTCTGATTAAAGCCATAAAGGAAACTTTAAACTGGGAAGAGCCAGTGACGGCCCCTGCAAAACAGAGGAAGTTCTTCAAGCAGCTGAAGAAGGAACGTGTCAGCTTCCCCTTTTTCACTGAATTAGGTGAAGTTATCACGGATGAGTGGGGAAAGGTAGAGAAAAAGAACTCCCTTCTCTCTAAAATTCAAAGGCTTTATCCCTTCAAGGAAGAAGAAGTTAAGCAACTGGAGTCTGCTCCGCTAGTGGATGCAGCTGTGATGAGATTGGTCAGGCATGTGACCCTCCCTCTGGAAGACACGGTCTCGTTCAGAGACGCCCTGGACAGACGGATAGACTCGGATTTGAAGCGGGTCTATCTCACAGCAGGCATGGCATGTAAACCAGCCTTGGCTCTGGCCACCATGTCTGGGGCCATGGAGACGTGGTCAGATAGCGTGGACGAGACACTTAGAGGTGTCTCGGAGGAAGCGGCCAGGAGTTCGCCCATCCAGGAATTAAGGTTAGCCTCATCCTTTCTGGGGGAGGCTTCAATCGACATTATCCGCTTGGTGGCTAGAGTTATGTTGTCTGCTGTTACTGCCAAGCGTGCCCTTTGGCTTCGCCCCTGGCTGGCAGACCCAGCATCAAAGCAGGTTTGGTGCCGTATCCCCTTCGATGGGTCTTCTCTTTTCGGTAATAAATTAGACAGCGCCATAACCCGTGCCACCGGGGGTAAGTCGGGGTTCCTCCCTCAGGACAGGCGATTACAAGGCCAGAGAAGATCGTTTCCAAGGAAACAGAACCAGGATCGTGCCAGGGAAGCACGTGGATACAGGCCGGGCCGTGAGTTCTCCAGATCCTGGAAGGCCAGACAATCTTCTTTTAAGAAGACTGCTAAGAGTAGTATGTCGGGTGAGAAGGAACCGACCAAGTCTTTTTGAGATGGGGCCCGCCCAGGCAGGCCAGGTGGGGGCTCGCCTCCTCCGCTTTCGGCATGTTTGGGCGGCCTCGATCCAGGACTTTTGGACCGTAAGGACGATTTCCTCAGGCCACACCTGGGTTTTCAGCAGTGCTCCCAGGCTCAGGTGTGTCCCCACATCTCTTCCAGCCAAAGAAGAAAAAAGAAAAATCCTTTTAGCTTACGTGAGATCTTTGTTAGATCAAGGCGCGGCTATTCCTGTCCCAGACGACCAACGTGGCATGGGGATGTATTCTCCTCTTTTCATGGTCCAGAAAAAGAATGGAGCATGGCGACCTGTCATTGATTTGACGCACCTGAACCACTTCATCAAAAAGGAAAGGTTCAAAATGGAAACCCTGTCCACAATTCGACAGTCAGTTCAACCAGGAGACTGGCTCATTTCAATAGATCTCAAGGACGCCTATTTCCACGTTCCAGTGGCAGCAGACTTTCAACGCTTTCTCCGTTTTTCCATAGGCCAACTACACTTACAATTCACATGCCTTCCCTTCGGTCTGTCCACCTCTCCACGGGTCTTCTCGAAGGTCTTGTTGGCCGTTGTGGCTCTACTGAGAACCAGAGGGATCCGTCTTCACCACTATCTGGACGATCTCCTCCTACTGGCGCAAGACAGAGATTGCCTCCTGAAACACAGAGATATGGTCATCTCAACTCTCCAAGAATTCTGATGGCTCCTGAACCGGGAGAAGAGCCAACTAGAGCCTTCTCAGTCTCTCGTGTTCCTCGGGGCCCTCTTCGATACAGCGAAAGGCACAATTTCCTTACCCGAGGAGAAGATCACAATAGTTCGGGACAGGATTCGCCTGGCTCTCTCCTCTTCTCATCTCCGGGCCCTCCAGTGTCTGAGAATCATAGGCACCATGGTGTCCACAATACCAATGGTGAAATGGGCTCAGTGGAGGATGCGTCCTTTCCAGAAGGGATTTCTTCTTCAATGGTCGGGCGACAAGAATCAGCGCGTTTGCATCTCTCAGACCATGAGGGGTTCCCTCCCCTGGTGGCTTCAGAAAGAGAATCTGCGCAGGTGTCACTCCATCCTTCCCATCACTTGGATCACTGTGACATCAGACGCCAGCGAGAGAGGCTGGGGTGCTCATTGCCTAGCGGAAGTGGCTCAAGGCTCCTGGGATTTCCCAGCGCGGAGATTGGTGTCAAATATCCTAGAGTTGCGTGCAGCCTTCCAGGCACTGCTGGCATTTCATCATCTGATAGCAGGGACATCCGTGTTACTCAAACTGGACAATACGACGGCAGTAGCCTATGTAAGGAAACAAGGGGGTACCAAGAGCCTGTCTCTGCTACAAGAAGTGGAACCAATAATGGTCTGGGCCCAGAAGAATCTGGTCAACCTAACGGCAACCTATGTTCCAGGGATTCTCAATGTCCAAGCGGATTTTCTCTCACGAGTCCACTTGGACAACAACGAGTGGTCTCTCCACGAGGATGTGTTCAGATGGATTCTAACACTGGGGATCTCGCCACAGGTCGATCTCTTCGCCTCCCCGTACAACAAAAAGCTAACGAGGTACTACGCAAGGTTTCGAGATCCACAGGCCTACGGGATAGACGCACTGACAGAACGTTGGTGGTTCCACAGAGCCTATGCCTTCCCTCCGACACCTATCATCTTCCAGTTCCTGCGGAGGCTCAGGTGGGAGGAGGTGGAGATAATAGCCATCATTCCTTACTGGCCCAACAGGCCTTGGTTTCCTCTTCTATCACTCCTCAGCTTCCGAGAACCAGTTCTTCTTCCAACCAGAACGGATCTACTCTCCCAAGGCATGATTCTCCATCCGTGCCCAGCTCACCTACAGTTGAGGGCTTGGTTCTTGAGAGGGGTAGGTTGGAAGCACTAGGTTGCCCTAAGGAGGTTATTCCTACACTTCTGAATGCAAGAAGACAAAGCACTAACAAGGTGTATGAGCGTATTTGGACAAGGTTCTCGATCCATATGTCGTCCAGGGCCAAGTCATGTGGCGCACCTGCAGTCCAGGACATCTTGAGCTTCCTCCAATCAGGCCTGGATTTGCCCTTATCTGTCAGCTCACTGCGTGTACAGGTTTCAGCGATCTCAGCCTTTACTGGGGTGTCCTGGGCCAGACATGCCCTTATTCAACAATTCTTCAAAGGAGCAATTAGAATGAGGCCTCAAAGGAAACCCAGGTTCCCTAAATGGGATCTACCTCTAGTTCTTGAGTTCTTCTCTCAACTCGTTAAACCACTGTCTGTTAGAGATCTTACTATCAAGACTGCCTTTTTGATTGCCATCACCTCAGCCAAGAGGGTGTCCGAGATCCAGGCCTTAGGGTCAAAAGAACCTTTCTTAACCTTCTTTCCAGACAGAGTGACTCTAATTCCAATGCTAGGGTCAAACCCTAAGGTCACCTCAATCTTTCACGAGAATCAAGAGATCTCACTTCCTACCTTTAGATCTGCTGGAAATCTAGAAATACATCCACTCGATGTTGGCGTCTCCTTGAAGCAATATCTAGAAGTAACGGCTCCCTTCCGTCAATCGGATTATCTCTTTGTGTCGTTCTACGGGAAGAACAAGGGGCTCCGAGCCTCAGTCAGATCCATTGCTGCATGGGTTGTACAGGCAATTCAATGGGCATATAGAGAGAAGGGCTTGGCTCCTCCAGAAGCGGTGACAGCACACTCGACTAGAAGTCTTTCGACCTCGTGGGCAGCTTCTCGTCACGTCTCGCCTGAAGTGATTTGCAGGGCGGCTTCTTGGTCATCGATCCATACCTTCATGTCCCACTATTGTGTTGAGCCAGCTGCTCTATCCTCAGTTGATTTTGGTGTTAAAGTACTGTCAGTGGACGGTATTAAATAAATCTTTGTTTCTTCAGCATTTTGCCCACCCGGGTGTGTACGGCGAGTTATTTCCCACACGTTGGCTGCCATGGAGTCTGTCAGGAAAACGGAAAATTCCTATCAAAATACTTACCGTAATTTTCCTTTCCTGATGGACTCCATGGCAGCAGGAGTTCCCTCCCAAATGACTGGAGTAGGCTAGTTATCGAACACGGCTGCTGGTGAGGAGCAAAGATTTATGGGAGTAGTGTCCTATAGGGTAGTAGAGGCGGGACTAAACCCACACGTTGGCTGCCATGGAGTCCATCAGGAAAGGAAAATTACGGTAAGTATTTTGATAGGAATTTTCCGTTTTTTTCTACATAAGGATTATGGGTGAAATATTATTGTTACACATTCCAAGCAACATATTTAACCTGTTTCTGATAAGAATAAGGGTATAATTATTTTTATACATGGGGATTATGGAGGGGAAATATCATACTTACACTTAATAAGGAACATATTTAACATATTTTTAATAAGAATATGCATATCATTATTTTACTGCATGAAGATTATGGGTGGAATAGCGTGGTTATACATGCCAAGGAAGGACCGTATTTGACCTGTGTCTGATAAGAATATGGGTATCATTTTTTTCTGCAAGGGGATTGGAGGAGGATGGGGGAAATATCATAGTTACACACTTTATGTATTGTATTTGACCTGTTTCTGATAGGAATATGGGTATAATTTTTGTTCTACATGGGGATTATGGATGGAATAATATGGTTACAGTTAACAAGGAACATATTCCTGTTTCTGATAAGAATATGCATATAATTATTTTTCTACAAGGGGATTATGGGTGAAATATCATGCTTACACATCCCATGTCCGTTTTGCTGATTTTGCATACTGCGTTTATGCGCGTTTACGTTTAGAAGCATTTATTTACAGATAACCTCAGGTTTATCTGCTTTCAAAAACGTCAGTAAACTCAACTGCCTCTAAACAACTATAAACAACTTAGTTTATAGCTGAGCAATGAGTTTAGCAGCTGCAGTGTACATGGGGCCTTTTATAGGTAAGAATATTGATGAATCATGGATACACATTCTACCTAATGAATTTGACATTTCTCATAGGAATAGGTGTATAATTATTGTTCTACATGGGGATTATGGATGGAATATCATGGTTACACTTAACAAGTAACATATTTAACCTATTCCTGATAAGATTTTTTTTTTCTACATAGGGACTATGGGTGGAATACCATGGTTACATATGCCAAGGACCATATTTGACCTGTGTCTGATGGGTATAAATTATTTTGTACAAGGGGATTGGGGGTATCATTGTTACACAGCCTGCATAGTGTATTTTACCTGTTTCTGATAGGACTATGGGTATAATTGTAGTTATACATGGGCATTATAGATGGAATATCATGGTTACATGTAACAAGGAACATATTTAACCTGTAACTGGAAAGATTATTGGTAAATTTAATTTTCTACAAGGGGATTATGGGTGGAATATAATAGTTAAACAGACCTAGGAACACATTTGACCTTTTTCTGATAAGAGTTTGAGTATACAGTGGGGCAAAAAAAGTATTTAGTCAGCCACCAATTGTGCAAGTTCTCCCACTTAAAAAAGATGAGAGAGGCCTGTAATTGTTATCATAGGTATACCTCAACTATGAGAGACAAAATGTGGAAACAAATCCAGACAATCACATTATCTGATTTTTGAAAGAATTTAATGCAAATTATGGTGGAAAATAAGTATTTGGTCACCTACAAACAAGCAAGATTTCTGGCTCTCACAGACCTGTATCTTCTTCTTTAAGAGGCTCCTCTGTCCTCCACTCATTACCTGTATTAATGGCACCTGTATGAACTTGTTATCAGTATAAAAGACACCTGTCCACAATCTCAAACAGTCACACTACAAACTCCACTATAGTGAAAACCAAAGAGCTGTCGAAGGACAACAGAAACAAAATTGTAGACCTCCACCAGGCTGGGAAGACTGAATCTGCAATAGGCAAGCAGCTTGGTGTGAAGAAATCAACTGTTGGAGCGATCTTGGGCTCCACGCAAGATCTCACCCCGTGGTGTCAAAATGATCACAAGAACGGGGACCAAAAATCCCAGAACCATACGGGGGGACCTAGTGAATGACCTGCAGAGAGCTGGGACCAACGTAACAAAAGCTACCATCAGTAACACACTACGCTGCCAGGGACTCAGATCCTGCAGTGCCAGACATGTCCCCCTGTTTAAGCCAGTATATGTCCGGGCCCGTCTAAGGTTTGCTAGAGAGCATTTGGATGATCCAGAAAAGGATTGGGAGTATGTCATATGGTCAGATGAAACCTGAATACCTACTGTGAAGCATGGGGGTGGCAACATCATGCTTTGGGGCTGTTTCTCTGCAAAGGGAACAGGACGACTGATCCGTGTACATGAAAGAATGAATGGGGCCATGTATCGTAAGATTTTGAGTGCAAACCCCCTCCCATCAGCAAGGGCATTGAAGATGAAACGTGGCTGAGTCTTTCAGCATGACAATGATCCCAAACACACTGCCCGGGCAATGAAGGAGTGGCTTCCGAAGAAGCATTTCAAGGTCCTGGAGTGGCCTAGCCAGTCTCCAGATCTCAACCCCATAGCAAACCTTTGGAGGGAGTTGAAAGTCCATGTTGCCCAGCAACAGCCCCAAAACATCACTGCTCCAGAGGAGATCTGCATATAGGAATGGGCCAACATACCAGCAACAGTGTGTGACAAACTTGTGAAGACTTACAGAAAACGTTTGACCTCTGCCATTGCCAACAAAGGATATATAAAAAAGTATTGAGATGAACTTTTGATATTGACAAAATACTTATTTTCCACCATAATTTGCAAATAAATTCTTTCAAAAATCAGACAATGTGATTGTCTGGATTTGTTTCCACATTTTGTCTCTCATAGTTGAGGTATACCTATGATGACAATTACAGGCCTCTCTCATCTTTTTAAGTGGGAGAACTTGCACAGTTGGTGGCTGACTAAATACTTTTTTGCCCCACTGTAATTATTTTTCTATATGGGGATTATGGATGGAAAATCATGGTTACATATTCCAAGAACACATTTGACTTATTTCTGATATGAATATGGGTAAAATATTTTTTTTTATATATGGGGATCATGGGGAGAATATCATCGTTACACTTAACAAGGAACATATTTAACCACTTAAGGGCCGAGCCTCTTTCTGAGATTTGGTGTTTACAAGTTAAAAACATTTTTTTTGCTAGAAAATTACTTAAAACCCCCCAAACATTATTTTATTTGTTTTCTAACACCCTAGAGAATAAAATGGCAGTTGTTGCAATACTTTCTGTCAAACCGTATTTGCACAGCGGTCTTACAAGCGCACTTTTTTTTGGGAAAAAATACACTTTTTTGAATTAAAAAATAAGACAACAGTAAAGTTAGCCCATTTTTTTTTTATATTGTGAAAGATAATGTTATGCAGAGTAAATTGATACCCAACATGTCAGGCTTAAAAATTTCGCCCGCTCGTGGAATGGCGACAAACTTTTACCCTTAAAAATCTCCATAGGCGACGTTTAAAAAATTCTACCGCTTGCATGTTTTGCGTTACAGAGGAGGTCTAGGGCTAGAATTATTGCTCTCGCTCTACCTATCATGGCGATACCTCACATGAGTGGTTTGAGCACCGTTTTCATATGCGGGCGCTACTCACGTATGCGTTCGCTTCTGCACGCGAGCTCGGCGGGGCGCATTTAAAAAAAAAAAAAATTCTTATTTATTTTACCTTTTTACCTTATTTTTTATATTTTTACACTGTTCTTTTAAAAAAGAAATATTGTGTTACTTTTTTTCCCATTACAAGGAATGTAAACATCCCTTGTAATAGAAAAAAAGCATGACAGGACCTCTTAAATATGAGATCTGGGGTCAAAAAGACCTTAGATCTCATATTTACAATAAAATGAAATAAAAAAAATAATTAAATGTCATTTGAAAAAAAAAAAGTTCCTTTAAGAGCTATGGGTGGAAGTGACGTTTTGACGTCACTTCCGCCCTGCAATGATATTATTATTATTACTATTATTATACAGGATTTATATAGCGCCAACAGTTTACGCAGCGCTTTACAAAATAAAAAGGAGACAATACAGTTATAATACAATAAAATAGAAGAGGATTAAGATGAACCTGTTCAGAAGAGCTTACAATCTAATAGAGTGGGACAGGTGGTACAAAAGGTTATAACTGTGGGGAATGAGCTGATGGAAGTGGTAAAAGATTAGTTGGAGACGTGATAGGCTTTCCTGAAGAGATGCGTTTTCAAGGATTGCCTGAAGGCAGCAAGAGTAAGGGATAGCTGGACAGGTGGAGGTAGCGAGTTCCAGAGGATGGGAAAGGCTCTGGAGAAATTCTGGAGAGGAGTATGTATGGAGGAGACGAGAGAGCTTGAGAGTAGGAGGTCTTGAGAAGAGCGGAGAGGATGATTTGGGTGATATTTGGAGACAAGATTAGTGATGTAGCTCGGGGCAGAGTTGTGAATGGCTTTGTATGTTGTGGTTAGTATTTTTAATTTAATTTGCTGGGTGATTGGGAGCCAGTGTAGGGATTGGAGTAGAGGGTTGGCAGACACTGAGCGGTTGGTAAGGGGGATAAGTCTGGCAGCAGCATTCATGATAGACTGAAGAGGGGAGGAGCCTATGTAGAGGCAGGCCAATGAGAAGGGAGTTGCAATAGTCAAGGTGAGAGATAACAAGTGAGTGAATGAGGAGCTTGGTGGTTTTATTTGTTAAAAAGGGGCGAAATTTAGAGATGTTACGGAGGTGAATTCTACAAACTTTTGACAACAATTGGACTTGAGGCTGAAATGACAAGTTAGAGTCTAGGAGTACACCTAGTACCCTGGCGTGAGGGGAGGGACTGATAGTTGCATTGTTGATTTTGATGGAAAAGTCACAGGGGGTGCACGGATGGGGGGGAATATTAATAGCTCAGTTTTAGAGAGATTTAGTTTAAGGAAGTGGTGCGACATCCATGCTGATATGTCAGTGAGTAAGGTAGTAATGCTAGAGGAGACTGAAGGAGTGAGGTGAGGAGTAGACAAGGCAGATAGATTTGGGTGTATAAGTATTATTGGAAGCTGTGGGCAGTTATCAAGTGACCAAGGGAGGAGGTGTAGATAGAGAAGAGAAGGGGTCCAAGAACAGAGCCTTGGGGGACCCCCACAGAAAGGGGCAATGGAGAGGAGGAGACAGAGTTGTAGGAGGTGACACTGAAGGAGCGCTGTGATAGATAGGCAGAGAACCAGGATAGAGCAGAATGTCGGAGGCCAAGGGAATGTCGTTTATTGAGAAGGAGCAGGTGGTCATCAGTATCAAAGGTCGCAGAGAGGTCAAGTAGTAGGAGTATGGAATACTGGCTGTTGGTTTTAGCAGTTAGTAAATCGTTAGTGATTTTTAGTAAGGCAGTTTCCGTGGAGTGCTGCAAGCGAAAGCCAGACTGTAAGGGGTCAAGAAGGTTATTTTCACTGAGGTAGGAGCCAAGACGGTTGTAGACTAAGCGTTCTAGAAGTTTAGAGGTGAATGGGAGCAATAAGATGGGTCTTAATTTGTTCAGGTTGGTGGGGTCCAGTGAGGGCTTTTTAAGTATGGGAGTGATCTGCGCATGTTTTAGAGGAAAGGGGAAGGTGCCACTAGAGAGGGAGAGATTGAAGATGTGAGTGAGGGAGCATAGGATAGAAGAACAGGGTGACCGTAGTAGTTGTGAGAGAACAGGATCCAACTGGTTAGGTGGGCATCTGAGAAAAGTTTTGTATCCTTTTCAGTAGTAGCCAATTCAAAAGAGGAGTGTTGAATGTGCTGTTGGGCAAGGTATGTTGGGCGGGGAAGATGTACGCAAAGTGGAGGTGTCCTCACGAATTGCATCCATCTTGTCTTTGAAGTGATTGGCAATCTCTTGGGCAGTGAGTGAGTTAGTGGGTAGAGGGGGTGGGGGACGAAGCAGAGAGTTAAAGGTTGAGAAGAGCCGACAGGGACTGGATGACAAAGTATTAATAAGAGAGACAAGGTAGGCTTGTTTGGCAGCATGGAGGCAGGAATTGTATTTTAGAAGGGCAGATTTATATAGAGTGAAGTCTTGCAGGCATTTGGTTTTACGCCACAGTCGTTCAAGAGCTCAGCAATGTCTCTTGAGATTTCTAGTGATGTCAGTTTGCCAGGGTTGTAACGGTCGGGGCCTGATTCTGCATGTGGTTAGAGGAGCAAATGCACATGAGAGTGAACTGTTGTAGACAGAGGTGACCAGGTCAGGACAGAACAGGGGAGAGATTATGTCATATAGGTGGTCAGTAGCAGAATAGAGAAGGGTTAAAGTGGCGAAGGTTCCTACAAGTAATTGTTTGCTGCTTGGAGGGATGGGTGGTTGGAGGCAAGGATACAGTGAAACTAATAAGGTAGTGATCAGAGAGAGGAAAGGGAGTGTTTGTGAGGTTGCAGAGATGGGAGAATACAAGGTCAATGGTATTACCAATGGAGTGAGTGGAAGTATGTGTCCATTGGGTTAGGTCAAAAGATGAGGTTAAGTCGAGAAGTTTAGCTGTAGTTGGGCTGTTAACATTGACAGGAATGTTGAAGTCACCAAGAATGATCGTGGGTATTTCAGAGGAGAGAAAGTAGGGCAGCCAGTAGTCATCAAGAAAGCGTGATACCGGTCCAGGAGGCTGATAAATTGCTGCAGTCTTCAGAGAAATAGGAAAAAACAGACAAATACAATGCATCTCGAAAGAAGAGAGGGATAGAGAGGGAGTGATAGGAAGGACTTGGAAGGTGTTTTGTGGGGATAAAAGGAATCCAACTTCACCTCCTTTCTGTCTGTTGGTTGTGGGGGAGTGAGTCCAATGGAGGCCACCATGGGAGAGGGCAGCAGGAGAAGCTGAGCCAAAATTTTGAAGCCAGGTTTCGGTTATAGCGAGTATGTGAATGCCATGAGAGATGAAGAGGTCAGGTACAGATGTTAGCTTGTTACAGATGGAGCGGGCGTTCCAAAGGGCAAGATAGGTTGGCTGCTTTGAGGAAGCAGGGGGATAGAAATTAAACTGAGTGGATTGAGGTGGTTGCCAGAGGTGGAGGGGTATTGGATATGTGGCTTGCAGTTGGAAAATGGTGAACCAGGATTAGGAGAAATGTCACCTGAGTCTAGGAGAAGGAGGAGGGCGAGGAAGGCAAGATGGGAGTGGGATGTGTATGAGCGCATGTGTCTAGTGGCCCTGGTGTTTATGGCAGCATGTGGGTGCAGCAAATGCAGGAGATGATGGGTGCAGTAGTAGGGAGAAGGTAGGAGTGAGGGTGATATGTGCATGCTGCAGGGTATAGAGGAGTGGTAGAGTGGTAGAGTAAGGATAATTTGAGGATAGAAGACACCTAAGAGAGAAGGAAGAGAATAAGGAGCATGTTAGTGGACAGAGAGTGGGAATCTGACTTGATATAAAATAAATGTCAAATGCTGGTTTGCTTATAGTCTTGCAGAGTGGAGCAGAGTTCCTGTATCTTCATCCAGCTTTAGTTATCCAGCTTTCATTAAACTGCAGCGGTGAAACTGCGCATCACATATGACAGATGATATAGAGACGGGTGGGGGCCATCTTCCCCTCACTCATCTCCATGCCTAACAGGGAGAAGAACCCGATCGCCTACGCTGCTACCGATGGCTCCGGTAAGAGGCGGAGGGCACCGGAGCGCGGCGGGAGGGGGGGCTCCCTCTCCCGCCGCAGATAAAAAATGGTCTTGCGGTGAATCCGCCGCAGAGACCACTTTTATCTGAAAGCGGACCGCCAGCTAAAGAAGAGGATAGCGGAGTTATGGCAGCTAGCTGCTGCCATAACGATATTCCTCTTCAAAGTAGCGATGTAAAACGAAGGCGGGTGGTCCGCAAGGGGTTAACCTATGTCTGAAAAGACTATGGGTATAATTTGTTTTATACATGGGGATTATGGTTGGAATATCATAGTTAAACATGCCTAAGAACACATTTGACCTGTTTCTCATAAGAATATGGGTATAATGGGGCCATGCACGTGACATCATTCCGCACCCTGAGAGGACACTCCAGTGGGAAATCTTAATAAACTGAATGCCATATATTTTTTATTATGCTGGATCCCTTTGTTTTTTAATCCCTGCATTGAGCGACTGCAATTAGGATCAGTTGGCTGTCCCTGGAGATAGAGTTGCAGTGGCTGCAGATCAGCAAGGCGTTTGGTGATCTCACTGTGAGGTCCTATGTTATGGTAAGGAGCCTATTATCCCTTTGTGGTGGAGCAGTTCTGTGACACATATCTCCTCTCCTTTTTTGGGTGGTGCCATTCACTGTGGATCTGTGTGCAGATATCAATTGGTGTGGTGGAATACACAGATTTAGACTTTTTTTTATATGCGCATATTTATTTTGACTTTTTTCACAGGGTTTCTTGATATGAAATACAGTGGGGAAAATAATTATTTGATCCCCTGCAGATTTTGTGAGTTTGCCTACTAGAAATGAAAGGTCTATAATTTTTATCATAGGTGTATTTTAAATGATAGAGAATATCAAGGAATTATCCAGAAAAAAAACACGATACAAATGTTATAAATTGAGTTGCTGTTCAGCGAGTAAAATAAGTATTTGATCCCCAAGCAAAACATGACTTAGTATTTGGTCGAGAAACCCTTATTGGCAAGCACAGAGGTAAGACTTTTTTGCAGTTGGTTGCCAGGTTTCCACACATCTCAGGAGGGATTTTAGTCCACTCTTCTTTACAGATCTTCTCTAAATCCCTAAGGTTTCTTGGCTTGGAAACTCGAAGTTTCAGCTCCCTTTTTACATTTTCTATAGGATTAAGGTCTGGGGACTGGCTAGGTCACTCCATGACCTTAATGTACTTCTTCTTGAGCCACTCCTATGTTGCTTTGGCAGTATGTTTTGGGTCATTGTCATGTTGGAAGACCCATCCATGACCCATCTTCAGTGTTCTGGCTGAGGGAAGAAGGTTCTCATCCAAGATTTTACAACACATGGCCCCGTTCATTGGCCCCTCAATGCAGCAAAGTCAGCCTGTACCTTTAGCAGAGAAACAGCTCAAAAGCATAATGTTTCCACCTCTGTGCTTGACTGCAGGGATGGTGTTCTTAGGGTCATAGTTAGCATTTTTTTTCCTCCAAACACGGCGATTCAAGTTAATGTCAAAGAGCTTATTTTTGGTCTCATCTGACAACAGCACTTTCTCCTAATCCTTCTCTGAATCATTTAGATGTTTATTGGCAAACTTCACAGGGGCCTGTTCATGTGCCTTCTTGAGGAGGGGACTTTTTGGGTGCTGCGGTGTATTGTGGTAACAATGGTTTGTTTGATGACTGTGGTCCCAACTGCCTTGAGAACTGCCTTGAGGTCATTCACAAGCTCCTCCCATGTAGTTCTGAGTTGATCTCTCACTTTTCTCATGATCATCCTTACCCCATGAAGCAAAATCCTGCATGGAGCTCCAGACGGCAATTGATGGTTATTTTGTATTTCTTCCATTTGAGAATAATCGCTCCAACAGCTGTCTCCTTCTCACCAAGCTTCTTGCTGATTGTCTTGTAGCCCATTCCAGTCTTATGCCGGTCTACAATCTTGTCTTGCCCATGATGGTGAGGGGTGAATGGAAAAAAGAGATTCTGTGGACAGGTGTCATTTATACACTGTCATTAGGACTAATCTGTGTACCACATGAGCACATACTGTAGTCAGTCTGTGGGAGCCAGAGTTAATGTTGGTTGGTAGGGGATCGAATACTTATTTTACTCACTGAACTACAACTCAATTTCTAACATTTGTATCATGTATTTTTTTCTGGATTTTGGTTGTTATTCTGTCTCTATTATTTAAAATACACCTACGATAAAAATTATATGGCCCTTCATTTCTTTGTAAGTGGGCAAACTTACAAAATCTGCAGGGGGTCAAATAATTATTTCCCCCACTGTACATTAATTTATGGATTTTTTAAGCACTGTATTTATATAAATATATTCATGAAGCTACTGTTTTATTTATTTATAATTGTATTACTTGTATATTGTGATCACTATTTTTAAATGTACAGCGCATATTGTTTTTATTTTTGTCATATCCGTTGCCCAGATAGGTGGATGGGTGCTGCAGTTTTATTTTCACTTAGCGCAGGATATATATTAATTTGGGTTTTATATAATTTTTTTTTTCCTACATGGGAATAATAGGTGCAATATCATGGTTACATATGCCAAGGAACACATTTCATTTGTTTCAGATAAGAATATAGGTAATAAGTATTTAATATGTGTGGATAGTGGGCAGAATAAGATGATTACACATACCAAGGAACACTTTATCAGAAACCAGTTAGATACAGTATGTTCCTTGTTAAGTGTTTCCTATGTGATTGCTATCAGAAACAGGGTAAATACAGTATAGTATGTGGCGTGTGTAACCATGACATTCCACAGATAAATGAATGTTGAAAAATAGTCAGCAGTTACAAAAACTGTAGCTGCTGACTTTTAATAAACACACACTCACCTGTTCCAGGATCCAGGATTGTGCTCACCCGAACTGGTGTCTTCACCGGTCTTCGGTCACCAGTGCCAGCATCTTAACTGTGGGCTGTGACTGCTTGTGGCGTCACATCTGGCTGCCCACTGTGCATGCACGAGCCGAGCTATGCTATCTGAATGGTCCCTCGATCTGCGAGCAGAGGGGGAGGAGAATTTATGCTTGTATTGCCAGGTGATCCAAGCTGAAGTGGGAGCGGGTAGAGGGGGGAGGAGGAAAAGTGGAACTTCCCCTTTTTCGGTGAAGTTCCGCTTTAAATGTAACCATTATATTCCATCCATAATCCCCATGTAAAATAAAAACTATACTCATATTCTTATCAGAAACCATATTTCGCCATAATAAAAATATTTATTCCCGTATCCATATCAAAAACAGGTCAAATACATACACATATATGTGTAACCCTGGTATGCCACCCATAAACTCAATGTAGAAAAATACATTTCACTCATAATCCCCATTTTTTAAAATAATTATATTCACATTTGTATCAGAAACAGGTTAAATGTGTTCCTTGGCATGTGTAATCATAATATTACACCCATAATCCCCATTTAAAAAAATAATTATACCCATATTCTTATTAGAAAAAGGTTGCATATGTCCCTTGGCATATGTAACCTTAAAATGTTACTAAACCCACAACAGTGAAATCAGTCTGTATAAGCAGTAAAGCATGCTTGTTATACTCACTGTGGAACCTAAAGGGTTAATCTTCTGCATTGTGTAAAAAGGCTGTTTGATCCTGTCTTCTCTGTTCCTTCCCTTCTTCCACTGTCCCCAATCTATCTGCTGATAGAACAGAGGCTAGGGGACAAGATGCACATGCTCAGTTTGGTGTGTATTGCTAGAGAGTTTTTTTCTTGGGAGAGTGCATGTGATCAGCACGGGTCCAATCAGCACTGTCCAGACAGAGGGCAGGGGTCCTGCAACCTGATAGGACAGTCAGAGCAGAATGAAAACTCTTCCTACAAGCTTTAGCCTGTGCTCGTCCGGACACTAACGGGGAAATCTCATACTTACACTTAACAAGGCACATATTAAACCTGTTTCTCAAAAAGATTATGGATATAGTTATTGTTCTACATAGTGATTATTATTATACAGCATTTATATAGTGCCAACAGTTTGTGCAGCGCTTTAGATTAGGAATGGAATATCATATCATACTATTTCTGATAAAAATATGCATATAATTATTTTCTTACCTTGAGATTATGGATAGAATAACATGGTTTCACATTCCAAGGAACATATTTAATCTGTTTATGGTAAGAATATGGGTATAATTATTTTTCTACATGGGGATTATTATTACTTTATATATATGGATATTGTGTGGCATATCATGCTTACATATACCAAAGAACATATCTAACCTGTTTCTGATAAGTATATGGAAATATTTCTTTTTATACATGTAAATTACAGGTGAACTATTATAATTACACATGCCGAGGAACAGATTTAACCACTTCAATACAGGGCATTTTTGCACCTTCCTGCCCAGGCCAATTTTCAGCTTTCAGCACTGTCACTTTTTAAATGACAATTGCGCGGTCATGCTACACTGTACCCGAACTAAATTTTTATCATTTTGTTCCCACAAATAGAGCTTTCTTTTGGTGGTATTTGATCACCTCTGAGGTTTTTATTTTTTGCTATACGAATAAAAAAAGACCAAAAATTTTGAAAAAAAAAGTTTTTCTTTGTTTCTGTTATAAAATTTAGTAAATAAGTAAGTTTTCTCCTTCACTGATGGGCACTGATAAGCTGCACTGATGGGCATCGATAAGGCGGCACTGATGAGGGGGCACTGATGGGCACTCATAGGTGGCACTAATAGGCGACACTGATGGGCACTGAAGAGTACTTATGGGTGGCACTGATAGACGGCACTGATGACTGGCACTGATAGATTTAACTGATAGGCATCACTGGTGGCACTGGCAGGCATTTTACTTTGGCACTGATTGGCAGCTACCTGAGCACTGATTGGCATGAGTACGGCTGAGCATGGCTGAGTATGGCTGAACATGGCTGGGTATGGCAAAGTATGGCTGGGTATCACAGAGTATTGCAGAGTATGGCTGGGTATTGCAGAGTATGGCAGAGTATGGCTGGGTATGGCAGGGTATGGAAGAGTATGGTTGGGTATGGCTGGGTATGGCAGAGTATGGCTGGGTATGGCAGAGTATGGCGGGGTATTGCGGGGTATTGCAGAGTATTGTGGAGTATTGCAGAGTATTGCGGGGTATTGCAGAGTATTGCAGGGTATTGCAGGGTATTGCGGGGTATTGCAGGGTATTGCACAGGGAATTGCAGAGTACTGCACAGGGAATTGCAGAGTAGTGCAGGGTAATGCTGAGCATGGAGGGATGGCTGAGCATGGATGGATGGATCCATGGCTGTGACTGCACATCTGCTTCACAGAGCAGCACTGTGGGCACTACACATCCAGCCCACAGCGCTGCTGCCATCCGATCCCTCCCCCTCTGTACCGATCATTTGACGGAGCGATCACATGGTAAACGGCCGCGATCAGCGGGCGTTTACCGTGATCCGTGATCCTCTGGACCCGGTGGTCATGGATGTTCCCATGTGCGCGCCCCAGGGAGCGCGTGGGAGCGGTTTTCTGGGATCACGTCATAGTACGTGCTCCCAGAGTTATCCAACCGCCCTGCAGCCGTCATTTGGCTATGGGCCGGTTGGTAACTGGTTAAACGATGCTCAATTGGTACTAAGGGGCTCAAAGTGTGCCAAGAAAATATTCCCCACACCATTACACCACCAGCCTGAACCGTTGATACAAGACAGGATGGATTCATGCTTTCATGTTGTTTACGCCAAACTCTGACCCTACCATCTGAATGTTGCAGCTGAAATCGAAACTCATCAGACCAGGAAACGTTTTTTCAATCTTCTGTTGTCCAATATTGGTGAGCCTGTGCGAATTGTTGCCTGTTTCCTGTTATTAGCTGACAAGAGTGGCACTGGCACCTGGTGTGGTTTTCTGCTGCTGTAGCCAATCTGCTTCAAGGTTCGATGTGTTGTGCGTTCAGAGATGGTATTCTGCATACCTTGGTTGTAACGAGTGGTTATTTTAGTTACTGTTGGCTTTCTATTATCTCGAACCAGTCTGCCCATTCTCCTTGGACCTCTGACATCAACATGGCATTTTCGTTGAAACAATTCTCGCTCGCTCTTTTTTGGACCATTGTCTGTAAACCCTAGAGATGGTTGTGTCACTTAAGTCACTTAAATCCCCTTTCCTCCCCATTCTGATGCTCAGTTTTAACTTCAGCAAGTTGTCTTCAACAAGTCTAGATGCCTAAATGCATTGAGTTGCTGCCATATGATTGGCTGATTAGCAGTTTGTGTTACCAAGCAATTGAACAGGTATACCTAATGAAGTGGCCGATGAGTGTATGTTCTTTGTTATATGTATGCATGATGTTTCCCCCATACTCCCCACATATAAAAGTAATATTACCCATATTGTTATCTAAAACAGGTCAAATGTATTATGTGGGATGTGTAACCATGATATTCCACCCATAACCCCCATGTAGAAAAATATTTATACCCATATTCTTATCAGAAACAGGGTAAATGGGTTCATTGACATGTGTAACCATGATATTTCACTTATAATCCCCATGTAGAAAAATAATTATAATCAAATTCATATCAGAATAAGGTTTCATATGTTCCTTGTTAAGTGTAACCATTATATCAACTGTGGATCAACTGTGCATATAGGATTGTGTACATGGCATTGTATCATTTTTTTTTTTTTTTATTGGTTGAAGTAGATGAACTTGTGTCTTTTTTCAACCTATGTAACTATGATATTATATCCATAATCCTTATGTAGAACAATATTTATATCCATATTCCCATCAGAAACAGATTAAAATACATTACGTAGGATGTGCAACGATGATATTTCTCCACCCCCCCAATAATCCCCTTGTAGAAAAATAATTATACTCATATTCTTATCAGACACAGGTCAAATATGGTCCTTGACATGTGTAACCATGATATTCCACTCATAATTCCCATGGAAAAAAATAATTATACCCATATTCTTATCAGAAAGAGGTTGCATATGTTTATTGGCTTGTGTAACCATAATATCTCACCCGTAATTCCCATGTATGAAAATAAATATTTCCATATTCTTATCAGAAACAGGTCAAATGTGTTCCTTGATATGTGTAAGTGTGATATTCCACCCATTATACCCATATGTAAAAGAAATTTTAGACATTCTTATCCAAAACAGGTTGAGTGTTTAACATGAGATGTGTAACCATAATATTTCACCCGTAATACCCAAGTAGAAAAATAATTATACCCATATTTTTTATCAGAAACAGCTTAAAGGGGTTGTAAAGGCAGTTGTTTTTTTAATCTTAATGCATTCTATGCATTAAGATAAAAAGCCATACATAGCAGTGGCGCCATTGTCTGCCGCTGCTATCAATCAGAGTCAGCTAGCCAATCAGGGGAGAGAGGGAGTGGGGCCAGGGATCCGTGTCTGAATGGACACAGGGAACTGCGACTCGGCTCTGTTGCCCCCATAGAAAACTGCTTGCTCTGGGGGCACTGAACAGGAGGGAGGGGCCAGGATCACAGAAGAGGGACCTGAGGAGAGGAGGATTCGAGCTGCTCTGTGCAAATCAACTGAAACAGAGCAGGTAAGTATAACATGTTTGTTATTTTTATAGAAAAAAAACGAGACTTTATAATCACTTTAAATATATCCCTTGGCATGTGTAACCATAATATTTCATTATGCAGAATATTCTACTTCTTTTCCTTCAAAAGCTCCTGCGTTGCTTTTGCAGTGTGTTTTGGATCATTGCCCATCTGTACTGTGAAGCGGCGTCCAATCAAATTTGATGCATTTGGCTATATCTTTAAACACTGCAGAATTCATCCAGCTGCTTCTGTCTTGTGTCACATCATCAATAAACACCAATGACCCAGCGCCACTGGAAGCCATGCATGCCCATGCCATCACATTGCCTCCACCATGTTTTACAGATGACGTTGTGTGCTTTGGATCATAAGCTGTTCCAAGCCTTCTCCACACACTTTTCTTCCCGTCATTCTCGTACAGATTAATCTTCATTTCATCATGCTTTTCCACAACTGGTCTGGCTTTTTTAGATGTTTTTTTGGCAAAGTCTTATCTGGCTTTTCTATTCTTCGGGCTTATGAATGATTTGCACCTTGTGGTGAACCCTCTATATTTGCTCTCATGAAGTCTTCTCTTGATTGTAGACTTTGATAATGATACACCCACCTCCTGGAGAGTGTTCTTCACTTGTCAAGATGTTGTGAATGTATTTTTCTTTACCATAGAGATGATCCTGCGATCATCCACCACTGTTGTCTTCCGTGGACGTTGGAGCTGCACAATTAATCGTTAAAAAATCGTGATCTCGATTCATCCGCTTTGACTATCTCTCCTACAGATTTTGCTGATTCTTTCATATAAACAAGTGGAGGGACTTTATCTGCTCACTCAGCTGTCAAAAGAAATCGTTTTCAACAACGTGTAAATGCAGGAAGTTTAACCACTTCAAGTCTAAATCTTTTTCTGACACTTCTTTCTTAAGTTAAAATCAATATTTTTTGCTAGAAAATTACTTGGAACCCCCAAACATTATATATATATTAACAGAGACCCTAGGGCATAAAATGCCAATTGCTGCAATATTTTATGTCACACTGTATTTGCCCAGCGGTCTTTCAAATGCAATTTTTTGGGAAAAAATACACTTCAATGAATAAAAAAAACAAAAACTAAACAGTAAAGTTAGCCCAATTTTTTTTGTTTTAATGTGAAAGATGATGTTACGCCGTGAGAATCGTGAGAGAATGGTGATCTATCTTCTAGGCAAAAAAATTGTGATTCTCATTTTAGCCAGAATCGTGCAGATCTAGTGGACGTCCAGGCCTTTTTTGTTGCTGAGCTCACCAATGCGTTCTTCTTTACCCAGAATGTACTAAACTGTTGATTTGACCACTCCTATTGTTGCTGCTATCTCTCTGATGGATTTATTAAGTTTTTGAAGTCTAATGCCCTGTACACACGGTCGGGTTTTCCGACGGAAAATGTGTGATAGGACCTTGTTGTCGGAAATTCCGACCGTGTGTAGGCTCCATCACACATTTTCCATCGGATTTTCCGACACACAAAGTTTGAGAGCAGGCTATAAAATTTTCCGACAACAAAATCCGTTGTCGGAAATTCCGATCGTGTGTACACAAATCCGACGGACAAAGTGCCACGCATGCTCAGAATAAATAAAGAGATGAAAGCTATTGGCCACTGCCCCGTTTATAGTCCCAACGTACTTGTTTTACGTCACCGCGTTTAGAACGATCGGATTTTCTGACAACTTTGTGTGACTGTGTGTATGCAAGACAAGTTTGAGCCAACATCTGTCGGAAAAAATCCTAGGATTTTGTTGTCGGAATGTCCGAACAAAGTCCGACCGTGTGTACGGGGCATTACAATCAATATACGCTTATTAAGTTTTTTTACCAAAAATATGTAGAAGAATATATATTGACCTAAACTGATAAAAAAATTGTTTTTTAAAAACATTTTTGGGGTTATTTGGGGGGGGGGGGATATTTATTATAGCAAAAAGTAAAAAAATTTTTTTTTCAAAATTGTCGCACTTTTTTTTGTGTAAAGTGCAAAAAATAAAAACCGCAGAGGTGATCAAATAGCACCAAAAGAAAGCTCAATTTGTGGGAAAAAAAGGATGCAAATTTTGTTTGGGTACAGCATTGCATGACTGTGCAATTACCAGTTAATGTGATGCAGTGCCAAATTGTAAAAAGTGCTCTGGTCAGGAAGGGGGTAAAACCACCCGGGGCTGAAGTGGTTAAAACATAAAATGTGTAATTCTGACATTTGAAAAAAACGGATTCATCCATAAAAGCATTGCATGACCAAGCTGTAAATATATTGTAGTAGTAAACATTTTTTGTAAATGATGAGATTTGCAAAAATCTTAAATTTGCAAATAAAAAGCCCAGCAGCAAACGGACAACCGGAATAAACTTTCTGCTTTCATAGGTCACAGCTGTGATGCAAATAGTATATAGTTCTATATGTGCAGCACCATCTAGTGGCTTAAGCTGAAATTCACATCTTTAACGAAACCAGCCACGCCAGTATTTGTAACTATTTTTGCATGACAGAGCTACCTGGAGCAAAGGGAGGACCAGAAGACATCTCCAAATTTCTATTCTATGTGTGTAAGGGACTGTTAGGGCTCATTCAAACAGGCATCTAAAAGTTTCGCTTGGATGCACACAGCTTTTGCTGTACTATACCGATCACCAGGGCCGTTTTTAAGCCAGGGCAACAGGGGCAGCTGCCCTGGGCCCTGTCATTGTTGTGGGGCCCAAAGCAAGTGCCTCATACTTGCCAACTATCCTGGTTTAAATTCCCTCATCCCTCAAGGTTTTAGTCCTGTGCTGTGTCCCAATATCTCAGTGTTAAGTGCTGCTACTAATGCTGCCCAGCTCTGCCCTATTGTTGTGTACAGATGACTCACCTGCAGACCCTGTGTTTACATGTACATTACCAGCATTCATATGTAAATAGAGGTTGCATTCATATGCAAATAGTGGTGGCCGGCGGCATTGATATGTATATCATGCCCCCCTGAGGTCATATCCACAGTAATCAACAAGCAGAAATCATGTGCTGTAAACTCTAGCAACTAATCAGTGAGCCATAATGTGTGCTGTAACCTCTAGCAACCAGTCAATGAGCAGTAAAGATACACTGTAACCTCTGGCAACCAATCGCAATAGCTGCCTGATCTGATTCAGTAAACTGATTTTGAGTCTAGCTGCTATTTATTGTATGTCTCAGAGCAGGTGGAGAGCGAAACTGCATGGGGGGTGCCCAAGAAAAGTTTTGCCCAGGGTCCAATCAATATTAAAGACGGCCCTGCCGATCACTGAGGCCATACACACTGCTGCAACTACAAGCAAAAATGTGCGCTGCATTTAGTTGCAAAAAAAAAAAAAAACAGGACAGAGCTGTGTCCAGGGCCACACAGATCTGCAGAATTACCAGTGTACATGCATAAACATGTGCTAGCAAGCATACACAATTAGATAAATTGTACACGTCTACATGAGAGTACTTTAGGCATGTATTTTACGTGGATCTTCTGGTAGCTCTGCCAGCAAGAATATGTGTTCATGCAGAAAGTATGCATATGTCTTGTGTGTGTGTGTTTTTTTTTTTTTAACCTTAATGCATTCCCTGCATTAAGGTAAAGAAACTCCTCACTAACTGTTCCCCATCTACCCTCTCTAAACACTTACGTGAGCCTGTCAGCCATCCAGAGCTGTGCCTGGCTGCGGTCTTCTCTCTTCACTTCCTGATCTCACAGGAGACTCATGCAGCAGCAGGAGACGTTGCCACACTGTGTGTCTATGGATGCATACAGCCAGGCTCAGAAGTGCACCCCCATGTGTGCCCTCATAGCAAATGGCTTGTTATGGGGCATATGCAGGAATGTGGGATTGAAAAGCGCTGGCGAGGGACTCAAGAAGGGGAGGTAAGGGCATTGTACAGAGCAGATAGGTATAACATCTTTTTTATTTTAATAAAAAAAAATTAGGCTTTACAAATAAAGAAAGCCCCCTGATGTAAGCTGTTATTCCCAATCTCAGAAGTTGAAAATGGATCCTGAACCTATTTAGCGAACTGGGAGTGCTCTGAAGTATGTAGTAGAGACCTGGATCTGGTCAGATCCAGATAAAGTACCCAATCCAGCTTTGCAAATTCCTGAAAGTCTATTTTCAATGCAGAAAACCGTTTAGATCAGGTTTTATTATGCTAGCTACATCTGCAGAGATTGCCCCTGAAGGAGCCACTATTTTCTCACACCCATGCTACAGAGGGGGTATTAATTGTTCCATTTTTCTGCACCCCCGTTCATATCTTTACATGCATAGTAGAGTTGCTTAGCCTTGTTTCCACATCACAGGTATGTCTTTTTGGCTGCAATTGATCCATGAAGACCACTTCTGGCCTGAATAATCTGGACAGTAGATGATGTACCTGGGTCTCACTGGTTTCTGCCAGTTCTGTGCTAATGGCACTGCTGGGAAGTAGGGAAGTAGGCATGATGTGTCTTTCATTTGCTGCCTTAAGTTTCCTTGGCCGACCACTGCGTCTACGGTGCTCAATGTTGGCTGTTTTTTATTGCTTCTTCAAAAGAGCTTGAACATCACATTTTGAAACCCCAGTCTGCTTTGAAATCTTTGCCTGGGAGAGACCTTGCTGATGCTGGATAACTACCTTGTGTCTTGTTGCTGTGTTCAGCCTTGCCATGGTGTATGACCTGTGCCCTTAACCACTTCAGCCCCGGAAGATTTGGCTGCTCAATGACCAGGCCATTTTTGCAATACTGCACTGCGTCGCTTTAACTGACAATTGCGCGGTCGTGCGACGATGTACCCAAACAAAATTGACATCCTTTTTTCCCAGAAATAGAGCTTTCTTTTGGTGATATTTGGTCACCTCTGCGGTTTTTATTTTTTGCACTATAAACAAAAGAAGAGCGTCAATTTTGAAAAAAAACACAGTATCTTTTACTTTTTGCTATAATAAATATCCCAATTTGTAAAAGTAATTAAAAACTAAAACCAATTTTTTCTTCAGTTTAGGCCAATATATATTCTTCTACATATTTTTGGTAAAAAAAAAAAAATCACAATAAGTGAATATTGATTGGTTTGCGCAAAAGTTATAGCGTATACAAAATAGGGGATAGATTTATGGCATTTTTATTTATTTATTTTTTTTACTAGTATTGGCGGCGATCTGCGATTTTTATCGGGACTGCGATATTGCGTTGGACACATTGGACACTTTTGACACTATTTTGGGACCATTGACAATTATACAGCGATCAGTGCTATAAAAATGCACTGATTACTGTATAAATGTCACTGGCAGGGAAGGGGTTAACACTAGGGGGTGAGCAAGGTTAACTGTGTTCCCTAGGTGTGTTCTAACTGTAGGGGGGATGGGACTGTCAGCAGCTGCAGTACTTGTAGCTGCTGACTTTTCTTTTTTTTCTTTTTTTTTTTCCATAACAGATAACAAAGTAAGACACTTGCTGTTTTTTGGGAACAAGCTTGGAATTCTTTTGGCAATATTTAAAAAAGAAGGGGGGGTCCTATCCACCACAGTTCTCAGTATGGACACTATAAGCAGCCTCCAGGTTTGGGTCTTGCAGGTTCCAGGCTTTGTTCGTATGTGAGTGATAGTTGTTTACTGTCTCTTACATATTATTTTATTAATTTTCCCTGTCTACACTGTATTATACTGGCTTATTTATCTTTCTCTATTTATTTAGATGCACCCGCCCCTGAGGAAGTGTTTTTTAGCCACGAAATATGTCGGGCATATCTGGATGCATCTTATGTCTTATATAGATGGTCTATTTGATTTTAGCTCAGTTGGATTTATTATTATTATACCACTCTGTTTGAAAGTCACATAAACATGGAGGATGATATTTTATGCCATATTGTGTACTGTACTTTTATGGTATGATCTATTTCTAGGACAATCGTCTTTAATGTCTATATTTTTTGCATGTTTATCAATTACTGTATTCAATATGAGACAGTTTTTTCACTGTCCAGATAATACATATATATTTTTATTAACCTCCCTGGTGGTAAGATTATTTCAGATTTTTGATGCTGAAAGCGGTACAATTATTTTGCACAGAAATTTGGCATTTTATATTGTAGGCCTGTAATTCTTAGGAATAATTCACTTAAATCTGTCCAAACAAGAGACTAGTAGACATCCCAGGTATGATAAAGTTTGAAAAATGAAATAAAAAATTATAATATAATAAATAACTATAAATAAGTATAACAAATAATAATATAATAATAATAAAAAATATTCAATAATGTAATCAAATCAAAAACACTGAAATTTGCTCAGTTGCAGAATTGTCCCTTTCGTTACTTTTAGTGTTTGATGACGGATTTCCCCACAAATCACTATTGCTCAATTCTGCAAGTGATTCTAATTTATTATCGCTGTTTTCTAGCTGGTCTAAAACCACTTTTGATGTAAAGGGACAGTTTTGGTTGCTATGGACAATCTCCAGTTTCCAGGCAGAAAGAACAGTTTTTATAATATAAAACTGCATGCAGGACACTGGACAGACCACTAGGGACAAAGGGGATGTGTAATTATTTGATACAGTACTGTAATCTGTAAGATTACAGTATACTGTATCTGTACTGTGTGTTTTACTTTTTGAATTTGGCAACCAACTCCGTCCCCGTGCGTCGCAACACTCGCAGGGAACGGAGCTCGGCACTGTGAATCGAGCGAGACACGGCGGCTCGCAGATCACAGCGGGGGGACATCGCAGGATCCAGGGGACAAGGTAAGTAACCTCTACAAGGATCCTGCGATGCAATCTGGCTCGGGGTTACCGCATTTGGTATTGAAAATCCACGCCGAGCCAGACTCGGGAATACCGCTAGGGGGGTTAATTTTTTTGACTAATTTTCTGGCCACATTGAACATGCTTACTTTAAAGTCCATGTCCATTATTTTCCATGTAATCAATAAACAGATAGAAATAGAAAAAGAAAATCAATATTGACCAGTGTTGGTTTTAAAAAAGTAGTTTTACTATAAATAAACATACATTCTATTGTATAACTTGTCTATATAACTTTTACTTTTTAAAATGATATTTCTGGTTCTGGTTTCTTTTGTTTTATGCAAGACCGGAAAAAAGATAATGGGAATTAAATAACTGTTAATATTAAATGGTAAAAAAATATCAGCCAAAAAATAGCTAAAATGAGGAAGGAGTTAATTAGGGGTGATCAGTATTAATTATGGGTTAATAAGGTATTATAAAGGAATAGAGTTTAATAGTTTCTTTAACCAATGTCATATGCAAATCAAAAAGGTCACACATTTAATGTACATATGTATGAACAAACAGTAAATACAGACAGCCACTCCTGCTACGTAATATTTAGCAATTACTGCCTTAAATTTTGAGCAATGGGGAGCCGCAGAAGGGGAAGAGGAACTGAACATAGGAGATACGCCCTAGAAAACTTGAAGATTTCTTAGGATGCATCTTTTATGTTCAAAGGTTTACATCTTCATCTCATATTTCAACACTCCCACTGGGTTGAACATTCACTCAAAGAGCTTGCCATGCAAAAATGGAACTGGCTCAGTAATTTTATCCTTCTGGAGAGAGTTATTGCATTTTCTAGGGAGCATTGTCTGAAGCCTTCTTACATTAATTATGTACACCAGTAAATTATTAAAACTTAAAGAAACCCTGTCACCAGACCATTTATTTTACCAATCACAAAAGATATGTGCATTTAATGTAGTTTTTGCATGTCACTTACCTGTAAAAGCCTACCTTCTGTAGACATCCAAAAGCCCTGAAGTGCTGGTTTATGGGCACTGATTCGACCATGGAGGCCATTTCGAGACAGAATCCGACAAACTGTTCTGGTTGACACAGGGACTTCAGGTGACCAGGTCTCGTGGAGCTCTGCTGCAGTGGAAAATGGGCTGGCCTTGGATTTTTGAGCCAACAAACGGTTCTCTCGAGCAGTTGTCTTGCGGGGTCGGCCTGACCTGGCCTTGTCCAAAACGTCTCCAGTCTCTTCAAATCTTTTTTTTATCCTCTGAACTTGACGCTGAGACACATTGAAGGTGTCTGCCACATCAGCAGTGATCTGGTCTTCAGCCTCTTGATAATCAACACTTTAGTCTCCGGGTGAATCTTAGGCATGTTTGCAGAGGTCTAGTTGCAGTTGAGGTCTAGTGTACTGGTGTTCTTTTTATACACACCTGAGACCTAATTGATCCATTATTAGTCACAGGTGAAGCTCATATAACAAGGCGACAACACTTATGTCTTGGCAAAAATTGACTCAAGGGGCTTTACCAAGCTGTGAATATTAGAATACTTTTTGTCAGTTTCGTTTTGCACTGAAACATTATTACAAAAGCTGTTGGGATTAAAATGACCCATTTCTTGTAACAAAATCTTGATTAGAAATATATTTTAGTGGCACTTCAGGTCAATTTGTACACAAGCGACAAGACTTTTGTCAGGGACTGTATAGGGGCAGGGGAGCTAGGCCAGATCTTGCTTAAAGGATAGGTTTACCTTTGGGAACATGTTACATGTTCCACCCGCTCTTAGGGTGGAAAATGCATGTAACATGTTCCCAATGCTGCAGTCGCTGCAGCCCCCCCCCCCCCCCCCCGACTGCAGTACAGGGAAAAGTTCCCCGTACCAGCTGTTATTTCTTTAAATCAGCGCGGTCGTGCGGGGCTCCACCCACAACGCCACGTCATTCATTCACACAGCTCACACAGAACTACATGCCACGACATCCTTTTCAGCTGTTAGCTTGTAGTTCTCAATGAACTACCACTGCGCTGTGGAGCCCCACAGTAGTTCATTGATTCTTCCTGTCAGTGTAGCACACAGATACAATGACAGATCTACAGGAGACCTGCATGGCACCAGCGATCAGCAGATGCTTTACAGGCTCCAAAAAAAAAAAAAAATGCTAATTTTATTTACCTGCAAAAAAATGTGCATTTATTATTTTTATTATTTTTTTTTTTTAAAGTGAACTTATCCTTTAAGCTGGCCATAGATGAGTAGAATTTTGAATGAAAATTCTTGGGAAAAGAAAGTTTTAAGAAAATTGGTTTGTTTTTCTAATCATTAGTGGGTCAAATCGACATTCATTTTTGACCGCAGCGATGAGAAAATTTGAAGGACTAGAATGAAATTTTTTTTTTGAATGAACAAATTTCTGACAGCGTATTTGATTTTCATTCGGTAAAGTCCATTCATTCCCAAATCAAATGTTAAAAGCAAATTAAATAATTCGAACAACAAAGAATGTTCTGAGAATATTTTGGGAATTCTCGTACAAATTTTCCTAAGACTTTTCTCAAGAATTTTCATTTTGAAGTTCTATTCATTTATGGCCAGCTTTAAGAAATAAAAAAGAGAAGGGTGGGACTTTAGATGAAGTTTGCATCCCTAGAGGTGACACGATGCAAATGAAGGCGGACAGTACTCACAATATTAAGGCTATGAACAGATGTCTAGCTATTCAAACACCTTTGTGTCTACTATGTACACTGAGTTATATGTTTACTATAGGTGCAGAGCAGTTTAGACATTTTAGAATTACCACTATTGTTATGTTCACTCTTGTGCTGCTTTATGATTGCTGGGCTATGGTTGTGTCTTGGGCCGTCTCCAGGCCGAGACGTGCCCAGTTCAGGGAGCTGCGATGCGCTCCTGGGGCCCGCCCCTTTCCCCTCTCTCCTCAGGGGGTTGTTCAGGGATCGGGGGGACGCCCAATTGCGCATCGACGTCACGCCGGTGACGCCGTTCACACTGCGTCGCTTCCAATGACGCTAGCGTGCTGACGCCACCTTTCCACCTGACGCCTCTCATGAGGTGATTGGCGCTAGACGGGGTCGGGCGGGTCCCGCCCCTTCTGCTTTCTGGCGCCAACTCCCCCTCTCCTTGAGGCTGTTCTAGCGTGCCGTTGGTGGACACCAACCATCCAAGTGGAGTATATATACTCCCTCGGGGCCAGTTAGTCTCCCTCAGGGCTTGGAATCCATCACCACGAGGAACCATTTCACCTCACCAGCTTTATTAAGCTTCTAGGTATATCTACCAACTTCCCTCACTATCTTTCCACGTTCCTATATAATCTTTTTCTATTCCCATTTCCCTTTGGTGCTATGAGCTTTGCCCACCCTTGGGGCTCTCTGTTTGACCTCCTCTTTTTCTACACTACCCCATTACTATCAAACAAGTCATTTTGTCACCTCTAGGTATCTCACCGGACCCCACCTTTCCTATACCCTTCCATTACATTCACAGCCTTCACACTTCATTTTTATTACCTTTTTTCCATATATTTATTTACCTTATCACCATTTTATTTTACCCACTAGTTTATTGTATTATATAATTGTTATTATTATATAATTTTTATAATTATTTTTACCTCTCTCCCCCGCCCCCTCCATTTTCTTACATTTATCTACCATTCCTGCACCTCACTTTTCACACATTCTGTTTACCCACCCCCTAGGTATTCTGTCTCCCCCTGATATCCATCCTTGGTTGGGTTTATCCACCTCAGCTCCCGGGACTGATGTTTGTTGCCCGGCTGGATTTCGGCCCTCCATACCCGTGTCCAGTCTCATTGGCACTATTGTAAGTGTTCGTGGTAAATGGGGACACTACCCCTCCCCTCCTTTCTCCTCTCCCTACATAACTCAATCCGTTGTTTACTTTACACAAACTAATTATGTGTTTCTATACCTAGACATTTCTCTCAATTTTTCTCCTGATGAGTGGCAGTTGCCACGAAACGCGTAGAGCCAATAGATGCCTTATTATTCCTACCTTTCAACACTACCAACTGTTCTTTTTACCAATTGGACTGTATCAATAACTACAGTTATTTTTCCTACCAAGGAGACACGCTTCAATGAAAGTGAATTGCTTTTTACCATATGTACAGCATGAACCAACCTTGATATCAATATACTATGCTATTATTATCACTAGTATATATTGTATATGTTTTAAACTATGTATCTATTCTGTCACTATTTTACTGTGTAAATACCATTATTACCGTTAACTCTGTACAATAAATCAGTGATTGCTCAATACCGATTCTACAATGGTTTGTATGTTCATAGCCTTAATATTGTGAGTACTGTCCGCCTTCATTTGCATCGTGTCACCTCTAGGGATGCAAACTTCATTTAAAGTCCCACCCTTCTCTTTTTTATTTATCAAATTGCCAGGGATGGAGGCGCTGGGCGATAGTTGCCCTGCGTCCTCATTTAAAGTCCCATTTAGTTGTCCTAGTTTTTTATAGATCCTATGGCCAGCTTTAGACATTGCCAGAAGAGGAGAGGGCTGACTAGAGAATTGATCTATCATTTCTATCCTGAAATTTTGCTAGTAAGTTCAACGGTGCATTGCACGTGAATAAAATTTATTTATGTTATATAAAAGACACTGCAGTCTCTGTGCTTTTACCTTGAAGCTGGTGACAGAGAGTCTCTTTAAGGCTGGATTCACACCTATGCATTTTTAGTGCTTTTGGATTTTGCAGATTTGCACTACAGAATGTGTTCCATAGGAAACCATGTTAAATGGACTGTAGTGCAAATATGCAATATGCAAAAAGCACTAAAAATGCATAGGTGTGAATCCAGCCTAAAATCTGACACCTCTTTTATGAGAAAAAAAGGAAAATTTATTATCAAATGCTTACCGTAATTTTCTTTTCCTGATGGACTCCATGGCAGCCTACGTGTGGGTTAACCCCGCCTCCTCTCCAATGCTATAGGACCCCATTCCCATAAATGAGCACTCACCACTAGCTGCTGCGTTCTGTAACTAGCCTACTCTTTGACCAATGGGTGGGAACTCCGTCTGCCATGGAGTCCATCAGCAAAGGAAAATTACGGTAAGTATTTGATAATAAATTTTCCTTTTTCCTGACAGACTCCATGGCAGTCTACGTGTGGGAAATAACTAGCCAACCACACGGGTGGGTATGCTGAACAAATCATAATTTTAATTTGTCCTATCAACCGATAGGATTCTCAAACCAAAGTTTACAGAAGACAGTGAAGCAGGCTCTATACAGTAATGAGACATGAAAGTGTTAATAGAGGCCCAAGAGGCCGCTTTACAAATGGTGTCTGGAGCCACATGTCGGGCCGCCGCCCACGAGGCTGCCATTCCCCTGGTGGAGTGAGCTGTCACCGCCTCTGGAGGAGCCAAGCCCTTAGCCCTGTATGCTTGTTGGATGGTCTGCACGATCCAGGCTGCGAGTGTCCTGATTGAGGCTTTCTTCCCTTTATTGCTGCCCGAGTGTAAAACAAAGAGATGATCAGGATGTCTAAAGGGAGAAGTAACTTTCAGATATTCCTTTATAGCTTCTCCTACATCCAGAGGATGAGTCTCGGAGGACCCCGGAGATCTAAACGTAGGTAGGACAATCTCCTGATTATCGTGGAACACCGAAGATACTTTCGGGTTAGAACCCAGCATAGGGTTGAGAACTACACGGTCCGGGAAGAACTTCAGGAAGGGCTCTTCATGACCCAGTGAACCGATTTCAGAGACCCTTTTAGCCGAGGTGACGGCTACTAAAAAAGCGACTTTTGCTGAGAAGTCCTTGATAGAGAGCGGGGAGGGCCCCGTAGTACTGAGTCCAGAGATTGAGTCAAGGACGAATGGAAGGTCCCACTTGGGAAATCTGGATTTCCTTTGGGGCTTGAGTCTTGAAGCCCCGCAAAAAAATTGCCGAATTAATGGATGAACCGCCCAAGAGGAACTGGAGAAGGCCGATAGTGCAGATACCTGGACTCTAAGAGAGCTGATGGATAAGGGTAGATCTAGGCCTGTTTGAAGGAAGCTGAGAACATCTTGAACTACTGGGTGTCTAAAAGACCTGCCCTTAGAAGAGCAAAAATCCACGAATTTGGACCAAATTCTACCATAGACCTTATTTGTGCTAGATCTTCTTGAACTCATGAGGGTGGAGATCACTCTAGAGGCACAGCCAAGAGATTCTAGCCTCTCCCTCTCAAGAACCAGACCATCAGTCTCAGCACTGCCGGACAAGGGTGCAGGACTGCCCCCTGAGAAAGAAGGTCCGGCCTGACAGGGAGAGGCACTGGGTCCCGGAAACTGAGTTGGACAAGGAGAGGGAACCAAGGCCTGTTTGGCCAATATGGAGCTATTGTCACCACTTCGACTCCTTCCACTCTGAGCCTCTGCAGGAATCTCAGGATAACTGGAAGTGGCGGAAAGGCATATGCCCTCCTGAACCTCCACTGATCCGTCAGGGCGTCTGTTCCGAATGCCTGGCTGCAGCGGCCCCTGGTATAAAACTTCTTCAGCTTGAAGTTGTAGAGGGAGGCGAACAGATCTACTTCGGGATCGATTCCTAGTGACGAGATCCACTTGAACGTCTGCACATGAAGGGACCATTCGTTGTTGTCCAACTCGGTACATGATAGGAAGTCCGCTTGAGTGTTCTGGACTCCTGTGACAAAGACTGCTGAAATGTTGGAAAGGTTCTTCTGTGCCCACGATAGAATGGGCTCGACTTCCCGAAGGAGAGTGGAACTCAGGGTACCCCCTTGCCTCTTCACGTAAGTGACCGACGTGGTGTTGTCATCCTTAACAACACTGACTCCCCTTTCAGAAGGTGAGAGAAGGACTGTAGGGCACACCAGGACGCTCGAAGTTCCAGGACGTTTGAACCTGGGTCGGGGAGGCAGGAATCCCACCTGCCCTGAGCGAGGTTCGAACCGCAGAGGGCTCCCCAACCGGTACCGCTGGCATCGTTCATGACCGTGACCCAAGAGATGGGAGCAATGGAGTGACAAGTCAGAAGGTTTTTGCGCTGAAGCCACCAGAAGAGGCTGTTCCTTATTGTCGATGTTATGTGGATAACTTGATTCTTGTCCCCTGTCTTCCATTGTTGCAGGAAACCTGACTGGAAGGGACGTAATCTCCACAAGGCCCATTTGACCATGGGAGTCATGGAGACCATCGTGTCAACAATTTCCAGGCACTGGGAAACTTTCAGGCGTGGGGCGTGTAGGGCCCGGGAAATTCTGTCTCGAACAGCCGGGATTTTCTGTAGTGGAAGGGAGATGGTGCTTTCCACTGTGTCGAACTGAGCTCCTAGGTATATTAGGCATTGAGCTGGGTTTAGATGACTTTCTGCTAAGTTCAGGAGCCACTCGAAGCTGGACAGGGTGGAGATTACTTGTTCCCGGTGGGCCAGCAACTGCTCTCAGCTTTGAGACAATACTAGGAGGTCATCGAGGTAATGGTAAAGACGTACCCCCTTTAATCTTATGAATGCTACTGTGGCTAAGAGAACCTTTGAAAAGACCCGGGGGGACGTTGTCAGCCCGAAGGGGAGGCAGATAAATTGAAGATGATCTTGCCCGACTTGGAATCGGAGGTATTTGTGAAATTCCTTTTCTACTGGGATGTGGAAATAAGCATCCTTCAAGTCGATGAAAATCATCCAATCGCCTGGCTGTATGGCTCGCTGGATGGTCGACAGGGTTTCCATTTTGAATTTCCCGTGCTCTATAAATACGTTGAGGTAGGTCAGGTCTATGACTGGGCGCCAACAGCCACTCTTTTTTTGAACTAAGAAGAGAGGGGAGTATATCCCCTGGAACCATTCGTCCTTCAGGACGTGTACCATTGCTCCCTGAGTCTTCAGGAGGTCCACATAGGACAGCAACACTTGTTTCTGTTCCTCCGACTGAGGAAGAAGAGCGGAGACAAATCTGGGGTGAGGAGTACTGGAGAAGGTCCATCTGTGACCTGACGAGACTGTCCTTATTACCCAAAAGTCAGAGATTGAGGCCACCCAGACGTGTCGGAAGAGGAGCAGACGAGCCCCCACCCGACCCGCCTGGGCAGGGCGCAATCTCAAAAAGACTTCCCTGCTCACGACCGCTGGATGTCTGGCCTTTAGCGGGCTTTTGAAAGGATGCCTGACCTCTGCTCCAATTTTTCCTGAAGTCTCTGCCGGGCTTGTATGAGCGTGCTTCCCTAGAGCACTCCGGAGTGCGTCTTCTGAACTGGGGTTTCTTCCGTCCAAGTAGACGCCTGTCCTGGGGGAGGAAGCCTGACTTGCCACCCGTGGCCCGTGTTATGGCATCGTCTAACTTGTTGCCGAACAGTGAAGATCCCTCAAAGAGGATTTTACACCAGGCTTGCTTGGAAACCGGGTCAGCAAGCCAAGGACGTAACCACAAAGCCCGTTTGGCCGTGACCGATGACAACATAATTCGCGGCAATAGGTGGATCAAATTCGTGGATGCCTCCCCCAGGAAGACTGCCACTAATTTCAGTTCTGCAGCTGCTGAACTTCCGGCTAGCTCCTCCGAAACATCCTTAAGGAAGGAATCCACATTCTCCGTCCAGGCCTCCATGGCCTTCGACATGGCCGCAAGTGCCAGGGCCGGTTACAGGCCGTGCCGGCCAGCCCGTAAATTTTCTTCAAATCCTGGTCTATGCTTCTTTCAAGACCGGCCTTGAAGGACGCCGCATCTTCCAAAGGGAGCGTAATATGTTTGGCCAGACGCATTAGGGCTGCATCCACAAGAGGAGCATTTTCCAGATACTTCACCTCCTCTGACTTGAAGGGATATAATCTGGAGGTTTTATTTGACATGGAGGACTTCCTGTCCGTCTTACTCCATTCCTCGTCTATGATGTCTTTAAGTTCAGAAAGGAGCGGAAAATTTGAGCGTTCTTTCCCCAGATGTTTAAAGAATTTTTTCTGCTTGGCTGGGGGGGTGGAGGGGTCTTCCCATTTAAGGGCCTCCTTGATAGCTTTTATTAATGGCGAAACCATACTGAAGTCAAAGCCTTCGATTTCTTCTTCTTCCTGGGGATCATCATCCGAAGAGTCAAGAGAGGCAACGTAAGACTGGGAAGTGCCCGGATCATCACGGGCCTCATCAGCCGGAGGGCCAGATAAAGTAGTAGACTGGCTCAGCGTGTGGGGTGTATCCATCTCTTTCAGGGATTGTTGCACCACACGTTTTACGAGAGACTCCAAACGTTGGTTCTCCGTCTTTTTCCCTGACCGCACGGGCATAGCAATGGTCACACAGTGACTTGCCCTCCGGAACTCGTGTTCCACATCCCCAGCAGGCTCTTCGATCAGAGCGGCTGTCATGGCGGTGGGAGCGGTGTCTGGAGGAGGAATGAGAACGTCTCCCCTGGTGGTGGCTTCCAGATGGAGAGTCTCGTCTGGATCTTGAAGATGATTGGTATTGTGGCCTGGCAAGGTCTTTGTCATTCTGGACCATGATCTGAGGGTCCAATCTAGAAGGGCTGGAAAGAAAACAGAGAAGGGGAGGGGAAAGGCAAGACATAACATCAGAAAACGCAAGTATTTGCGACTGAAGCTAAACCCCTCCCCTCACAAGCACATACCTTGTGCGTGAGGGCTGGCCACTTAAAGGCGGTGAATTGTCCATGACCTCTGGACGAACAGTGACACAGTACGGGTGGTCTGCAGACAAAAAATGCCCTGAAAAAAGCCAAGGCACCAGTGAGGGGAATTATAAAATAATCTTGCCCCAAGGTAACTATATGTGCATATGTCAAACAAAAATTAATAAATCAATTTATGATCCACAATATATTATTTATATGTATATTTTAAAATATTTTATATATTTTTCTCCATATGTATATATATATATATATATATATATATATATATATACTATTTTCCCTTTTATTATATATTTATTTATAACATATAAATAAATATATATTTTTCTTTCTATATATTTTTTTTTTTCATTTTAAAACAATGCACATTGCCTTAGTGTAGCCAGGCAGGCAGGCACTCACCTGAGAAATAAACCAGGGCTAGGTATGGGGAAAACCCGCTCCACTCCCACTCACTGCCAGGGAATTCCCATTATGCAGGAGCTAGGAGCGGAATTTAAACTCCCTGCCCGTGACGTCATCGCCCCTACTTCGCACCTGCACCGTAGGGTGGCGACCGTACTACGCATGTGCGGCTGCCGAGTGATCCGCCGCTCTGCACATGTGCAAGCCAAGCCTCTGTCCCAAGGAGGCTACTGCGCATGCGCGAGCAGCGCGGACGGCCGCACCCGGAAGTGCCAAGGCGAGCTGGAATGCACAAGCGCTCCATGAGGGGTAGAACGGTCCAAGAACGGCCACACAAGGCTTTGTATGAACTGGGAAGCTTTAAGAGAAAGACAGACCACACAAACAACAACTGCCATGGAGAAAACAAACATTGTTGCCGACCTTGCCAGCCATTGATGCATCCATCCATCCGGCATACAGAGGCGACCATCCCTCCACCAAAGGGGTATAACTCCAGCCTCTTAACGCTACTCGCCCGCCCGTGGCTGGGCCCTGAGCTGCACCGCATGAGGTATGCCACCATCTTGGATCCATACGATCGGACGTGAACATCATACGTAGGTCCATTGGAGGAGGACAAAAAAGGAATGCAGTAGGTAGTGGTGAGTGCTCATTTACGGGAATGGGGTCCTATAGCATTGGAGAGGAGGCGGGGTTAACCCACACGTAGGCTGCCATGGAGTCTGTCAGGAAAAGCATTTTTTTCAGCATGTTAGCACGTATTATTGAAGGTAACTGCCTCCTGTCTTTTGGTTAAACAATTTCAGGTGCATTCCATCACAACTAAAAGGTAGTTACAGGAGAAAAATACATTTTTTGGTTCTGTGTGAAAAAAAATAGAAAGTGTAACAAGGAAAAAGCAAGAAAGCAGTTTGTAAATCATTGTTTTATTATAAGATTCAATAACCTGAGTGGTACATTTCCGTGACTGACTCAGTCGTTTTATTTTCATACAAAACACATACAAGTAAACAAAAGCAGATAAATAAAATATAGACTGAAAAAACTGATATTTATTACCGCAGAAAATATTCATAACTTTTTCCAGCATCTTTAGCAGGTTTACCTTATGATTTATAACTCCTTCATGTCCACAGGCACCCCATACACGTCATACTATGTAGACCTGTTTTATGTATACTGCACATTTCAGAGGCAAGCAAGGTAAGACCAAGGACCACGGATGGCCCAAAGATAGCTTCTGAAATGTGCACTTGTGATCACCTGCCCAGGTGACTCCTACATCACTGAGTTCCAACTGTTGCAGGTACATAAAGGTGTGTTACTGCACTGATCTGACTTGTGGAATATAATCTAGACTGATTTTATTGAATGTGCTCTGTGATTTAATATGTCTGCCTGTGTAATTAATCTCTCAACAGTGTACGTTCCTGTAAAAAAATACTCATCTTACAACAAATAATATTACATATATCTTCCTTATCATGTCAGATTTTTTAAAGTTATGAGTGATTGTCAAATATATATGTGATTACTAGCTCTGCCAAGTTCATGTGAACCTTACTCCATTTTAAATAAGAAGATGCAAGTACCTCTATTAGCGAGAAGAGCCTCTTTTGTGCCCCTCTGTGTATTAGTTTCACTTTGGTCCTTGTGTCCAACTTTCCTTGACTTGATAGCTAAATTCCACCAATTGCCATTCTTCTGTCCAATGAGAATGCCTTTATTGGCTACTAAGGCAATCTCATTGGACATTGAAATGGCACTTGGCAGAGCTAAGCCATGAAGGCAAGCCCAGTAACTTAGTGAAACTAAATCAGAAGGGGGCACAGAAGAGGCTTCTTAGCTAATAATGGTAACAGTAGACATCTTGTAGTGTCTGTTCTTAGTACTTTTGCTTAAAAAATTACAATAAATTACAGATTTACTTAAACAGAGAATTGGGTAAAAATTATGTTAATTGATGAAACAATGAAAAAGAAGTAACCCATCACATAAACATTGTAGTTCCAACATCTCTAAACTGCAGTCTAAAAAAATCTGGCAGCTTCAATTGGGTGGCATTTTATGTGAGGCATTTGTGTACATGGTTGGTATTATTAATGCTATTATAAGGCCTCTACTTATATAGAGCATCAAGATCAGAAGAGTTTATCCATGATACTGTAGAATTGCTAGCACTAGATTGTGTTTGTGAACATAGAACAGATTTCTTCCCCTAATCTGGCAGGTTTCATTAACTGGACAATCTATTTTGTGCAAATGATTTAATATATAGTCATTAACATCAATTCTAATCAAAGGTCTGCCAGCCGGAAATATTATTTTATACTGTGCTTAATTGTGTTCATACTTCCTCCATCGATACAAAAAACTGTTACAATGTCATAATTCTCGGGGGATTCATCAAAAAGGCTTTAAGTTTTTATTTATTTATTTATTTTGTGGAAAGTGGAAAGCCATTTTTTTAATATTTTGGATAGTATATGAAAGAGTTAGGCCCCTTTCACACGATCGGACCGTTCAGGTCCGCCTGTCAGTTTTGACGGCGGACCTGAACGGGCGATCCATGTTAGCCTATGGAGCGTCGGATGTCAGCGGAGACATGTCCGCTGACATCCGACCCCGTCCGATCCGCTAAAAGCAGACGTATGGCTCTACGTCCAGATCCGTCGCTGGCGGATCGGATCGGGTGAGATCTGACGAAAACGGACACGCTGTCCGTTTTCGTCCGATCCCTCCATAGGCGGCAGCGGCGCCTGACAAGCCCCTCCCCGCTCAGTGAGCAGAGAGGGACCTGTCATCCGCCGGCTCAGCGGAGATCAACGGACAGATCTCCCGCTGAGCCGGCGGACAGAGGCGGGCTCCGTAGAAACGGAGCCCGCCTCGTGTGAAAGGGGCCTTAAACCCACGTCAGATTTTTATTGCTGCTTGTTTTCCTGCTGGAGAGAATCACCTTCTCTATTTGTTTTGGTGACCATTGTCTCCGGTACAAAAACTTATAGGCCACTCAAAGCTTTCAGTTGTCACTAAGGCTGGGTTCACACTAATGCGAATTGGATGTGGGTTTCTACGCATCCAATTTGCATGTCAGGAGATTGTGACTGGCTCTCTATGGAGCTGGTTCAAACATCTCTGGAGTGGCTGAATTCATCCCAAAATTCGGGCTGAAATTGGACCTGAAATGGTGACTCACAGAACCCCTGCTGTGAGCCGCTCGTGCTGCGGTGTGAACCCAGCCTGAAGCAGGAATAGAGGCAATATTTTTCAAATAGATACACCTGTTCACTTTTGAGAGATTTCTTCTCAGTTCTTGTGTCTCTGGGTCAGGAAGTGAAATCCCCTTAATGAGACACAACAAGAAAAAAAAGTAACGATCACCATGGATACACAGATATAGGACAAAAAAAAAAGGCAGCCCTATAAAGGTTATCTATACTTGCTTTTCCAACTGCCGTTCCTCATTTTGATATGTCACAGCATCACTACTCCCGAGCTGCTGCAGGTATTTTGACCATTCCTTTAAATTTAAACTTCACTGCATGACCCTGCCTGGCGCCAAGCCTTTTTCCCCAAAAGCTTTCTTGACAGATTGCTGAGCAGGTAGGAATGTAAGTATTGAACACAGAAAGCCACATTTTGGTGGAATTATTAATCTCTTAGAAGCTGCCTCCTGGCAGCCCCTAAAGTGGGCTTTAATTCCCAGGAGGCAGTGTGGCTTCTCTATTATATGACCAATGTGATTGCCTCTCACAGCCCCATGGGCACTCAATCAGAACCCATGACCTAGAGTATATATGGATTACATGGTTTGCAAGAGGTTAAAGGAGAAAATCCCCTAATTGCCCATGCACACTACTGTGCTGTGTTTAGGCATGTTAAATACGTTGAACTGCACCAATGCCATTCATTGCATTGTGTTCTGCTGGAAACAAAATATTGCAGCTCCAATTTTTGGTTTGTTGTGGTGTGTTAGGCAGGCTTTGCACGATGCTTTAAATGCACTAGAACAGACTGCCCTTGTGTAAATTAGACCTAAGGGCTCATGTACACTGCAGCTGAAAAAAGCCTGTTTTATAGAAGTTTGATTTTATCATTATGCCTCTAAACACCCTCGATGTTAGCTGATGCTCGATGCACACATAGGCGTTTACAGGAGTTTAGAGGCAGAAGAAAAACCCACTAGATGTTTAGGAAAGGCACCCTTAAATGTAAAAAAATGCTCAAATGTGTGTTAACGCTAGGTGCGTTTAGTGCTTGAGCATTCATTAATTACAGTCACCAGAATAAATTCATATTCTGGCCAATAAAATGAATAAACGCCCAAGCCCGCTTAATGTGCCTAAACAGCGCAGCTTTAGGCACATTTTTGACACAGATTTTCTTATGCATTCAGAGGCCAGTGTTCTATAGCTTTTTCCTACATTATCCAAAACTTAAGTTATGGCTTTTCATTCCCACTTTAGGGATCTTTCACATTTACATGCATGTAGCAATGTGCATTTATACCATTTAGTGCATAGCCATTTTCATGTTGATGTGTATTTTTGACACTTAATGACCATTTTAAATGTGTTTTTTTCTTGATGTGTTGTATAAAGATGAAGGAACACTGTTAACTAATTTTATAAAATTCATGATTTTTTTCACTGCAACAGGAGGATTTATGCACAAAAAAAGCAACCCACTAGCACCGTAGCACAATGATGTGAACAAGCCCTGCAAAAATGAATGTTTTTTACATATGGTTTCCATCTTCCTGCAGCAAGACACGCATACTAAAATGGGCCTTGCAGTAATTATTTGGCTGTGGTTACATTATTTAAAGGATAGGAGAGAAAGTGATGGGAAATCTCTCAAATAGGGATACATACACAAAAACTTAAAAACTCAAAATACAAATATTTTTTTTTTTTTATGTGTAATGTGAAAAAAAGACTGTTTTGCTCCAATCATGTCACTTGGGACGCAGCAGCTGCAGACACAGCCACTGCTCCCGATTTGACATCCGAGTTTGGGGACACACACCCACACAAATGAGTGTTGGTACAGATGCTGCATCCAAACTGATGGATGTGGGGGGGGGGGGGGGAGTGCTGGCAGCCAAGGCAGCAAGTTGGGGATGGAGAGAGGGCACAATTGTATTCCTTAAAGCGTTTGGCCCTTTCTATCACCTGAGTACCTGGCTGATCCTGCCTGGTTCTGCCCTCCCCTCTGTAAACTGACCACAGTTTATCATGGTTGCTAAGCCCCAACACCGTGGTCAGTTTAGGTGCCTCTGTCATTGGCAGCTATCTGCAGCCCTACTGTGTCCTCCCTCCGATCCCTGCCCCCTCCCCTCCCTTTTAATTAGTGAAAACCCCGTTGCATGTGAAACACACCCAAAAACTCCATCCGGTGCCAAAAAAAGTGCACACACATAAAGAGTGATACACAAAAACGTGCAACGGGTGCTACACGGTCCTCCCTAGAAAGGACCTTACCCTGATCCCCCGGGGCGTTAGGCTCCAGATGGGGACTGAGGTACTTCACTGGGTCCATCTGGCCGAAACCAGACGGACCCACTTTCTCTGGAAGGTCTGCAAAACAGACCCACCCAAGTACTCGGTGGGACTCCCCCAAAGGGAGACCCCATGAGAGAGGGCGAACCAAGCCAGAAGGCCGTGTCCACCCCCTCCCAAGACTTTCAGGGCAGGCCCGAGGACCCACACCCTACTCATCACACAGTAACAAACGTGCAACACTTCAAACAAAAAAATACATAAAAGTGACAAACACGGGGGTAAAATAAATAGTAAAAGTGGGGAGAAGGAAGTGGGAGAAGTAAAAGAGTGGCCATTGTGCAGTACAATGACCGGCCCTTCGGCCAGGAATAAAAAATTCCTCTGGTCCTAGTCAAAAGGCTCGGCCCTAGAGGCAGGTGTGAAAAACGAGTGTTTGGTGAAGTGACCATGGTGCCATAAATCAAAGTGACCCTCACTCACAGTGATTATACGGCACCCCTAAACTGCCACTTATGGGGCACATTCACCACAGGCTTTTCGTCACAACTCCGACCAACAGCCCAGTCAGCGCAGCCCCCACACCAGCCAGGAAGGCCTGAAGTTCAGAGAGCTTAGGGAAAGCCCCTAAACCCTGAGGCTCAAGCATCACTCCTGTCACTCCTACCTAATTACATTCGGGAAATACTAACTGCCCCCCCGATGGGAAGGGGGGGCCAGTGTTCTCTCCCAAAAAACTGACCGGAGCTAGAACTACACCAATCTAGGCCAGAAGGCCAGGGATGCAACCCTCTGGCCAGACCCGATGCAGCACCCATCCTCACCAGGAGCAGTGCCCGCTCCGACTTCTGCTCTCACCAACTAGGAAGTTCTTCTTGCCCCCTCCCTCCCTACAGTCTTCTGGGACACGTCACAGATCCCAGAAGAATACGGGATAATCACAATGGGCAGCACGGCTCGCACAGTGGGCAACCGGCTGTGAATCCACAAGCTTTCACAGCCGGGTGCCCACAGTTAAAATGCTGGCACTGGGGACAGAAGACGGGAAGTGAAAACGGCTGGGAAGAGCACAGCACTGGATAGTTGGACAGTTGAGGAGCTGTTTATTAAAAGTTAGCAGCTACAGTTTTTGTAGCTGCTGACTTAATTTTTACACAGGAGACTGATTTAGGCGATTTGGTAACTGGTCGCAGGCCACAAAGAACTATGGGACTTTACAGCCCCTCCAAACTGCAAATGTTAACAAGCCCTTACTGTCCTCAGGCATATAAGGCTGCTTTCACACTGATGCGCTGCGGTTTACTCGCACTTTGCGCGCAGCGCACCTGCGGATTTCTATGCGCTTTGCCTAAGACTTCTATATCTTGCAGGTGTGGTGCACTTTCTGAAAGAGTACCAAAACTCCTGCCTTCAGGAATTTTGGTGTGCTTTCAGAAAGCGCACCAAACCCACAGGATATAATAGAAGTTTTTGGCTCAGTGCAGGCAACCCAGAGGCTATATGTACAGTGGGGCTGTCTGAAGACAGCTATGTGAGTCAAAAAGATGACTTATACCAGGACGTCACCAACCCAGAATATCAAAACTAAAAAAGACAGGCTGAAAGTTGGACATATTTGGATGCTTAAGCCCTCTTTGGGCTTGATATGAGAGGGGGAATGGTGTGCTTGCTTCCCCAGACCCTGCTACCAGGTGTAGGCCCTCCTGTTGGACACTACTGATTTAGCCCTTAGAAACCCGGTTGAAATTTGATATGAAGAACCTCCACTTCTTTGGGTTTTCTAACATCAATTTACTATCAAATTGTGTGGACTGGCCCACCTTTTTCTTCCCTGCCTAATGTCCCTTTGTTATGCCTCCCCGAAGCCTGAGATGATCTGATTTGTCATCCTGAAGCAATCTGTTTTTAACCACTTGCCAACCAGCCGCCGTCATGCTGCGGCAGGTCTGTACAATCCCGCGAGCCTTCGTAGCTATACGTTGGCTCCTTCAAGCGGGATAGCAGGTGCGTGCATGCGCCTGCTGCACAGCGATGAGCGCTGGCCACGAGCGAGAGGCAGAACAGGGACGTGTGTGTGTAAACACACAAATCCCTGTTCTGTTCTGAGAGGAGATGCAGATCGTGAGTTCCTAATAGCTAGGAACCACAATCTGTCATCTCCTATAGTCAGTCCCCTCCCCCTACAGGTAGAACACACAATCAGGAAACACAGTTAACCCCTTGATCGCCCCCTAGTGTAACCCCTTCCCTGCCAGTGACATTTATACAGTAATCAGTGCATTTTTTTAGCACTGATAGCTGTATGATTGTCAATTGTCCCAAAAATGTGTCAAAAGTGTCCGATGTGTCCGCCATGTCGGAGTCATGATAAAAATCGCAGATCGCCACCATTACTAGTAAAAAAAAAAAAATAATAATAAAAATGCCATAAATCTATCCCCTATTTTGTAGACACTATAACTTTTGCGCAAACCAATCAATATACGCTTATTGCGATATTTATTACCAAAAATGTGTAGAAGAATACATATCGGCCTAAACTGAGAAAAAAATTCGCTTTTTTAAAAAAAGTTAGGGATATTTATTGTAGCAAAAAGTACAAAATATTGTGTTTTTTCAAAATTGTCGCTCTTTTTTTGTTTATAGCGCAAAAAAATAAAAACTGCAGAGATGATCAAATACCACCAAAAGAAAGCTCTATTTGTGGGAAAAAAGGACAGCGTCGCATGACCACGCAATTGTCAGTTAAAGCGACGCAGTGCCGTATCGCAAAAAATACTCTGGTCATTGAGCAGCCAAATCTCCCGGGGCTGAAGTGGTTAACTAAGAGATCTTTTATTGGATAACTATCATAAGTGAATATGATAATCTGAAGAAGCAGTGTGTAATGGCAAAACGCGTAATTGTATCAGCACACAACAGTCATTTTTTACATAAGTCTATTGATGTACTGATGCACGTTTTTTATGTCACTTCAACTCATAAAGCTTCTAATATGTTTTATATGAATATTTGGTGTATCTATTTAATGATCTGAAAATACCAGCAGGCCAGCCTTGAATGCCCTAGCACTCCTTTTATTTTTTTAGTAACCCGTAGGTGCACTGCACTGCACCTGTGGATTAGTTTTAAAGCAGGCTAATAACCATTGCAGAACTTATGACATTGATATTATTTAATCCTTCACCTTCTGATCTACAGGCATCGCCAGCTGTAGTCTTCTTGCTGTCCCAGGCAGAGTGCATTTGGTATCACTCTGCCTAGAACAGGAGCTAGCGCTGTAGAGGAAGCATCGGCTTATGTGGCCCTGCTCCATCCGAAGCTGCTTGCTTTCTCTACCGCCAGCTCCATCCACAACACTGATGCTCTGGGACGGCAACTGGGCTTGCCGACCTGCTATCCCAGAGCAGGAGCAGGCCACCAGTTGGGCACCCATGAGCTAAACTAACAGAGAGGCACAGGCCCTCCAGCTATTAGAATGTCAGGGTCAGTTGCTAACTTCCAAATTGTAAGCTCTACCAGAGCTTGGAAACAAACAAACTCATAAACAGTCACATCTGTAGTTTTGTAACCGCTTCCCTACCAGCCGCCGCAGTTATACTGCAGCAGGCTGGCTCCCCTGCGCGAGCCATCGTAGGTATACATCGCCTCGCGGGGTCGGGATAGCAGGCGTGCACGCTGCACATCGGGGGTGCCAATGCTTGTGGCCGCTGGTCGCGATGAACGCTGGCCACGAGTGATCGTGAGCAGGAGACACAGAACAGGGATGAGTGTGTGTAAACACACACTTTCCTGTTCTGACAGATCGTATGTTCCTATTAGCTAGGAACTTTGATCTGTCACTTCCTCTAGTCAGTCCCCTCCCCCTTCAGTTAGAATCACCCCCCAGGGAACACAGTTAACCCCTAGATCGCCCCCTAGTGTTAACCCCTTCACTGCAAGTGACATTTTTACAGTAATCAATGCATTTTTATAGCATTGATCGCTGTATTAATGCCAATGGTCCCAAAAACTAGTCAAAATTGTCCGATGTGTCTGCTATGTCGCAGTCACGATAAAAATCGCAGATCGCCGCCATTACTAGTAAAAAAAAATGATAATAAAAATGCTATAAATCTATCCCCTATTTTGCAGACGCTATAACCAATCAATATATGCTTATCGCAATTTTTTTTTTTACCAAAAATATGTACATATCGGCCTAAACTGAGAAAAAAATTTGCTTTTTTTTTTAAAAAAAAATGGGGATATTTATTATAGCAAAAAGTACAAAATATTGTGTTTTTTTCAAAATTTTCGCTCTTTTTTTGTTTATAGCGCAAAAAATAAAAACCGCAGAGGCGATCAAATACCACCAAAAGAAAGCTCTATTTGTGGGAAAAAAAGGACGTCAATTTTGTTTGGGTACAACGTCGCATGACCGCGCAATTGTCAGTTAAAGCGACGCAGTGCCAAATCGCAAAAAGTGCTCTGGTCAGGAAGGGGGTAAATTCTTCTGGAACTGAAGTGGTTAAAAGCCTCATCATTGCAGTCTGTACATGGATTATCATTCATATAAGAGTACTTATTTTAATTCCACGCCTACAAATTCCTGTAGTTCTGCTGAACACCATCCTTTCACATGAACTCTATTCCGTTTTTTTGTGGTTTGAGAATCAGGACTTAACCTGCAAAGGACAATTTGGGGAACAGGTTAAGCAAATGGTACCATTCTACTGGTAAATAACAGATGTTACCCAAAAGCAAGTGTCAAATAATTGAGCCCTTTGGCATCAGCTGTGTATGTTGCACATTGATTTGGCTACATGGTACTTATACTTCTGCAAGGGTATATATAAGTAGTGCTTACACAGACACACAATATACATCAACATGTAACCCACAGAAGGAAGAAGTAAGGAAGAACAATAGCAGAGTGCATGAGGCAAATCATCCAAGAGATGGTCAAGACTGCTTCTCTTCTGGCACCTTAACGTCCAAATTAGGAGAGATGGAGGATTGTCAACAGGTTGCTTATATAAAGAAGAGGCTACAGAAAAAAAGAAAAAGAGGAATATTCAAGCAGTGGGATTATGGTTCTAACATAGGGCCATATATCCCCAGCTGCTTACTTATCTTAATTCCAGAACCATGGCCTGCTCCAGAGTTGGTCCCCATTTTTCTGAGTTAGGCTGTAAACTTAGGATCTCCGATTCCACTCAATGGGTACCCAGTACACATTCATGACAACTAGGAGGCTGCAGCTCTGGAACAAAGGTAAGTAAACATCTGCAGGGGAGAGGGGGTTAGTGTAGTTTAGGGGTGCTGGAATTAGCACAAGATTAAGTAAACCATTATAAATTCAAAATATTGAAATGCTTGAGGCAGCTTTCACCATTACGATACTGAAAAAAACTTTTGCTGGCCATAGTTTTAATACTGTAATATTTTCTAATATACTACTATGAAGAGGCCCCATCTTGTGCTTGATTTAAAGGAAACCTGTATGCATAATTACATATGTAGACTGCTGACTGAAAATGTTACTTGCCTGGTTGTCATCAAAGTCAATCCACATAATTCTCACAGGATGTTTCCTTTACCATCCTCAAGAAGCCCCCAAACCAGAATAAATCATTAGTCAAAGCTATTCGTGTAAAGTTAAGGCACCTAACGTAAAACTCCTCTCTGCAGATGCCAGCGATAGGCTGCTTGAAGTCCAAGTCATGGGTGTGCAGGAGGAGATGAGATTTTTGCTAGTGAACTGAGTTCAGCATTGTTTATCTCTGAAAGGAATTGTCTGTGGATACACCTTGCTTATATGATTTAATTACATATATATTATATATACACACATATACACACACTATATTGTCAAAAATATTGGGACACCTGCCTTTACACACATGAACTTTAATGGCACCCCAGTCTTAATGCGTAGGGTTCAATATTGAGTTGACCCACCCTTTGCAGTTATAACAGCTTCAACTTTTCTGAGAAGGCCTGGCTTGCAGTCTCTGCTCTAATTCATCCCTACGGTGTTCTATCGGGTTCAGGTCAGGGCACTGTGCAGGCCAGTCAAGTTCCTACACCCCAAACTCGCTCATCCATGTCTTTACGGACCTTGCTTTGTGCACATGTCCAAATCATTTGGTGAACAGGGGAATTATGGTGTGGGGTTGATTTTCAGGGCTTGGGCTTGGCATCTTAGTTCCAGTGAAGGGAACTCTTAAGGCATCAACATATCAAGATATTTAGGACAATTTCATGCTCCCAACTTTGTGGGTACAGTTTGGGGATGGCCCCTTCCTGTTCCAACATGACTGTCATTTTGGAATGGGTGATTGAACCTTCAGCCCTGTTTGGAACTTCACATTTAGGGGGTTGCCCCTATTCCTCTACTGACTGAACTCGGGCACCCTCGCCGTAAATTTGGTTGATGTTTTTTAGTGTTCCCCTGCCTTTCAGCTTTAATTGATGGTTTGGGTGGAGCGTGGGCTTCCACGTCTCACTTATGTTTGCCCACGTTCCCCCCGTAGGGCCTACCTACTCAGGTGAAAGCCCCTTGTGGGGCACCAGGTCAGCACTTAGGGAATCTCTCCTTTGTGGAATTATGCCCTAGGCCTGACCTATAGTTGTCTCTGGTATTGGACCTGTGGGTCTTTTCCGGCACGTTCTTTGATAACGCATTTCTATTTGTGTTTTAGGCTGGGTTCACACCTATGCGAATTGGATGCGGGTTTCCCTAGCACTAGCACTGTATCGCCCACGCCTGGTCTGCCGGAGCTGCGCGGCTGCCTGATCGCTTCTGGTATCTGGTATGGTTTCATGTAAGGTACTAACTTAAAATGTAAGTGGTCTCTGCTCTCCACACAAACGTAACAAGTTACAGTGCCTTGAAAAAGTATTCATACCCCTTGAAACTTTCCACATTTTGTCATGTTACAACCAAAATTGTAATGTATTTTATTGGGATTTTATGTGATGACCAACAGAAAGTGGCACATATTTGTGAAGTGGAAGGAAAATGATAAATGGTTTTCAAAATTATTTCAAAATAAATATCTGAAAAGTGTGGCGTACATTTGTATTCAGCCCCCTTTACTCTGATACTCCTAACTAAAATCTAGTGGAACCAATTGCCTTCAGAAGTCACCTAATTAGTAAATAGAATCCACCTGTGTGTAATTTACTCTCATTATAAATACAGCTGTTCTGTGAAGCCCTCTGAGGTTTGTTAGAGAACCTTAGTGAACAAACAGCATCATAAAGGTCAAGGAACACATCAGACAGGCCAGGGATAAAGTTGCTGAGAAGTTTAAAGCAGGGCTAGGTTATAAAAAAATATCCCAAGCTTTGAACATCTTATGGAGCACTGTTCAATCCATCATTTGAAAAATGGAAAGAGTATGGCACAACTGAAAACCTACCAAGACATGGCCGTCCACCTAAACTGACAGGCTGGGCAAGAAGAGCATTAATCGGAGAAGCAGCCAAGAGGCCCATGGTAACTCTGGAGGAGCTGCAGAGAGCCACAGCTCAGATGGGAGAATCTGTTCACAGGACAACTATTAGTCGTGCACAAATCTTGCCTTTATGGAAGAATAGAAAGAAAGCCATAAGAAGTCCAATGTGCAGTTTACGAGAATCCATATGCAAACATGTGGTGCTCTGGTTAGATAAGACCAAAATTGAACTTTTTGGCCTAAAAGCAAAACGCTATGGGGTTGATTTACTAAAGGGAAAAAGTTGCCCTCTTCAAGAGCAGTTGCTCCAGAGCTTGGTAAATGAGCAGAAGCTCTGCTGACTTCTATCATCCAATCATGTGCAAGCAAAAATGCAGTTTTTTTTTCATTTCCCTTGCACGGGATTGGGTACTCTTTGCAAAGTGAAGCCTTACCTCATTTACTAAGCTCTGGAGCAATTGCACTTGCAGAGGGCAACTGCACTCTGCAAAGTGCAGTTTGTTTGCCTTTAGTAAATCAACCCCTATGTGTGGCGGAAAACTAACACCGCACATCACCCTGAACACACCATCCCCACCATGAAACATGGTGGGGACAGCATCATGTTGTGGGGATGCTTTTATAAAGCAGGGACAGGGAAGCTGGTCACACTTGATGGGAAGATGGATGGAGCCAAATACAGGGCAATCTTAGAAGAAAACCTGTTAGAGTCTGCAAAAGACTTGAGACTGGGGCAAAGGTTCATCTTGCAGCAGGACAACGGCCCTAAACATTCAGCCAGAGCTACAATGGAATGGTTTAGATCATGGGTGCTCAACCTGTGGCCCTCCAACTGTTGCAGAACTACAAGTCCTATCATGCCTCTGCCTTTGGGAGTCATGCTTGTAACTGTCAGTGACTTGCAATGCCTCAAAGCATATTCATGTGTTAGAATGGCCCAGTCAAAGTCCAGACATAAATCCAATTGAGAATCTGTGGCAAGACTTGAAAATTAGTAAAATGAAGTGTAGAGGAAAGATTGTGGATATTCCTTCACCAGTTGATAAGAATACACCTAATGTGCTCTTATTTAAAATCTGCTTACCAGAAAATATTGACCCTTTTAATTAAAAAGCGAGTCAGAAAAAACTTTAGCAAGGTAATGCTTGCTGCAATGATGAAGGCTATGGATATAAGGGAACCCCTCCTCCGCAGAAATTATGGATGGGATATGGGGAAAGATAATAAGGAACCAATAGCGTAATCCCCTTTATTTAAAATTGTTAAAAATATAAATGCCAAATGGCTGCCTACATAGGAAAGTGCCTTGACCCGGTGTCTTGCCGAGAAAGTTCCCCCGGCGGATAAGGACCCCCCCGTACTGCTCAGGCGCAGCGCCTGCGCAGTACGAACTACTATGAGCCGCCGAAGATAGCCGAAGCTGAAAATCTTCAATCAGCTGTACACGGCGCCTGCACCCTAGGTCCAGGTTCAAGCCCCACCATCCAAGTGGACCTAGGGGGGGAATAAAAAAGAGCAGAGCGAAGCGAGGCCGTGCCTGAAGCATGGCGAGCGAAGCAAGCCCGCGAGGGGGCCCTCTTACAGGCGCCGTGTACAGCTGATTTCCAACTATTCAGCTTCGGCTATTTCCGCCGGCAGCGCCTGCGCAGTAGAGGGGGGTCCAGGAACAACCAAAGGGACTGGAAGTGTGTGGAGTAACGTGACCAAGTACCGCCTCGACGTATGTTTTGTTATTTCGTCATCAGGAAGCGTACTTGGTCACTAATGGGCGTGTGTTTTATAGTGTGAAACCAATACTAATTGGTGGAGAGGGAAATTGTACAATTATACAGCCACAGTGCCGGTTTACATATAACAAGATTACTTTGGAGCCAATGACTAACATCCGAATGGATAAGCCATAATAAATAAGAACAAATATTATAACATAAGCTATATAAAGAAGCTAAAATTTAATATAATAATAAAATTCATTAAAATATAAAATAAAAAATATAAAAAATAAAACAGGGAAATGAGTTAAATTCTAAAGGGAAGAAAAGATCCTATAAAGTGCATCGGAAGTGAATCTAGTCATTGGCCAGAAAACAATTCAGGTCCAATTTTATATTCATACCCAATGGCTGCATACTACACAATTTGTACAGCCACTGGGTTTCATTTTGGGAAACTGCTCTCATCATATGCGTGCCCCTCCAATGTTTAAAAATTGTCAATCCCACAAGGACTTGATTTGGTTATGGGTAATTTTTTTGGGCTCAGAACCAATATTATAACCAAATAAAGGGTGTAGCTATGGGGGCACGTTATGTCACTAGTGTGACAAACATAGTATTAAACAAGTGGGAACAGGAAACCATTTCATGATAAAATGTGGAAAATTTCAAGGGGTATGAATACTTTTTCAAGGCACTGTATGGTTAGAGTTGAAAAGGCTGGGGCCCAGGTGCTTTTCTTACAAGAAATGCACTTCAGGCAGAAGTGTCTTCCTAAGCTGCCTATCCACCTCTATAGTCAATGGTTTCTTAGCATCTCCCCTGTTGCGAAGTACCGGGGCACGGTGATTGCTTTTAATAAATCCTTTCCCTTCCACCATACTGATAGTTGTGTAGATCCACCAGGTCGCTATGTTTTTGTAAAAGGGGTAATTGCTGATCAGATATTCACATTTGTGACACTATGCACCGAACGCTCATAAACTCACTTTCTTAGATGCAGTCCCAGATAGGTTGGCAGACTTTTGGGAGGGCCTCGTGATTTTAGGGTGGCGACTTTAACGTCAGCCCTGACCCCCACATCGATACGTTCCATACACTCTTATGCTTTTCTGAAACACTTTCGCAAGGCACTGCAGACCCACCTCCTTGTAGGCAGCTGGAGGGCACTCCATGCCTCGGACAGAGACTTCAGCTACTACTCAAAGGTGGATGATGTTTACACTCGCATAGATCTCCTGTGTTTGGATCTTGGCGTTCTTGAGTTGTTGCAGTTAGCTGAGATTGAAAATATTGCGCTTTTCGATCATGCACATATCACAGCCACACTCAATCTGCCAAGCGGGAGCCCTAGGGCTTGGTCCTGGTGGTTGAATGCAAACTATTGGATGACGTCACAGTTGTTGCTAAAGGTTACTGACACCATGACGCATTACTTTAAAGAAAACGCCTCTGACAGTCTTGGAGAAGGGCTATATGGGAAAGGTACAAGGCAGTGGTACCTGGGGAGTTGATCTCTTTGGGGTCTAAACGTAAAAAGGAAAGCTGACTTTCAATGGGTATTGACTGCCCTACAACAGCCTGAGCTTCAGCATAAACATCATGGTGACCCAAGGCTCTTAAACATTTGACTGACCTCAGAGAGCTATTCCTGTGCCTTTTGGACCACCGCGTCTGTAGACAGTTGTGTTACCTATCACACAAATACTATGAACATGGCAAAAAATGTGGCCGGATGCTGGCCAGAGCTCTTTGGAAGCAGCGTGCCCAAACTCATGTGCATAAACTTCTGGCCCCTACTGGGGAAGCTGTCCTATACTCCTCTAAGATTGCCTCACTGTTTCGTGATTATGTAGAACTCTATCATTTGGAAGGTGGCCGGTCTCTGAGTGCTGGGGCCTCCAGGTCACAGGCTATTAGCGATTACTTAGCCTCTGCTGGCCTTCCCTCCCTGATGCCAGAGCAAAAGGTGGATCTGGAGACTCCTATTTTTCACCTTGAAATTGAAACCACGATAAAGACATTGCCCACTGGAAAAAGCCCTGGCCCGGATGGCTAAACTAAGGCATACTACACCAAATTTCTCCCACTTCTGCTAAGCCCACCAAGCCGGTACTTTCTTACTTTCGGTTCTTTTTCCAAGGGTGGCCCGATCCCCCCTGAGGTTCTGTTGGCCCATATCACAGCATTTCCCAAAGAGGATAAGGATCCTGCTTTGCCACAAAGCTACTGCCCAATATCGCGGCTTAACATAGATAAAGATTTTTGCAAAGATTCTGGCGAATCGCTTGAAGTATCTCATGCCATCTATTATACACCATTCACACCACGTCAATAAGAGCTTTAACCCTTTAAAGATGGAGGTTCAAACAAATCTTAACACCTGAAACCAGTTTTGCATTTTAGCATATGTTCATAAAACTGCATATATCTTTGCAACGGCTTAGTTTATTACAGTGAAATATACACACACACACACATACAGTATCTCACAAACGTGTGTACACCCCTCACATTTTTGTAAATATTTTATAACATATTTTTATGTGACAACACCGAAGAAATTAAACTTTGCTACAATGTAAAGTAGTGAGTGTAAAGCTTGTATACCAGTGAAAATTTGCTGTCCCCTCAAAATAACAACACACAGCCATTAATGTCTAAACCGTTGGCAACAAAAGTGAGTACACCCCTAAGGGAAAATGTCCAAATTGGGCCCAAAGTGTCAATATTTTGTGCGGCCACTATTATTTTCCAGCACTACCTTAACCCTCTTGGGCATGGAGTTCACCAGAGCTTCACAGGTTGCCACTGGAGTTCTTTTCCACTCCTCCATGACGGCATTACGGAGCTGGTGAATGTTAGAGACCTTGCGCTCCTCCACCTTCCATTTGAGGATGCCCCACAGATAATCAATAGGGTTTAGGTCTGGAGACATGCTTGGCTAGTCCATCACCTTTACCTTCAGCTTCTTTAGCAACGCAGTGGTTGTCTTGGAGGTGTGTTTGGGATCCTTATCATATTGGAATAGTGCCCTGCGGCCCAGTCTCCGAAAAGGAGGGGATCATGCTCTGCTTCAGTATATCACAGTACATGTTGGCATTCATGATTCCCTCAATAAACTGTAGCTGCAGCTCTCCAGTGCCAGCAGCACTCATGCAGCCCCAGACCATGACACTCCCACCACCATGCTTGACTGTAGGCAAGACACACTTGTCTTGACACCATCTGAACCAAATAAGTTTATCTTGGTCTCATCAGACCACAGGACATGGTGCCAGTAATCCATGTCCTTGGTCTGCTTGTGGACTTTCTTGCGCATCATCTTTAGAAGAGGCTTCCTTCTGGGCGACAGCCATGCAGACCAATTTGATGGAGCGTGCAGCATATGGTCTAAGCACTGTCAGACTGATCCCCCACCCCTTCAACCTTGGCAGCACATACGTCTATTTCCCAAAGACAACCTCTGGAATTGACGCTGAGCACATGCACACAACTTCTTTGGTTGACCATGGCGAGGCCTGTTTTAGGTGTAACCTGTCCTGTTAAACTGCTGTATGGTCTTGGCCACAGTGCTGCAGCTCAGTTTCAGGGTCTTGGCAATCTTCTTATAGCCTAGGTCATCTTTATGTAGAGCACCATTTTTTTTTCAGATCCTCAGAGTTCTTTGCCATGAGGTGCCATGTTAAGCTTCCAGTAACCAGTATGAGAGACTGAGAGCGATAACACCAAATTTAACACACCTGCTCCCCAGTTACCTTGTAACACTAACAAGTCACATGACACCGGGATGTCATTTAAAAAGCCACAAAGTGGGAAATTATCCTTTAATTGCCATTTTAACCTGTGTGTGCCACCTTCTGTGTCTGTACCAAGGCCAAACATTCCAGGGTATATAAACTTTTTATCAGGGCCATTTGATTTTTGTTATCATTATGATTTAAAAAGGATCCAAAAAACAATGTGATAATAAATGGCTTCATGTGATTGCTATCCTTAAATAAAAGACAGTTTTTTGGCAAGATCATTCATATTTTCAATATTAATGCCAAAATTTCACAATTTCTGCCAGGGTATGCAAACTTTTGAGGACGACTGTATAATACATATATATATAGTATCTCACAAAAGTGAGTACACCCCTCACATTTTTGTAAATATTATATCTGTTCATGTGACAACACTGAAGAAATGACACTTTGCTACAATGTAAAGTAGTGAGTGTACAGCTTGCATAACAGTGTAAAATTGCTATCCCCTCAAAATAACTCAACACACAGCCATTAATGTCTAAACTGCTGGCAACAAAAGTGAGTACACCTCCTAAACGAAAATTTCCAAATTGGGCCCAATTAGCCATTTTCCCTCCCCGGTGTCATGACTCGTTAGTGTTACAAGGCCTCAGGTGTGAATGGGGAGCAGGTGTGTTATATTTGGTGTGATCGCTCTCACTCTCTCATACCGCTCACTGGAAGTGCAACATGGTACCTCAGGGCAAAGATCTCTGAGTATCTGAAAAAAATAATTGTTGCTCTACATAAAGGTCCAGGCTATTAAAAAGATTGCCAAGACCCTGAAACCGAGCTGCAGCATGGTGGTCAAGACCATACAGAGGTTTAACAGGACAGGTTCCACTCAGAACAGGCCTCACCACCAAAGAAGTTGAGTGCATGTGTTCAGCATCATATCCAGAGGTTGTCTTTAGGAAATAGACATATGAGTGTTGCCAGAATTGCTGCGGAGATTGAAGGGGTGGGGGGGTCAGCCTGTCAGTGCTCAGACCATACGCCGCACACTGCATCAAATTGGTCTGCATGGCTGTTGTCCCAGAAGGAAGCTTCTTCTAAAGATGATGCACAAGAAAGTCTGTAGTTTGTTGTGGACAAGCAGACTAAGGACATGGATTACTGAAACCATATCCAGTGGTCCAATCAGACCAAGATAAACTTATTTGGTTTAGATGGTGTCAGGGGTGTGTGGGGGCAACCAGGTATGGAGTACAAAGACAAGGGTGTCTTGCCTACAGTGAAGCATGGTGGTGGGAGTGTAATGGTTAGGGGCTGCATGAGTGCTGCTGACACTGGGGAGCTACAGTTCATTGAGGGAACCATGAGTGCCAACATGTACTGTGAAATACTGAAGCCGAGCATGATCCTCTCCCTTCGGAGAGTGGGCCACAGAGCAGTATTCCCACCATGATAACGACCCAAAACACACCTCCAAGATGACCACTGCCTTGCTAAAGAAGCTGAGGGTAAAGGTGATAGACTGGCCAAGCATGTCTCCAGACCCAAACCCTATTGAGCATCTGTGAGGCATCCTCAGACAGAAGTAGGAGGAGCACAAGGTCTCTAACATTCACCAGCTTTGTGATGTCGTCATGGAGGAGTGAAAGAGGACCCCAGTGGCAAACTGAGAAGCTCTGGTGAACTCCATGCCCAAGAGGGTTAAGGCAGTACTGGAAAATAATGGTGGCCACACAAAATATTGACACTTTGGGCTCAATTTGGACATTTTCACTTAGGGGTGTATTCACTTTTGCTGCCAGTGGTTTAGACATTAATGGCTGTGTGTTGAGTTATTTTGAGGGGACAGCAAATGTGCACTGTTATACAAGCTGTACACTTAATACTTTACATTGTCATTACAAAGTGTCATTTCTTCAGTGTTGTCACATGAAAAGATATAATAAAATATTTACAAAAATGTAAGGGGTGTACTCACTTTTGTGAGATACTGTATAATATATATATATACATACACACACACACACACAGCGAGGGAAAAAAGTATTTGATACCCTGCTGATTATGTACGTTTGCCCACTGACAAAGAAATGATCAGTCTATAAATTTAATGGTAGGTTTATGTTAACAGTGAGACTGTGAGACACAGAATTACAACAAAAAAGAAAAGCGCATTTCAAAAAAGTTATATATTGATTTGCATTTTAATGAGTGAAATAAGTATATGTATATAAGTATATGATCCCCTATCAATCACCAAGATTTCTGTCTCCCAGGCATCTTCTATACAGGTAACCAGCTGAGATTAGGAGCACTCTCTTAAAGGGAGTGCTAATCTCAGCTTGTAACCTGTATAAAACACACCTGTCCACAGATGCAAATTAATCAGATTCCAATCTCTTCACCATAGCCAAGACCAAAAAGCTGTCCAGGATGTCATGGACAAGATTGTAGACCTACACAAGGCTGGAATGGGCTACAAGACCATCACCAAGCAGCTTGGTGAGAGGGTGACAACAGTTGGTGCAATTCGCAAATGGAAGATACACAAAATAACTTTCAATCTCCCTCGGTCTGGGCCTCCATGCAAGGTCTCCCCTCATGGAGTTTCAATGATCATGGGAACGGCGAGGAATCAGCCCAGAACTACACGGGATAATCTTGTCAATGATCTCAAGGCAGCTGTGACCAAAGTCACCAAGAAAACAATTGCTAACACCCTACCCCGTGAAGGGCTGAAATCCTGCAACGCCCGCAAGGTCCCCCTGCTCAAGAAAGCACAGAAAGCCCGTCTGAAGTTTGCTAACATCTGATTGATTCAGAGGAGAACTGGGTGAAAGTGTTGTGGTCAGATGAGACCAAAATCAAGCTCTTTGGCATCAACTCAACTCGCTGTGTTTGGAGGAGGAGGAATGCTGCCTATGACCCCAAGAACACCACCCCCACCATCAAACATGGAGGTGGAAACATTATGCTTTGGGGTCTTTTTCTGCTAAGGGGACAGGACAACTTCACCGCATTAAAGTCACGATGGACGAGGCCATGTACCGCCAAATCTCGGGTGAGAACCTCCTTTCCTCAGCCAGGGTATTGAAAATGGGTGGTGGATGGGTATTCCAGCATGACAATGACCCAAAACACATGGCCAAGGCAAAAAAGGTGTGGCTCAAGAAGAAGCACATTAAGGTCCTGGAGTGGCCTAGCTATTCTCCAGACCTTAATTCCATAGAAAATATTTGGAGGGAGCTGAAAGTTCAGGTTACCAAATGTCAACCTCAATACTGTACCTTAATGACTTGGAGAGGATTTGCAAAGAGGAGTGGAACAAAATCCCTCCTGAGATGTGCACAAACCTGGTGGCCAACTACAAGAAACGTCTGACCTCTGTGATTGCCAACAAGGGTTTTGCCACCAAGTACTAAGTTATGTTTTGCGAAGGGGTCAAATACTTATTTCACTCATTAAAATTCCAATCAATTTATAACTTTTTAAAAATGCGTTTTTTTTAGATTTTTTCGTTGCAATTCTGTCTTTCATTGTTAAAATATACCTACCATTAAAATTATAGACTGATCATTGCTCATACCTCATTGACCTCATATTATATGGTTTTGGTAATATCAAATGAAAATTGAACAAGAAAATTGTATAATGTATGGCAGTGGTTCTCAACCTTGGTTCTCAAGTACCCACAATGGGCCATGTTTACCTTTACTTTGTACAGCTGCTTTAAATAAATATTAATGACATGATATTGATAAGAGCTATTTTATCTAAGGGAAGTTCCCAAAACATGGCCCGTAGGGGTACTTTAGGACTGAGGTTGAGAACCACTGCTGTATGGCCAGCCTTAGACTGAGAATTCTTTGGCTATGTACCCATTCATTTTCTTTTCTGGAAAGGGTTTGCCTGTTTACACAAACTTTAATAGGACACCATCTAATCCAGAAGCAAAAAGTACAGTGCCTTGAAAAAGTATTCATACCCCTTGAAAATTTTCCACATTTTGTCATGTTACAACCAAAAACATAAATGTATTTTATTGTGATTTTATGTAATAGACCAACACAAAGTAGCACATAATTGTGAAGCAGAAGGAAAATAAATGGTTTTCTAAATTTTTTACAAATAAATATGTGAAAAGTGTGCCATGCATTTGTTTTTAGCCCCCTGAGTCAATACTTTGTAGAACCACCTTTCGCTGCAATTAGAGTTGCAAGTCTTTTTGGGTATGTCTCTAGCAGCTTTGCACATCTAGGTCTGGACTTTGACTGGGCTATTCTAACACATGAATATGCTTTGATCTAAACCATGGGTGCTCAACCTGTGGCCATCCAGCTGTTGCGAAACTACAAGTCCCATGAGGCATTGCAAGTCACTGACAGTTACAAGCATGACTCCCAAAGGCAGAGGCATGATAGGACTTGTAGTTCTGCAACAGTTGGAGGGCCACAGGTTGAGCCCCCATGATCTAAACCATTCCATTGTAGCTCTGGCTGTGTTTAGGGTCGTTGTCCTGCTGAAAGGTGAACCTCCGCCCCAGTCTCAGGTCTTTGCAGATTCACAGGCTTACTTCTAAGATTGCTCTGTATTTGGCTCCATCCATCTCCCCATCAACTCTGACCAGCTTCCCTGTCCCTGCTGAAGAAAAGCATCCTCACAACATTATGCTGCTACCACCATGTTTCACGGTGGGGAAGGTGTGTTCAGGGTGATGTGCAGTGTTAGTTTTCCGCCCCACATGGTTTTTAGGCCAAAAAGTTCAATTTTGGTCTCATCTGACCAGAGCACCTTCTTCCACATGTTTGCTGTGTCCCCCACATGGCTTCTCGCAAACTGCAAACGGGACTTTTTATGGCTTTCTTTCAACAATGGCTTTCTTCTTGCCACTCTTCCATAAAGGCCAGATTTGTGGAGTGCATAACTAAGAGTTGTCCTGTGAACAGATTCTCCCACTTGAGCTGTGGATTTCTGCAGCTCCTACAGAGTTACCATGGGCCTCTTGACTGCTTTTCTGATTAATACTCTGCTTGTCCAGCCTGTTTAGGTGAACAGCCATGTTTTGGTAGGCTTGCAGTTGTGAAAACTTTCCGTTTTTGGATGATGGATTGAACAGTGCTCCGTGAGATGTTTAAAGCTTGGGATATTTTTTATAACCTAACCCTGCTTTAAACTTTTCTGCAACTTTATCCCTGACCTGTCTGGTGTGTTCCTTGGCCTTCATTATGCGGTTTGTTCAGTAAGGTTCTCTAACAAACCTCTGAGGGCTTCACAGAACAGCTGTATTTATACTGAAATTAAATTACACACACATGGACTCTATTTACTAATTAGGTGACTTCTGAAGGCAATTGGTTCCACTAGATCTTAGTTAAAAATACATTTACGTTTTTGGTTGTAACATGACAAAATGTGGAAAATTTCAAGGTATTTGAATATTTTTTCAAGGCACTGTATATCATTTTTGAACTTTTACCTTATATAGTTTTTCTTGCAAAAAACAATCTACCACCAAAGAACAACCTAAAAAATTCTCCTACTCCTGAAGATCACAGTGATACCCCATATGTGTATATTAATTTTTGTTTATATCCAAAGTTGCATTCAGAAACAATAATCATCTAAACTGGCCATTTAAAGTGGTTGTGAAGTCAGAAGATTTTTTTTATCTTAATGCATTCTATGTTCCAAGATAAAAAAAACCTTCTGTGTGCAGCAGCCGTCCCAGTACTTCCTAATACCTACCTGAGCCCCATGCATCCGGGACTCTCCTCCTGATTGGCTGAGGCACAGCAGCGACGCCAGTGGCTCCCACTGCTGTCAAAGTCAGTTAGCCAATCAGCAGAGAGATGGCCGGGGCCAAACCAGGGCTCCATGTCTGAATGGACACAGGTAGTTGCGACTCGGCTCGGGTGCCCCATAGCAAGCCGTTTGCTGTAGGGGGCACTTGACAGGAGGGAGGGGCCAGGAGAGCTGAAGAGGGACCCAAGAAGAGGAGGATCTGGGCTGCTCTGTGCAAAACCATTGGACAGAGCAGGTAAGTATAACATATTTGTTATTTTTAGAGAAAAAAAAACAAGATTTTACAATCACTTTAACATAACCCTAACATAGGGAGAATTACAAAACCTCTCCATGAAAAAATCTCTAATTTTACATCACTAGAAAAAATACATGAAATACTATTGTATCGTAGCTCCTTTGTGCCATCATTTCCAAGAAGTGTGAACCAGGTAAAAGAAAGAATCTAGATACCATGATCCAGTGCCATGTTCCTACACTGGCCACATGAAACTGTGACATTACAATAGCTTTTTTGAGCTGGCGTCTCTTTGAAACCTGCACAATCTGTCAGCTTAATGTTATGAATCAGAACAAGAACAGTTTGAGGATACAATGTACTGGATTTGTGTATTAGCTTCTATCCCAAGAATAGGTAGACAAAAGTGTTTAGTGGGTTTTATTTAGTGACTAGTTTTAAACAATACCCTGTTTTATAAATTGAACTAGAGTTCTAATTTACTAGAATTCACTAATCTATGTATAAATAAAAGAAGAACTTGGGATGATCTCTATATTATAAGTCAATTTAGGATAGAGAGAAAGCTAACTGTTGTACCTTCAATAGTATTATTTTTTTGCTAATTTTGGGAAAGTAGTTGCACACAGAAACAAATATTTGACTAATTATTCTAAAACAGCACATACATTTATATACATACAAGCAAATGTTTGACACACAAAGTACAATGTACAGTGCATTATAAGATGTTAAATGTAAATTTGCCAAGTACAATGTACAGTGCATTATAAGATGTTAAATGTAAATTTGCCAATAAAGTTATGGAAAACAAAGTTCTTTAAAGATTTTCTCAAGCTGTAAACATTGAACAGAGCTGCAATTGGCATCATCTGCAGAATGTGGAAAGGCAGAAGTACCCATTGGTAACCCTCACAGTTCGCTTCATACAGTTGTCTCTCAAAAACCTATTACAGTGGAGCCTTGGTTTATGAGTAACGTGGTTAACAAGCGTTTTGAAAGACGAGCAACTTTTGTTTTAAAATTCTGACTCAGTTTGCGATTGTTGTCTTGCAAAACGAGCAGAATTCAAACTAATGGGGTGTGCAGTACCACATTTGGCCAGAGGTGCAGGGGCGTCGGGGACACTCAGAACATTTCAGAGCCGTTCAGAAATACTAGGAATCACTCAGAAACACTCGGAAATACTCCATTCCCGAGTGTTTCCGAGTTCAGCCGAGCTGTCCCAGAGTATTTCAGAGGCTCTCCGGCACCCCCCCACCTCTGGCCACATGCAGTATTGCATGTAATAGAAGTCAATGCGGAACAAATTATCTTTGTTTCCATTGACTTCTATGGGGAAACTCGCTTTGATATGCGAGTGCTTTGGATTACAAGCATTCTCCTGGAATGCATTATGCTCGTAATCCAAGGTTCCACTGTACCAATGTGTAAGGCCTCATGTACACTGCTGCTGTCAAACGGACGTTTAGGAGCAGTTGGGCACTTTCTTCAACTGCTCCTGAACTCTCCTCTATGTTATTTTATCAGTACATGTACACAGGGTCGTTTATAGAAGTTTCTAAGCAGTTGAGTTTAGAGGCTTTTTTTAAAACACAAAAAAATGGGTTCAGAAGCGGAGTTTAGAGGCATTTCAAGCACCAAACGCTTCTAAACACGTTTCATTTACAGGCGGTTTTTATTTTTGGCTATTTTTGGCTTCTAACACTTCTAAATGCAAACGCGGCAAACCGGACGTTTTAAACATGGGTTAATATCTGTCAAGTTAAATAGTTCAGGAGAGGTTGTGAAAATGTCCCGTGTACATGAAGCCTAAATGCTCATACACACAATCAGATTGTTGGCCAACAAAGCTTCAGACTTTTGTCCGAAGGGCGTGTGCCAGGAACTTGTCTTGCATACAAACGGTACACAATTGTCGGCCAACAAACACGAACGTAGTAAGGTACTACATGGAATTTCAGCTCTTGAGTGCCACCATTTGGGCACCTTCTGCTAATGTTGTGTTTGGTGGGCATGGATTCTGAGCATGCGTGTTTGTACTTTTGTGTGACGGACTTGTGTACACACAATACGAAAATCTGACAACAGACCGTTGTCAGCCAAAAATTTACTAGCCTGCTATCCAACATTTGTTAGCGGAAAGTTGGACGACAATTGTCTGATGGAGCGTACTAACTGTTGGATTTTAGGCAAACAGTCTGTCATCACACAATTCCCTGACGAAAATCCGATCGTGTGTATGAGGCTTTAGACTGAACAAATGAGTTTGAACAAAAAAAACACACACATGAAATTGGGGTAAAAGTATATTTTTTGTTGAGTGCTGGCAACAAAACATGTCCTCTGTCTAGCATACAAAATTGTATCCAAAATAACTTGTATAGTTTTATATTTCAAAGACAAAATGTTTAAAAATTCAAACACATAACAAGTGCCTACTATATGCATCAATTTCAATAATACTGCATTAACACTGGATGCACGGTAAAAAAGGGAAAAAACAAGACAAGACATCTGTTTTATATCTTTAACAACACTGGTATTCATATTTCTAAAGCTACAATTTAAGGCAAATGGTATATATATATATATATATATATATATATATATATATATATATATATATATATAAAATTAAAGTATAACATTACATTATTCCTAATGCTGTTCACAGCTTTATGTTCAAAGAAAAAAAAAGACCATAATAAAAAGTGACAGTGAGTGTTAAGCTTTCCAGATGGCATACACCTTGTTTATCCAAATGCACTGCAAATGAACAGGACATGATGGACTTGATAAAGCTGGACAATGAGGAAAATGTGACGACCCATGAATTACTGGAAGAAGCAATGAGAAGAAAAGCAATAGAACACAGAGCTGAGGGGTACAGGCAAGACAACAATAAGGAAAGAATGTTTGTACTGACCCTGCACTAACAAATTGCACAAATAATATGCAGACGCAATGGATGTCAATAAGCAGGTTGATCGTGTACTGTATAAAACAGCTGCAATTCATGCTCTGCGTAAAATATACTGTGTGGAGCTAATCTATATACAGAGGCAGGCCAGCTATATCACAGCACTTATTATACATATTATATGCAGAATATAATTCTTTAGAATTTCATAATGCCTCCACATGAAAAATGTTGATGCTTGCTGCAAATTCATGCACCTGTTTTCAACAGGTACACAAACTTGGGGTAAACATCGACATTTGTCCTGCTGAGGCGCACTGGGCCAACGTATACAAATAGACACTACATCCTTAGCGCTGCTGAGAACTCTCCCTGCCGCTGCAGCTGTTACGCAGACAGAGCAGCAGCTTGAGAGGTTCCCCATCAGGTCTGCTCCCCTTGTGATTGACAGCAGGCAATGGGCAGATTTCATAGCCCAGAGACAGTCTGCTATTGGCTATGAAATCCACCAACTACCTGCTGTCAATCACAAGGTGAAAGCAGACCTGATGAGGAACTAATCCTTCAGCTTCACCATCAGACCCTGCCCACTGTCAGCATCACTGGTTGCTAGAAGCCTCTCAGCTCCAACAGCATCCTTGACAAGCAGTGATAGGTGTGTGGGGAAAAGGGTATCCGCAGCCCTGATACAAAGGGCAGAGAGACAGGCATGTTTTGCCACAAACTTAGAACTGGACTTAAAACACCCCCCCTTCTTACCCCGCAGCCTACTGGGACAAATCACAGGTCCCAGAAGACTGCGGGACCAGTCACAAAGCTCGGCTCGCACATGTGCAGTTGGAAATCGAGGCTTCACTGCCATTTTCTTTTAGTTAAGATGCTTGCACCTGGAGCCCATTGAAGAATGGGCTCAGGTGAGGATTTTATGGGAGAGACTGGAGCTCTTCTTTAATTACCCTCCTGACCCCAATAAACTCATAGCCTTCCAGGATCTGTACCAGGTCCCTTGAAGATAGAGCTTCAACTCTGCATAAAATAGTAGGTAAAGTAAACGGAGTTTGCGACATAAGCCCAATATAGTGGTGATCTGGCTGGAGGAAGTGCCACTGAGGAGAAAAATTTACCAGCACACTCACTACAAGTCCCATCTACCCCGTAGTCATTGTTAACCTACAGTCCCTGGCAGGGATGATGTGGCTATGCAAGCACAGCCACAAACCGCTACGCTTAAAGTGATTGTAAGGGTAATATATATATATTTTTTTAAAATAACAAACATATCATACTTATCTCCACTGTGTACATCGTTTTGCACAGAGTGGCTCCGAACCTGCTCTTCTGGGGTCCCCCGGCAGCCCCTCCCCACATCAGATAACCCCCTGGGAGAAGCGCTCTCCCAGGGGTGTGCTCCCGAGTCCAACATTCAGAGTCCATAGAGGTCGAATGCAGGACTCGGCCCCGCCCCTGCGTATTTGGATTTGATTGACAGCAGCAGGAGCCAATGGCTGCGCTGCTATCATTCTATCCAATCAAAAGCCAGGAGCCTGTGTAGAGAGAGACAGCGCGTCCCGCCAACTGAATGAAGGAGTTCAGATAAGTAAAACGGGGGGTTTGGGGGCTAGGGTGCCGGTGACTGCCAGGTGTTTTTTTCACCTTAAAAAAAAAAAAAACACAAACCTTTACAACCCCTTTAATTTACACCCTAAATGTAGTTTTAACATGAAACATGGTATAAAATGTGGATTGTGTCTATAATAATAATAATAAAACTCCCCCCCAAATGGCTGCTTTAACGTTCCCCTACAAAAATCAGCTCTACATGCAGTATTCACATTGTGACTACTCTGCAAGAAGTTATGGCATGTTTGAACCTTAGAGATAATAAAATAAAAATATAATGTCTGTCATGCATATAAGTGTCTCTTCTTTTATCCCCTGCAACTAGATTTTTTTTTCATTCAATCCTTCTGAAGTAGTATCAGTGACTGAAAGAAAGAATCTTATGGTTTGATACTACTGACAAGAGCTATCCTTACGCCAGATTTTTTAAGTTACTTGCAAGTTCTATTTCTTAAGTATTAGAAATACACATCAGCTTATTCTTTGTTATGCCAGCCCATATTTACAGCACTCAGCAATTGTACCCGAGAACTCATTAGCCCATACTACGGATATACTTACATGCTGGAAGGGGAAGCGCATCCAAACAGATAGCGGGGAAGCCATTTTACTCCGTGCACAGCCAAGGACTACTGTGGAAAAAAATAGAGACAGAAAGAACGACATACAGGTGCAGGGCTAATGTGCTAAACATGGCCCAGGGATAGGTAATGAAATTAAGGCTTGAAAGATTCACCACATAAATTAATTGCATGAATCATATACTTGGCTTTCTTCTCCACGTAAAAATATGTCTAATTATATGTAAAAAAAAAATTGTATAAAAACAGTGCAAGAGTTTAGAAATCAATATACACAGCTATAACCAAACTAGTAACAGTTGGGCTAAAGGCAACTAACCTATCAATTTTATGTAGGTGGTTTCTAATCAGGTGGGTTTCCAGCTGTGCTACCAGAATGACTGGATACTCACACTTCTATCCAGCCCTGGAGGATCAGGGCTCAACCACAGAGAAATCAGACATTCTGTGGGCTGAAGAAATTATACAATTACAATGCTACACATCGGGAACTGATCAATGCAGCTGAAATTCAGCTCACAAAATGGCTGCCTGCACTATGAGTAGGCAACAATTCACATTAAGGCTGACATTCCTGAGATAAGCCATGGTTTATTTGACAATATCTAAACTACAGTGTGAAACATGGCAGAAAAAATTTGCCCACTAATGTTAAAAACTAACTGAAAAAAAAATCTTAAAATTTCATTTAAATGTGCAATACAGACACAGCAAAAGCAGCACACAAATAGACAACAAGAGCATGATTTTCCAAGAACTTATGAATGAATGACCAAACATAACGAATGGTTAGGAAACTGGTTTATGATCAGATTTCTGGCCCTACATCTATAGCGTAGCCTATAGGCTCTAGTGTTCCTGGTCAGTGATATTTGCATAGTGGTCTTTTTCATTCCTAATGCTACCCAGAGCCATGTTTAGTTAGTGAGAAATAAAATCAAACACTGCCCCCATGATGGTAATATCAAGTATCAAAGATGCATATTGGATGCATTCAAGCACGCTCGGCTTACAAGCGATGGGAACAGCTGCAGGCAAAGTGGGATGTGCATTTCTGAAGGGGGGTTGGGAAAGGGGAGTGATCCAGGTGAGCTTGTGAACAAGAAAAGAGACAGGCTACCTAGCTATGAGCAGAAAGGATCAGGTAAAACATCATCAGAAGAGAAAGAAATCCAGAAGTCAATAGGTAAACATGGGTCGCCACTTCTTGGAATGTATCAGAAAGGGTAAGGAGCTGTCCAGAAAAAATGGCATAGAAAGAATATAAGACACAGTTTAGTAATTTTTCTTACCATGTATGCCAGTACAACATCTGCTTGGGGTGGCAATGTGGACAGCTTACTCTTAAACTTGAAAAGAACAGCAATGGATAGAGGTCAAAGAGCTCCTTCACACACATACATACACACATCCTGCCCTCTGAAGTAAAATGTACAGAAGTAAGGAATACTTAAAAATACATTTATTGTTGCTCTGTAACACTTTTATAAACCAGGAAGGTTCTTGTTGCTTTGTAAGCCAGTTGCCTTGCCTAACCATAGTGCACCACAAGGAAAAATTTAGGCCCAGGACACAGAAAATAAAGCAAAAGCATGAAGCTGCTGCAGTAAGCCAAGACTTACAATGCTGCCATAGCACCCTCTCTATAAAAAATAGAATACAGGCTTATTGACAGGAAAGTGGGATTTTTTTTCTTTGCTGTTATATGCTTACAGTTAGCAGCACCATTAAAAATCACAAATTTGTCAGTTTCGTTTTGTCAGTACCATCTTAACCAGGGTAAAATGTTTTATATTACTGTGATGTCAAATTTCAGCAAATTAGATGTGCGAAGCTGAGTGGAACAATTTACACTGGTGTTTTAGGGGAATTAGAGATGGTTTTCTAAGACAGTTTTAGCCATATGAGCAAACTATTTACAAATTAAATGGGAAATCAACACAATATGTAAATACCTAGTGAAAAAAAAAATCAAGGATGATTTTGTTCAATGTTCAACTGAATTTTATAAGTGGTAGTCACGCTTAGACTGCTCATTAGTCAGCTGACTAAAAGCGGCCATTGTCTGATGTCCGAAGAGCAGTCCTGTTGAGGGGTCCATTCTAAATACATGCAGGTAAAATCTTCAAGGATTAGATGGGTTTAAGCCAGCAGGAGCAAAAGTGTGACTGGCAAAGGCACACATTTTTTGCCATTCGGAGCAGACCAGGCTTGGCAACATTCACTTCCCAGCAACAAAACAAAGAGTCCAAATGCACGCAGTCTTTCCCACGTGCAGCCAAACATGATGTGTTTAGTGAGTAATTAGTGATCTGTGTCGAGGAACACAAATGGCAGGGACACATTACTGCAAAAAGCAGGTGAATGGCAGGGCATCCTGGGCTTGGCACACTTTATGTGAAGCTTGCGCTGTAAGTTAAAAGAAAATAAAAACAAAACACACACAAAGGGGGAGACATACAAAAAACACTCACATTAGAAATGGAAAACTGGAAATTAAAGAAAAAGTATAAAACAAAACACAACAAAAAGAGAACCATTCATCTTTGGAGAAGATGGTCCTATCTTGATCATATTCGCATTGCACAAAATACACACAAATAAATATCATCAAACCAAGTACATTTATGGTTTATGTGCCAAGCTCCTACATTTATTGATATATATTTTTTACTACACATCAGTGGCTAGATGCCAAAACGTTAAAAAAGGTTTAATATATAACTGGAAGAACATTTTGACCAAACATTGCTAGCTGTCACTGAAAACCAGGGGAACAATGGCGAAGTGTCACAGAAATACGGTACAGTAGGAAAAAAAATGAAGACTTAGAAAGGGAAGTGAGAAGAGATGGGGATAAAATGAGAAAGAAGAGAGACAAGAAATGAAGACTGAGGAAAGGGGGGAAGGAAACAAAGTGGCGTAAAAGATAAGAAAAATAAAAAGAGAAGAAAACTTTAGATACAGAGTAATCTATGTGAGAGCTTGACACATATACCAAATGGATGGCCTTCCATAACGCAGGTGTAGAAAAAAAATTCTGTTAGTACAGCATGAAAAATAATTGCTTAAAACAATGTAAACCCTTGCATTTTTTATAGTAATATAGTGAGGCTTTATATACAGTAATAAATATGTTGCTCTTTTAGGATTTTTTTAATTTTAATTTTTTTTTTATAGCTGCCAAGCAGCACGTTGGTAGACAGACCGCTACTCTCACACACACAAGCAGTATCCATGCTGCCAGCACACAGTATTTTACTTCTTGCTACAGCACTAAGTAGCTAAAAATCCTAAAAAGCCATGATACTTATTACCATATGTAAATCCTGACTGCATTACAGCAATAAATGCAGATGGTTCAATTTGGCTTTAATAACAATACCCACAGTACAGTCAAGAATAATAAAAAACAAATTGCAAATAGTTAAATAGCATTTAATATGTAACGCTTATGATTTTTGATAAAAAAAAAATGATTATTTAAACCAATGATTACCCCAAAGAAGTGCCCACGTCATTTATGATGATTTCTATAAATCCCGCAAATACCCAAAATAGATTTGATTTCCCATTTTAAAAGGATTCTGTTAGTAACTATCCAACATATTTACACTTTATAAAGGAAAAGCTTTCTTCTGAATGCTGGGATCAGCACCAAAAAAGGGGAGTCTCTGATTTAAATGATCTGCTGGTACATATTTCAGTAACTTTTCAGAAATTAAAATTTCTACACAAAGACTAAGCATCTATTAAATGTTTCATTCCATTGAGTTAATTCCAATTGAGCATAACATAACAACAAGTAATTCCTTCTGACAGCCATGGTATAGAATAATGTTAAAACTGGCAAACAGACATGTTTATAAATATACTGAACATATATAAATGAGCACATCTAATAATAAAATACATGCGTCCATTCCTACAGGTATTCTAACTTTGTACAAGTTTTACGTCACCAAAAAGATAAGAAAAGCCAGTTCTTTTACTGTTGGAAAATATAAAAACAAACACTACACGGGGACTAGAACAGTGAAAAACGCAAGAGGGGAAATGATAGCTTCTCATTTTGGCCTAGCACACAATATTTATTTAAAAAAAAAAAAGAGCCAGGCCACATTTAAAGCCAGCGGCTTGTACCTTTACATCAGGGGTCTCAAACTGACGGCCCTCCAGCTGTTGCGAAACAACAAGTCCCATCATGCCTCTGCCTGTGGGAGTCATGCTTGTAATTGTCAGCCTTGCAATGCCTCATGGGACTTGTAGTTTCGCAACAGCTGGAGGGCCACCACTTTGAGACCTCTGCTTTACATGATTTTGCACCTACTCAGCAATGTTATAGACTACCTAGATTAACCAGACACCTAGTTGTGACATGAGAACAGTATTCACTGTTGTACACCAAGCCAAATCTTCAACATAATTGAGTTTATTGGGTCTTAAAAAAAAATAAAGTCTGCATTATAGCTTTATATATTAAAGGCCATGTTACAATGAGACAAGGGTCTCAGTGCAAAGAAAAGGCTAATAATCAGTATTGGACTGCATTTGTTGTTGTTCACTCCAGTAAAGTACTTGAGCTTACACTAGTGATAGGCGACATACTGTAATGCAACTATCTTCACTATTGTATTTATTTTAAATTTGCCAACTAATTACTTCCTATTTAGCATAAAACAAGAACTTGGACCTCTGGTTTACAAGTGGAGTTTTTCAAGTATTTCCTGACAACTTTTATTAAACAAAGATTGAAATGTTTAATTTAAAACAAGTAACTTCCTTCTTTGGACACACATTTCTGCATATCCTACAGAGACAACTGAGTCATTTTTGATGTTCAGGAGATCAAAAGAAAATGAGAAAACAAGTTAGTTTAAGAGTTGTTAGCACATGCTTATATACACACATAAAGGAATTAAAATGTTACTAACGAAAAAAAGGGGCAGTAAAATACATTTCCTGGCATACAGACGGGACACAAGCTTTTTTAAATCATTACAGCTGGGTTATATGCCGGTACCTCCAGTTTATTGGACACTAGGAAAAAAGAAAAGTTATGTAGAAAAGAAAAGCTGTGTCATTTTCAGCTAGCCTAGTTTTGTAGTAAGCAGTAGAAAGATCATAAGAACAGAAGGGAAGACCATGTGCCCAGTATTGTATTCAAGTAATCAGATTTTACTGGCAAGTCAAAAATCCTATCCTCCCGATCATACATTAAAGACACAGGCTTCTTTAAATCATTATGACTGGGATGTCCAAAATGTAATCCAACTAAGGGGTGGGGAACACAGCAAATGATGCCAACTGGTCCAGACGTCAACAGGTCAAGAGGTGCTTAACAGGCTTACAGAGCAGATTGTAGCACCTTAGATCTGAAAGAGACAGTAGAGGAGGCTCGAATATCCACCTGGTAAAACTTAAAGTGTAAGTCCAACCTATCTAGACCTGTAAAGAAGAAATCAGCCTACATACTTTTTTTAAAGCCGATCAGGTCCCCAGCGGTAGAAGCTCTGCAGAGGACACGGCCGACAATGGCTGTGAAATGAATGGGGAGTGACGTCAGCCATAGAGTTATAATGGGGCTTCTGTTGTCGGCTGTGTCCTCTGCACCCGCCTCCACAGCGAAGCCGCCGCTGACACCTCAGCATAGGATGGGCTTCAAAAAAGGTATGTATACTGATTTTTTCTTTACAGGGCTAGATAGGTTAGTGTTATGCCGCGTACACACGGGCTGACTTTTCGACGGACTAAGTCTGGCGGACTTTTCAACTGACTTTCCGAATGAACGGACTTGCCTACACACGATCAACCAAAGTCCGACTTATTCGTACGTGATGACGTACAACCGGACTAAAACAAGGAAGTTCATAGCCAGTAGCCAATAGCTGCCCTAGCGTCGGTTTTTGTCCGTCGGACTAGCATACAGACGAGCGGACTTTTCGACCGGACTCGAGTCCGTCAGAACGATTTAAAACATGTTTCATTTCTAGGTCCATCGAACTTTTGGGAAAAAAAAGTCCGCAGGAGCCCACACACGATCGAATTATCCGACGGACTCCGGTCCCCCGGACCAAGTCTGCCGTAAAGTCCGCTCGTGTGTACGCGGCATTAGAATGTGGATGTCTGTAGATGAAGGGATTTTAGTTTTAGGGTGGACTTCTACTTTAAAATGTGTGAACAGAAACCTAGGTGGCCACCTTGTAAATCTGAGAAACTGATGCCTGATGCTGAAAAGCCCACAAAGCACAAAACTATATGGTAGGGTGTACTTTAATAGTGAAGGGAGGAACCCTATCCTTCAGGCTGTAGTGTTTATGTGTCTGATCCACCTAGCACTGGTGAAGCGAGAGGCAGGGAGACCCTTACGCAAACCTTTAGGAAGCACAAAGGAGGATTGCAATTTCCTAAAAGCAGCAGAAGCTGAAAAGTAAATTCTCACAGCTCTGCACCACATCCAGATACTGGGGAGAAATTTCTTTCAGATGTTTCAGAGTTAGGCAAAGAAAGAAGATCATTATCCTGATTAAAGTGATTGTAAACCTACATTTTTTTGTAACCAATTGAAGATGGATGATTTATCCACCTTCATGACCAGGCAATTTATATATATATATATATATACTTTTTTTTACTTCTATAAAACATATCGAATAAAAAAATCGAATTTCTTCATAAATTTAGGCCAACGTGTATTCTGCTACATATTTTTGGTAAAAAAAAAAAAAATCCTAATACGCGTATATTGATTGGTTTGCGCAAAAGTTATAACATCTACAAACTATGGAATATATACTGGAACTTTTATTCATTTATTTTTATACTAGTAAGCGATCAGTGAGTTCTAGTGGGACTGCGATATTGCGGTGGACATTCTGACACAGACATTTTGACACACTGTGGTAACCAGTGACACTAAAACAGTGATCAGTGCTAAAAATATGCATGGGGTTAAACAGCTAGGGCAATCAAAGGGTTAAATGTGAGCCTAGCCAGTGTGTGTACTATGTTTGGTAATTTTTACTAAGGGAAGGATTTTCTTTCTCTGCATCCATCTCTTCACTCCTGTCAGAAGGAAGCTCTGCCTTTTGCATTCCCCGACACCCATTATTTGGCTTCTGCTATGACAAATCACAGCAGAAGCGGCATCTGCCCCCTAACTGAAAGTGCCAGATCAGAAAGTGCCAGATTGCCAATTCATTTAAAGGATGCACATTAGTGCTGCATATGGAAGGGTACACAGAGCATTTGCCAGGAGCTTGAATGTGTGTAAACACCAAGTCCTCCTGGGTCAATTCTGTGCAATGAAGTTCACAGGAATGCTCTTCTCAATTATGTGGAGTAGGCAAGGAAGAGAATCTGGATGGGCAGAAAGGCATAGATCAAGTAGCACTTATTTCATCTGAGTATCCACTGCCAAAACACAAGGTTCTCTGTACTTGGCACAAACTGGTCCAGTTTGTTGCTGAATTTGGAATCCAAGAAGTCCACATCTGGTGTCCTCACCTGTGGATAAGGGCATGAAAGACCTCTGGATTAACAGCCCCCTTCCAGCGGATCCAGCCGCTGATGACTGAGACAGTCTGTGGACGGTGAAAAGGGCCAGAATGTAAGGTTCTGCCAAAGAGAGGATCAATTTCAGTTCCCTTAGAGCAGCAAAAGTTTTTGTGCCTCCTTGTTGATTAATGTAGGCCATGGCTCTGGCATTGTCCAACTAGATTCTCATTGGATGTCCTCACAATAAAGGATGCCAGTGTTAAAGGGACAACTAAATTGCCCTGAGTTTCAGAATGTTTACTGAAAGGTGGGGTTCCTCCGACAAGCAAATCTCCATTACCAATAGAGTTTTGAGGACTTCTCCCCAGCCAGAGAAGCTGGCCTCAATTGTGATAACCTTCTACAAATCTTGAGGAAAGGGCCTCCCTAACTCCAGCGCTGGGATGGAAATTCACCATGCTAGAGTGGGAGAGTGAGAATCTTTATAGAAGGTGGCATGTCTCAGAAAAGAGGTCCATTACCTTAGGACACTAATAAAAAAACCGAGGCTAGCTATGAGTGGGAGTTTATATAAGCATGTCCCTGCATCTTTTCTTTTTTGACAATGTCCAATCACTTGGCGGTAGCTGCATATACAGCCATGGCCAAAAGTTTTGAGAATGTCACAAATATTAATTTTCACAAAGTCTGCTAACTTAGTTCTTAAAAAGGCAATTTGCATATACTCCAGAATGTTACGAAGAGTGATCAGATGAATTGCAATTGATTGCAAAGTCCCTCTTTACCATGAAAATGAACTTAATCCCATAAAAAAAAACATTTTCACTGCATTTGTGAAGAAGACTTCAGGGCGCCCAAGAAAGTCCAGCAAACACCAGGACCGTCTCCTACAGTTGATTTAGCTGTGGGATTGGGCACCACCAGTACAGAGCTTCCTCAGGAATGGCAGCAGGCAGGTGTGAGTGCATCTGCATGCACAGTGAGGTGAAGACTTTTGGAGGATGGCCTGGTAAGAAGGGCAGCAAAGAATCAACTTCTCTCCAGGAAAAACATCAGGGACAGCTGATATTCTGCAAAAGGTACAGGGATTGGACTGCTGAGGACTGGGGTAAAAATTGTTTCTCTGATTAATCCCCTTTCTGATTGTTTGGGGCATTTTGAAAACAACTTGTCTGGAGAACAAAAGGTGAACACTACTATCAGTCCTGTGTTATGCTAACAGTAAAGCATCCTGAGACCATTCATGTGTGGGGTTGCTTCTCAGCCAAGGGAGTGGGTTCACTCACAATTTTGCCTAGGAACACAGCCACGAATAAAGAACGGTACAAAAACATCGTCCGAGAGCAACTTCTCCCAACCATCCATGAACAGTTTGGTGATGAACAATGCCTTTTCTAGCATGATGGAGCACCTTGCCATAAGGCAAACGTGATAACTAAGCTGCTTGGGGAACAAAACATCAAAATTTTGCATCCATGGCCAGGAAACTCCCCAAACCTTAATCCCATTGAGAACCTGTGGTCAATCCTCAAAAGGCGGGTGAACAAAAACCCCCCAGAAATTCTGACAAACTTCAAGCATTGATTATGCAAGAATGGGCTGCCATCAGTCAGGATGTGGAAGTTGATTGACAGCATGCCAGGGCGAATTGCAGAGGTCTTGAAAAAGAAGGGTCACTGCAGCAAATATTGACATTTTATAGAAACTTAATGTACTGTAATTGTCAATAAAAGCCTTTGACAGTTATGAAATGCTTGTAATTATACTTTAATATACCATAGTAACATCTGACAAAAAAAAAAATCTAAAAACATTGAAGTAACAGACTTTGTGAAAATTAATATTTGTGTCATTCTCAAAACGTTTGGCCACGGCTGTACTGTAACCCAGTCATAATAATTTAAAGAAGCCCGTGTCCTCAACTGTATGATAAAGAAATGTGAATACTTTAGATCTCTCACCAAAAGTTCTGTAACAACTCCAAGTTTGTAAACCTAAAAACAGGCAACAGGCATTGCTGCTATTTCCAAAACTCCTTTTTCCAATGGGGTCAGTTCACAACATAGCCTTGCTGTAATGTGTGGCAAAAAGAAAAATACTGCATGGAGTCATTTTCATTGCAGCAGGTTGCAATGCAACGACCATCGCATTGCAACTGCGTTAAAGAGAACTGTATTGAGGTGTCAATAGTTCTGTAAAAAAATTAAAACAGCATGATGCTCCAGGATCAGTGCATTTGCACGGTTTCCCACAAAGCTCACCAAGGGCCGTGTGATCAGCATGACTTGCTATGGCTTGGTGTGAACAGGCCCTATCGCACAAACATAAAATAACATGCACTTAACTACTATGTTGAGCATTGAAGTCTCACAATAAGTAACACTGTCTTTATAAAATAATAAAGACAATAGGGTAATATGGCGCACTCTGGATATGGCAGTTTGTAACTGATAAATGGGTATGGATTAAAGTGGGCAGTAAAACAAGTCTGCATAAATCAATGAGTCCATAGTGACTTCTGGCTTTTACCTACATGAGTAATATGTATAACAATTGTGCTGAACAAAAGACATAATGTTTGTGCATTGGAAAATTGTATAATTATGTTTTGTTTTTTTGGGAAATAAAAACGTTTTAATAAAAAAAAAAATCAATGAGTCCATGTATGGAGAACAATGTGCTGTCCTTGGAAGGCTGCCAGCTCAAAAGTTAGAAGAATCTCTGGAACATACGAAATTCAAAGAACAGCGCCTTCTAAGTGTAGCAAGGCAGCCTGAAGAAGGAGCATGCATGCTCTGAACGTGAGCACCACCTGATGACCTTTTCCCCAGAAGTGACGTTGTCACCATGCACAGTCGATCATTGCTCCAGCTACCTGGAAGCGCTGTGAGCCAACAGTGTGGCCGGAGGACGGCCAGATCACAGACTTCCATCACAGCCAGTGGCATCACCCGGAGACAGAGCGGATTAACACATTATATACCATGCTGGAATATTACTCTCGTTTGTGAGTGTTTCCATGTCTATTTTTACTATTAAATTACCTAACTTGCTACACTTAGAAGGCACTGTTCTTTGTTTTTTCATAAAATGATAAAGGTTATTATTAGTAATAAGGATTAAGAAAAAGTGCCTTGTAAGCCTGAGGATTTGTTGTTCAGAAACAAACACACTGTGGGGAATTTAGTAAGACCGGAGCACAAAGAATCCGAAGCAGGTGTGTATGGCAAACAATCAGCTTCTAAATTTCATTTTTAAAACTTAAAGTGGAACTAAAGTCAGTAATACTCTTCAACAGTCTGACGTACTGTAGCTCACCAGTATCTTTCACCCGGCTATTTCCAGGTGTCAGACTGCATCCGTTTTCACCAGCCAGTACGGGATGACATCACTCGTGCACTTGCACCGGGGTTCAGTCATTCCAGCACACAGGATCTGTGCCGGAATGTAAACGGAGTTGTGCTTGCGGGGCCCAGTGTACATTCCAAAGAAGATTGCAAGCAGACTGCCTGCTCGGAGACTTTTAAACTGAGACTTTAGTTTCACTTTAACTGAACTAGATAAAGTTAGAAGCTGATTGGTTACTATGCATAGCTTCTCCATATTCTCATTTCTCCAGTTTTAGTAAATTTCCTCCTTCTGTCTGTTGGTAGATTTATATGAGGGGCTGTTTAGGATCCGATTATATTTTCATGGATATATAAGCCCATGGGTAGCGAAAAAGCTACTGCAAAACAGAGCAGTTTTGCAGTAGCCTAAACTATGTAAATGTATTGCAGTAACTAACCACTTATTTTGTGATAAATACATTACCGGAATATGTTAGCAGAAACTTGATCAGTTCTATATTGCTCTTCTATGAGCACTTAGGTAAAATGTTACACCTTATCTGTTCTCCTGTCTGTTCAAGATGTAAGCCCCGTACACATGGGCAGAATATTTATGTGTGTATGTCGGTCTGTCCGACAGAAGCCGGCCATTCAGACATGTACGCTGGAAAACCAGCATCCGACCGACTCCCGATAAGATCGGAGTGTTCTGGCTGGGGGGGGGGGTTGGGGCATCCCCCTGTCAGAACACAACAGCTCAGCGGGGGAGATCACTAAACTAACCTCAGACTAATGCTCTGACGGGAGCAGGCAGTAGTAGTAGTAGTGTGCACCCGACTTTAGTATAGTGAAAAATTTGCCAATTCATTAAAGTAAAATTGCAACCTTTTTAAAAGAGAAGTGCGGGGATGGAAAATAAACATTTATACTCCCCTTGATGGGTTCTACACCAAGAACAGAGCAGCTATTGCCTCTCCAGTGCTCACCGAAGCGCCGGACTGTATTCGAGGGTAGCAGCAGCTGGCTCCGGCTCTCAGCTGCCAGCTGAGAGGTTAAGCCAGTTGCCGGTTGAGCTCCCTGCAGAGCCTGGAGCGTCTCTGTGAAGACAGTCGACAGTGGGCTTTAGCCAGCTGTCGGTTGAATCTGGATCACAGGAGTGCAAAACTAAGTGCATTCCTGTGTCCCAAAGGAGAAGCATGGCCATACTTCTCCTTTAAAGCGTTTGTTAACCCAAAAAAAAAAAAATATGCTGCTCCTGTCCCTTTAATGTGAAAACTGCAGCTTGGTGATTTTGCTTTTTGCCTTACTTCTCTGACTCTCTTACAATACCTGTTTGATCCTGCCAGCTCCTGTATTCTCCCCTGAGAACAGACCATGATTATCATGGCTGCTGAACCAAGATACCGTGGTCTAAATGCGTGTCTGCGTCATCCGCAGATCTCCTCTTTCCTCTCTGCCTGTTTTCAGCTCCCCTCTCCTCCCTCTGCCTGTCAACATGTAGTCTGGAGTAAGAAAGGACGATCTCCTACACTCCCAGACTAGGGCTGCAACTAACAATTATTTTCATAATCGATTAGTTGGCCGATTATTGTTTCGATTAATCGCTTATTCGGTTAATAACCTTAAAAAAAGTGTGGTGTATAATTTAGTTAATGTGTAAAGTTTTAAAAAAAGGTAATTTATTCTTAAATGTCTCTATGCAGTGGTAAATATAAATAACCAACTATATGGTTAGGGAGCAAAATATCGAATCCACTCTGAGAATAACAGACAGAAGAGATATACTGTATATACTATTAGAAAAGATAAACTGTATAAACTATTAGAGGAGATATACTGTATATACTATTAGAGGATAGATACTGTATATACTATTAACTCTTTCATGACTAAGCCTATTTTTGAAATTTGGTGTTTACAAGTTACGAGTTACAAGAATTTCCATAGGCAACGCTTTAAATTTTTTTTATGGTTACCAGGTTAGAGTTACAGAGGAGGTCTAGTTATTGCTCTCGCTCTGACGATCGCGGCGATACCCCACATGTGTGATTTGAACACTGTTTACATATGCGGGCGCGACTTCCGTATATGTTTTCTTTGTTGCGCGAGCTCGCGGGGAGCTTTAAAAAATTTTTTTTTACTTTTTAAATTTTATTTAATTATATATTTATAAATTGTGTTGAAAAAAAAAAAAATGTGATGACTTTTATTGCTGTCACAAGGAATGTAAACATCCCTTGTGACAGTAATAGGTGGTGATAGGTACTCTTTATGGAGGGATCGGAGGTCTAAAAGACCCCCAATCCCTCCTTTGCACTTCAAAGTATTCAGATCGCCGAAAACGGCGATTCTGAATACTGTGTATTTTTTTAAAACTGGCGCATTGGCAGCCGAGTAAACGGGAAGTGACGTTGCTTCCGTGTTTTTGATCAGGAGGCTGGAACGAAGCCACCCACGGCTTTGTTCCAGCCAGCCCCCAGCCGCCGGAGGCGGCTGATTGGTCACCGGGCCTCCCGTTCGATCGGTAAGAGCGGCGGGAGGGGGCGACGTCCCCTCCCGCTCCTCCGGTATAACAGCTGAGCAGCTTTTAGCCGCATCGGTTGTTATACTCGGATAGTCGATCGCCCGCTCTAAACAACGGTACCGGGATGATGCTTGCAGCTGCGGGCATCATCCCGGTAAAACCCTGGAAAGCTGAGTACGCACATCTGTGTACGCTCGGCGGGAAGGGGTTAAAGGGTGAATCTGGTAACTGATCACCAGACTCAGTGATCAAATTTTTTTATTAAAAACAAAAACAATGTCTTCCTTCAAAAAAATTTTTATTTGAAGAACGTTTGTTCTTTCATTCAGCGAATGTACAAAGATTTTTCGTCTGAATATTCTCGTCTGAAAATTGATCGGTGTGGCCAGCATAAGGCTCAGTACACACCTATGCAGTTTGCTTCTGATCTGTTTCTATTTCTGGAGTGCTTTTTGATTTTTGTGCACGTTATTTTGCTGTGATTTGCGTATTTGCATTTTTTTTGGCCAATTTGTTGTTGGGCAGATTCAAAAACATAAATTGCTGCAAAAACGCATTACTTGCTTTTCTGCAGCTTCTCTATTGAAGTATATTGAACCAAAAAAAGCATGGTTTTGCCTGAACGTGTCCCATAGGAAACCATGTAAATGAACTGTAGTTCAATTCTGCAAAAAGCACCAAAAAACACACATAGATGTGAACCAGGTCTAAGACGTTTAGTAACATAATGGGGTTAAAAAAAACGAAAATTAGCCCTTTATCGTACAAACAAGCAGATAATCACTACTGTAAGGGGTTAATTTTTTTTAGTGTAGAACTGTGAAAGTAATATTTGCAGTAGCGATTATTTGCTCATTTTGTACTATAAAGGGCTCATTTTTTTTTAACCCATTATGTTACTGGCCGATTAATTGATTATGAAAATAGTAATCGATTAATTTCATAATCGATAAGTTGTTGATTAGTTGTTTCAGCCCTATCCGAGACACACCCCTCTCTGCCCCTCTTCTCTCCCCTCATACACACTGCATTGACGGCCAAAGGGATGAAGATTAGAGATTCCTCTTCTGATGTATCTTGCATACGTCAGAAGGAATCGGTGTCCCTCCTACTCAGCTCCCTCCGCTCGGATACGGAGATGAAATAGGACAATTGACAGAACTAAAAAAATGATAATAAAAGGCATTTACACAAAAAAAGAAGATGCTGCTGCAATGCTTAGGGGAACCATATACTGTGTGCCTGATTAACTGGGGGCAATTGAGTTAACAACCACTTTAATGTTTTTCTCTAAGATCTACACATGAAAGAGGTAATTTTACTTAAAAAAATGTATATATATATATATATATATATATATATATATATATATATATATATATATATATATATATATCTTGCTGATAACATCTTGCTGAGGACATACTGATAGCAAGTAACAGTTTCTTTGCAGTCTCTAACAAGTATCCAAGATGCTCCTGATATCCAGAGACCTAAGCTGTCTACACAAAATAATAATATGATTTACTATTGGTGACCTGTCCCCTGTGAATTTTAATTATAGGTTCACTTTAACATAAATATTAAACTTCCAGCTATTTTACTCAACACCTTTGGTATCTCCACAGCCTGATATGTATGCCAAAAAAATAGGATCTTTTACAAAGAAAATATATACGGTAACAATTTAAACAAGCATGCCTATATTTACAGCAAAAACAATTACGAATAGGGGAAACATTTCTGTAACTAGGTGCATTTAAGGTGCATTTAAACTAGTGCCTGGTTAAGTGCAAAAGCTGTGTAGTGCACAAGATCCCTTGAAACTATATATAAAAGATCCCTTGAAACTATATATAAAAACACAGTTTTTTTGAAAATGAGGACTGCACTCAGGTAAAAGTCCTACACAATACTAGTGTAACATGAATGAAGGTTGCACTGCTTAGGGACATATAATAGTGGCAGCAACCTTTGGCTTAGGGTTCTGCCATTGCTATATTTTTCGAAAGTACACCACTGTCTTTTATAGGATACATTGATGGTGTTGGCTATTTAAATATAGGAAGGAACTGTAATGGAGGGAAGTCAGAAACCAAGGCTTCAGTTTAAAAAAATGCGAACACACATGGGAGATTGGCTTAAAAACGAACTAAACTAAACCAACTCTGAGATTTTAGTTTACTGGCATAAGCATTTCTCTAAAAATGTATATACACAGTCCAGTTATCTGGCAGAGTAAGGGTTTATATTATTTATTAACGCCCTAAGGCTAGCTGAGTGCCTGGGAGCTAACACTCTTGAGTGCAAAGTAAAAAAGTAATTTCCAAACAGACAATAGGGCTATTTACTAAAACTGGTGTGTGCAAAATCTGGTGCACTTTTGCATAGAAACCAACCAATATATCCCTCAGAGAACCTGTGTTGGTCCTTGGTGGCTCATCTCTATTGCTGATTGAACTGCAGATGTGGTATGTAACTTCCTAGGTCCACATGGACCAGAAAATCTTGTAAGGGCTTTGTTTCTTATAAATATCCATAGTCTTTCTGAAGGATTTATTTGTACACTGCACACAGTACCACTCAACAATTATACAACCGTTACTGTTGCAAGGAAATCCTGTATGAGCCCTTAGTTCTTGAAACTTATTCTGTTGTGTATGGATTAAACACCTTTACCAGCTGGTGACTAGCTAGCTACCAGAAAATGATGCTAATCGTAGAGGATATTGTCCAGTCTTCCCTATTCTGTCTCCAAATGCAGTATAGAAATTTTTTTTAGAAGCCAAATTGCAATACATGCTATAGTGTAGGGAAAAAGTCAAATGCCTTCTGGTTAAAAAAGCTCCCTGCCCTGGCTTCCCAAAATACACAGATCCACCTAGTACCATTACTGATGAGAAATAATGCTGTCTTTTGTAACTATACATTTGATACAGGTGTTCAGCTTTTCTGCATCCAAAGTGTTCTCTCACCAAATTTTCTCATATTCTCCTTTTTGTATAAAAATATGAAATTAAATAAATAAAAGTAAGACCAGTTTCCCAATATGAACATGAGAAGAAGATAGCATGTAGCCACAATCATGCCAAAGCCTGAGATGGGAGAAAGGTCAGTGGCTTACTTTTTCTTGTCCTTGTCTTTCTTGGTTTGCTGGGATCCAGCTTGCTGGGCTTGGGACTGGAGGAGTTGTGTGGCTGCTTTCTTCTTCTGGAACATGCTGACTTCGTCCTCAATTTCCTTCTTCTTGTCCTCCAGCTTCTTCTTCTCTTCTTGGTGAGTCCTCTTGAGGAGATCAAACTTTTCATGGAGCTGATGGCAAACAGCATGATGAAGCCGTGAAAAAAAGATATGACATATGGTGTGCAAAAAAGCTTAACTAAGATACAGTCAATGTAAGGAAAATATGCAAAGGATAAGACATTCCCTAATAAAGCACATCAATTTTGTAATAAAATTGCCTATCTGTACTGTGGAAATGCCAAACATAAGGCTGATGCCGCGTACACACGAGCGGACTTTCTATCCTACTTGGTCCGGCACACTTTCCGACGGACTTTGTCCGCCAGGTGCGCCGGACTTTAAAACGGACGGACTTGCCCACACACGCCGGGACTTTCCGGCGGGCTAAGTCCGCCCGTCTTTCCGACGGACTTTCGCCGGAGTTCCGGCGGACTTTCAGAATGAACGGACTTGCCCACACACGGACAAGTCCGTTCATTTTGAACGTGACTCAGGTGCGACGGGACTAGAAAAGGATGTCAATCTTGCCGCTTTTATCGGCGAGATTGACACCTTACTAGCCCCGTCGCGGGGCATACCAGGCCCTTAGGTCTGGTATGGATTATAAAGGGGAACCCCGCTACGCCGAAAAAACGGCGTGGGGTCCCCCTAAAATCCATACCAGACCCCGATCCGAGCACGCAGCCTGGCCGGTCAGGAAAGGGGGTGGGGACGAGCGAGCGCCCCCCCCCCTCCTGAACCGTACCAGGCCGCATGCCCTCAACATGGGGGTGGGTGCTTTGGGGGAGGGGGGCGCCCTGCGCCCCCCCCCCCCAAAGCACCTTGTCCCCATGTTGATGAGGACAAGGGCCTCTTCCCGACAACCCTGGCCGTTGGTTGTCGGGGTCTGCGGGCGGGGGCTTATCGGAATCTGGGAGCCCCCTTTAATAAGGGGGCCCCCAGATCCCGGCCCCCCACCCTATGTAAATGAGTATGGGGTACATGGTACCCCTACCCATTTACCTAGGAAAAAAGTGTAAGTAATAAAACACACTACACAGGTTTTTAAAATATTTTATTAAACAGCTCCGGGGGGGGGGGGGATCTTCCTCCGGCTTCGGGGGTCTTCTTCCGGCTTCGGGGGTCCCTCCGCTTCATCTTCTCCCGGCGTCCGGTTGGTTCTTCTCCGCTCTCTTCTCCCGGTGTTCCTGTTCTTCGGCCGGCTCCTCTGCTGTCTTCAATTAGCTCTCTTGCCAGCAGAGGTCCGGACTTCTGGGCTTCTTCTCTTCTCTTCTCCAGATGTTGACACGACGCTCTCTCCTGCTGGACTGCTCTCCGAGGGCTGCGTTGTGACTTATATAGGCGGAGACCCCGCCCCCTTTTGATGTCACAGTCCCTGGGCATGCTGGGACTGTGACGTTTTAGGGGGCGTGGTCACTGGGTGATGTTGACCACGCCCCCTAAAACGTCACAGTCCCAGCATGCCCAGGGACTGTGACATCAAAAGGGGGCGGGGTCTCCACCTATATAAGTCACAACGCAGCCCTCGGAGAGCAGTCCAGCAGGAGAGAGCGTCGTGTCAACATCTGGGGAAGAGAAGCCCAGAAGCCCAGAAGCCCAGAAGCCCAGAAGTCCGGACCTCTGCTGGCAAGAGAGCTAATTGAAGACAGCAGAGGAGCCGGCCGAAGAACAGGAACACCGGGAGAAGAGAGCGGAGAAGAACCAACCGGACGCCGGGAGAAGATGAAGCGGAGGGACCCCCGAAGTCGGAAGAAGACCCCCGAAGCCGGAGGAAGATCCCCCCCCCCCGGAGCTGTTTAATAAAATATTTTAAAAACCTGTGTAGTGTGTTTTATTACTTACACTTTTTTCCTAGGTAAATGGGTAGGGGTACCATGTACCCCATACTCATTTACATAGGGTGGGGGGCCGGGATCTGGGGGCCCCCTTATTAAAGGGGGCTCCCAGATTCCGATAAGCCCCCGCCCGCAGACCCCGACAACCAACGGCCAGGGTTGTCGGGAAGAGGCCCTTGTCCTCATCAACATGGGGACAAGGTGCTTTGGGGGGGGGGGGGGCGCAGGGCGCCCCCCTCCCCCAAAGCACCCACCCCCATGTTGAGGGCATGCGGCCTGGTACGGTTCAGGAGGGGGGGGGGGGCGCTCGCTCGTCCCCACCCCCTTTCCTGACCGGCCAGGCTGCGTGCTCGGATCGGGGTCTGGTATGGATTTTAGGGGGGACCCCACGCCGTTTTTTTCGGCGTAGGGGCTTCCCTTTATAATCCATACCAGACCTAAGGGCCTGGTATGCCCCGCGCTCGCCGCAATAGGAAAATGTGTTTTTCCTATTGCAGCGAGCGTGAGATGCAATACCCTGCCCTCGTGTTGCATCTGGTCCGTCGGACCAGCCTACACACGAGCGGGCTTTCCGTCGGACCAGCACACACACGAGCGGACTTTCCGCCCGAAACTGAGTCCGGCGGAAAGATTTAGAACTTTCTTCAAATCTAGGTCCGGCGGGCTTTTGGGAAAAAGTCCGCCGGAAAAGTCCGCCGGTGCCTACACACGGGCGGATTGTCCGGCACACTCTGGTCCGCCGGACCAAGTATGCCGGAAAGTCCGACCGTGTGTACGCGGCATGAGGGCTGAAACTGCAACAGAGTAGTTCCTGGCTTCTTAGAAGCATAGGTTGTAGTATCTGCCAATCACAGCTTTGCAGTAGACCACCGCTGCATACAGATTCTCCCTGTGTTTGCCATGTCTGGGCACTGTGTAATATTGTCAATAGCTAAAATGAGACAATGTAGGGAATGCTAAAGTCTATAACTAACTTTAATCATAGCACTAAAAACAATATACTAGACAGATCATGAATCTTTAGAAATATACAACCCAATCGCAAAAATAGGAAGATTAAAATTTACAGTTCTGTATACTTTTTTCTTCCCTCTGAATTGTGTAGATAAAGCAACATTTACTTAATATTTGTCTCTGGTCATTTTATTCTGAGACACTGCCTTTGTTGTGCTTTTTATTTGTTTGTAAAGTATTATAGATCAAAGAAAATAATTGGCCAAGCTCTCCTTACTTCTTTTTCAGCTTCTTTAAGTTCAGCTTCCTTTTCCTTCACTCTCATGACAAACATTTGCCTCATTTCTTCCTCCTTCTTCTGCAGGTCCCCAAGGAATTCGTTCCTCTTTGCTTCATATGTTTCCTGGAGGCTGGTAGAAGAAAGAAAAAATATACTTCACAAAACAGTTTTTCCTACTACTCTGCAGATGCAGCGTTGCGTCACGATCTGTGGAAAAATACAGTAACATACAGAAAACATTTCTCTAAAAACTTTGACCAAAAAGTATGATCATATTGCTGCTTTATCAAAGAAACCCCTAGATTCTAAACACAATTCTACATGAGAAGGCAAAAAAAAGGTAGTTGAATATGAATAATATTAAAGTGCTTTCGCGCTACTATGGAATAGTGGGTAAAATAAGTGTGTAGTATAAATAAAAGTGCAGCAAAATCTATAAGGCCTCATGCACACGAGACGCTGGTGCAAACTCTGCTGAATACATGTTTTTAAAAGCTGAAACCGGCGTTTAGAAACGCCCGTTTTGCCACGTTTGCGTCTAGAAGCGTCTGCAGAGCAGAGAATGACATTTTGCGACCCAACTTTGGGGCCCCGTATCTCGGGGCCACTTGGTGCTAGGAACCCCAAATTTGGTGTGCTAACACAGTGGTAGCACTACAACATATCCAAATTTGAGGTTCCTAGCACCAAGTGACCCCGGGATATGTGGCCCCAAAGTCAAAGTCAATGTCAAGCACTTTTCTGCAGCAGAGAATGACATTTTGTGACCCGATTTTGGGGCCCCATAGCTTGGGGCCACTTTGTGCTAGGAACCCCAAATTTGGATATGTTATAGTGTTCGTCCAACTGTGTTAGCACACAATAAATTTGGGGTTCCTAGAACCAAGTGACCCCGGGATATGGGGCCCCAAATTTGGGTCACAAAATGTCAAGCACTTTTCTGCAGCAGAGAATGACATTTTGTGACCCGACTTTGGGGCCCCATATCTTGGGGCCACTTGGTGCTAGGAACCCCAAATTTGGATATGTTGTAGTGCTAGTTCCACTGTGTTTGCCTCTCCCCAGATGAAGTTGTGAGAGGCAACGTAACGCATAGGGATTGGCCGGGAAGAGCCGCATCCGGAAGTGACGTGAGAAGGCGAGGAACAACGCCTAATTTGTTCCCTGTGTGATTTTAACTTGTTTTGTGTAAGAGTCTATGCCATTATATTTTAATAAACATGTTTTAGACCACACATACTACACTATTAGAGGTTCTTTTCTCCTCCTTGTTCCCTCTCTTACACTGAGGTACTTCCCTGCATTATGTGATTGGACCACACACCGCTGCACCCTGAGAAGGAACACTGCTCAATATGCCATCCAGAGATACCTTATTTACCATCCAGGGAAACCAAGGGATCCCCCTAGTGGTGACTGCATGTTATTGTCAATATTGAGGTAAGAGTCCTGGGAGACCAGACTGAGAAGGGAGCCATAACAGGATTATTGGGAACAATTACCTGCACCTGTTTCAACAACTACAGAACCCCATCACCCCTCATTCACTACAACAATTACTGGACTTTTCATCACTGTTTCTGTTTGAAATTCAAAGTGATTTTATTTATTACACTTTTACCCACACCAGGGTATATATACTTAATTTAGTTTATTCGCACCAGGCCATCTATATTTATGCACAACTATTAAGAATACTGTGAGAATTTACACGTTAAGAGTGGAATTTATTATTTACACATATAACTTTTATATTTCTTTTTCGCTATCACAATTAGATATTTAACGCATCATTTATTTTAATTTCACTGTAAATCATTTTAAATACTCTCCTGAAGTTCATAGGTTAATCTACTTCAAAATTGTCTATCACTATTTGCGCAAAATCACTTTATTAATAGTTGAATACGAATAAATGTGTCATCCATAATAAATAATTTATTACAGGTACGTATATAGCACTGACAATTTACGCAACAATAGATATTATATATATATATATATATATATATATATATATATATTACATTCATATTAGACCCAGCCCACAAGGAGCTTATAATCTAAGCTCTGTAACTAACATACCTGCACATACCAGGGCCAATTTAGACAGTGGTCAATTAACCTACTAGAGTGTCTTTAGAGGATGGGAGGAAACAGGTTGTTGGGATTCGAACCAATGACTAGTGCTGCCAGACAAAGGGCTAACCACTTAAGCCACTGTGCAGATCCCCCAATGCTCGCTTTACAGGTCACCTGATCTAAACCCAGCATTAGGTCATACGTCTCTAACAAACCAGCAGCTTCATATTGTAGTAGTTGACATCAGCATACTCTTTCTTCAATTTGACTGAAGAGTCTGAGGACATTGGTAGCACAGTGCAATTCCAGAACTCAAGCACTGTGTAATTTAAAGAACCACCATGATGAAAAACGTATTTTAAAAGAGTATATAGTTAATACACGCTATGACATTATGTAATATTCTTACTTTATTTTACATGGTTCATGGATATTTTTCTCTGCATTTACATACAGACCAAACGTTCACTTCAAAGTGACATTGATAGGGGTTGGGGAAATCATAACCTTGCCTGAAATGTATAGTGTATTCATCTCCATTTTCCACAGACAGAGGAAGCAGACCTGACCCAAGCTCAATTTTATGCTGTACAGTTGTCTGGCCAATTACCTTTTCAACAGCAGTGGACATGATTTACAATTTTTGAGATAAACAGCTGCTGCAAAAAACAAAAACTTAAAGTGTTTATGAAGGCAAATTTTTTTTTTTAAAATAAGAAATAGGTCCTCTGATGGCACTCTGGGCCCCATCCCCCCATATCAAGCTTTCAAGCCACGCTCTATGTCCATAGGTCACAGGAGCGTGGCTCAGCCCTAACCCCCGCTCCTTCCTCACTGTCTGTGATTGACGGCAGTGGGAGCAGATGGCTCCTGCATCTCAGCAAACGAGGAGGGAGAGACCCGGGAGAGCCGCTGCTCTTGTGCACATTGCTGGATCAAAATTGGGCTTGGTAGGTATCAGGGGGGCTGAGGGGGAGCTGCACACTGAAGGTTTATTACCTTCATGCATAAAATGCATGAAGATAAAAATAACCTTCAGTCTTTTGAACTACTTTAGAGTTTAGCTTGAACTACTTCTATACCGGGCCTATTCTGGCACTCCTCTCCTACATGTAAAAATCATAATTGTTTTGCTAGAAAAATACTCAGAACCCCCAAACATTATATATGTTTTTTTTAGCAGACACCCTAGGGAATAAAATGGTGGTTGTTTCAACGTTTTATGTCGCACGGTATTTGCGCAACAATTTTTCAAACGCGTTTTTTTTGGGAAAAAAACTGTTTCACAAATTAAAAAATAACAAAACAATAAAGTTAGCCCAATTTTTTTGTATAATGTGAAAGATGATGTTATGCCAAGTAAATAGACACCCAACATATCACGCTTTAAAATTGGGCACACTCATGGAATGGAGCCAAACTTCGGTACTTAAAAATCTCCATAGGGGACGCTTTACATTTTTTTACAGGCTACCAGTTTAGAGTTAGAGAGGAGGTCTAGTGCTAGAATTATTGCTCTCGCTCTAAATCACGCAGCGATATCGCACATGCGTGGTTTGAACAGTGTTTACATATGTGGACGGGACTTATGTGTGCGTTTGCTTCTGTGCACAAGCACACGGGGACGCTTTCATTTTACATTTTTTTTTTGTTTATTTTAGTTTCTTTCTTTTATTTTTACACTTTCACTTTGAAAAAAAATGATCACTTCTATTCCTATTACAAGGAATGTAAACATCCCTTGTAATAGGAATAGTGCGTGACAGGTCCTCTTTATGGAGAGATATGGGGTCTATAAGACCCCACATCTCTCCTTCAGGCTGGAAAGCATGAGATAAAAAAAAAAAAAATTACCGATTATATGCTTTCCAGCAGCGATCACCGCTTTGTTTACAACCGCGGCCTGGACGTAACGTTGCGCCCAGGCCTCCGACGGTCATAGAGATGACTGGTGACCATCTATACTCATCATCCGGGGGCGACGGATTCTTTCTCTGAGTCCCCGATGGCACGGGAGAGCCCGGAGAAGCACTGGAGAGCAGCGGGAGGTGGGGGATGTCCCCTCCCGTCGCTTGTAAGAACGGAACTGCCGCTATGACCATTCTTATGGTGCACAGAATCGCCGGCTCTAAATGCCTGTAGCTGCGGGCATCATTCAGATATCCCCACTGATAGTCAAAGACATATGACGTCCTTGGGCTGGAATTGGTTAAAGTGATACTAAACACACACTATTTACATTTTAACTAGTTAACATTTCTGAGTCTATATTATTAGCTCAATTTTTGGGTCATGCCAACAAGGAAATGTATATTTCTTATGTGGATTCTCCTGCCCAGAAGCAATACTGGACATTTTTCAAAGTAGGGTGTACACATACACTGTACTAGCAGTGGATGCCCACCCAAATATGGGATGGGATTACATTGTCTTTTACTGAGTTTGAAAAAGAGTAAAAATGAATGTGTCCAAACACATTATGCTAATCACAACAGCATTTAACTTCCAGTGTGTTTCCCATAAGAGAACTAACAAGTTAGGCCTATATCTTATTTCCAAGCCTAATATGGCCAGATGGGGCCTCAGGCATGCAGGAAGTCAGTCAGAAATTCCTTAAATGCTTGACAGCTGCTGTGGTAAAACAACATATAATCTACTGTACGTGTAAGCACAGAAGCAAATCATATGGTGTACCACTAACTTAGCTGACAGTATTCTATGATAAATATAAGAAATGATGGAAAAATTATCGCAGATGTGAGATAACTGAGGTATTTGTTATGCTATAACCTGTGCTGAACATACACATTTTCTTTCATGGCTGAGCAAAGAAAATCATGATTATATAACAAACTGTACAGTTCATAGCATTTATTTCTGTTTAGTTATCAAAAACTAGGTCACATATTTATGCCACTTAGTTTTTCTATTTTGCTTTAGTTTATTGTGCCACTAAGTCAAGGAAATGCCATGATTACCTGAAGGGCTTACTATCGGGGTCGGTATCTTTAAATCCCATTTCTTCAAGTTTGCAGCGTCTGTACAGCTCATAGTGGCGTGCATGCGTCTGTTCTCTCAAGTCCTCCATGTTTACTCGTATTAACATTTCTCTCAACTTCACAAAATCGCAATGGTTTTCATTCTCAACTGATAAATTAAAGAAAAACAAAGCTAAAGTCAGGCATCGAAAATGCTTTACAGGTAACAGTAACCTTATCATGTTCGCTTTCCAGACATAACAAACCTGTTGAGGTGGTCTTTATTTGCTATTAACTAGGAAGCCAAGAAGAAAAGCACAAGCTTCTACATACATTGATGTCACAAGGAAGGACTCCTAAATTAAATGTCATTTAAAACATATCCTGGAAACCTACCCTGTACAATACCCCAGGGATACTGCCTTGCTTTAGCCATTTTGTTGCCAATTTTTACTTCTTCTGTACTGCCGACCACTGCAAATGGAAGGTGCACCTATAGAAAAAATATATAAATACATTTATTGAAGTTAGAAAACTTGAAAAAAGAAGAGAGAAGGATTTACGAATGTATGTTATATACTATAGACAGAATAAAAGCAGTGGAAGCTAAATAAATTAACCACTTCAGTACAAGTCTGTAATACTCCTTTATTATCAGGCCATTTTCAATGCTGTGATAGTTTGACTAAAGATTACTATATTATGATACAATTAATTTTAAATCCTTTTTAGTCCTTTTGGAAAGTAGACAAATTAAAGTGATCAAATTTGTTGCCACTGTTTTTGGAAATGAAAAACATGCTAGTATTAAGGCGGTTAAAACAAAGCTTGCTAATAGTGGACTAGATTATTACACATACATACACAGAGGGGGGAGGAGGAAGAAGTGAAGTGATTAATGTGCAGGTCACATACAGTGGGATGATAGGGATGAAGGGGTTAATGTATAACTATTCAGGATAAGGGGGTGAAGAGGTTAATGTACAGGTCACTTCAGAGAGGATAAGGGTAACAAACTGGAGAGAAGAGGTTAGAGGGATGGTGGTGAAAGGGTTAAAAAACCAATCCAATAATGTAGAGATCCTCTGATACATTGATCTGGAATTATTGAATGAACAATTCATTAATTTGTTCCTCCCTTCTCCCCTTCCTCTGCTATAAGAGAAAGATGCAGACTTATTATTATACGCGATTTATATAGCGCCAACAGTTTACGCAGCACTTTACAATGTATAGGGGGGATAACACAATTACAGTACAGTTTAATACAAAAGGTACAGGAGGGCCCTGCTCGTAGAGCTTACATTCTAAATCATCTAAGTCATCACAGCGGTCACATGGTACAGAGTCGCATCAGCTCTGTACACTGTCTGTGAATTGAGCTGCCCAAGGTGGGCTGAGTTCACAGCCATTAATTGGTGCACTGGTCACCTGAGGGTGTCCACCATTTTGCCATTCATGAACATACAGCAGTACAGACATGGTTAAGAAACTATGACATGAACAGAACACAGGAAGTAAACCCTGGGAATTTTATACAGTCAGAATCATGGTCCTGACCATTAGGCCATATAAGCACAGGTGTCAATCAACGTGCAATGATACAAGCGTGTATCAGCCAAAATTCAAGCCATGTATAGCCAGCTTAACACTTTGAGATCCCAGACAGAAGGAAAGAATAGAGTGGTGACTCCTCAGGGCATTGCTGCTCCTCCTTCGTTGTTAGTGCTGCAGGTCTGTTGTACTGCAAAACTGCAATTGATGCCATAACCAGGCTAAGTTGTCAGATTCTGAAGACTGACTGAACAGAATGAGTAAATCCTGGGGCAGTTAAAACCATTTACATATATGTAACACGACTCTGTATCAGGCCCCTTATATGGAGGTCAGCTTCAAACACATTCATTCCATAATACAAAACTATGAAGAAGCTTTACAGGAATACTCTTGAGATACATATACAGTATGTGGACTGCAATTGTTTACTTTTTCATCTGCAAATGCTAGTTCTCTGACTGCTAGGCTGGTTTTAGGCATATTTTTCAAGTCATTGACCTGAAACAAGTATGCAAATCATAAAATCTGACTTCACTTACTGCACATTTCTGGGCCACTAAATCAAAATGGTGAGAGTCAGAGGCAGCCAGCCAAGTAGTATTTTTTTTTAGTTCAATAATGGCATCCTTAATATATTTTCAGTAGAGTTCCATTGTGTGGTACAACAGCCAGACTCTAATGAAGAAATACATTGCAGTTATTCATCAAGTTATATATTACCTAAAAAATCTATTGTCCTCTTCAATGTACTATTTAAGATAGGCATACTGGAGTGTATTACAAAGAGAAATATTCTGGAAGATTTTATCGTCAGTTGCCAGAATCGCAACCTATCCAGACTTTAGATTGGTCATAAAACACAGGACATACCAGGTTATTGTTTAATGATATGCTCAAATCAGCCACCCAAGTGTAAACCGAATCAGAATCCAGCTGTAGCAATCCGCGTACCCACGGTCGAAATTTCTGACAGCAAATGTTTGATATGAGCTTGTTGTCGGAAATTCCGACCGTGTGTAGGCTCCATCGGACATCTGCCGTCGGAATTTCCGACACAAAATTTGAGATCTGGATCTCAAATTTTCCGACAACAAAATCCGTTGTCGGAAATTCTGATCGTGTGTACACAATTCCGACGCACAAAATTCCACGCATGCTCGGAATTAAGCAGAAGAGCTGCACTGGCTATTGAACTTCATTTTTCTTGGCTTGTCGTAGGTGTTGTACGTCACCGCGTTCTTGACGATCAGAATTTCCGACAACATTTGTGTGACCGTGTGTATGCAAGACAAGTTTGAGCCAACATCCGTCGGAAAAAAACACGGATTTTGTTGTTGGAATGTCCGATCGTGTGTACGGGGCATTAGAACAGAAATGGTTGTATGACAATTGCAGGCAATATTGCTGCCTAATAGAAACTATACAGCAATATAACTTACGCTCATTGTAGCATTGATCTCTGCAACGGTCTCTTCATCTGTAGGGAACTGATAGATCTGAACTCCATTGCTGACCAGCTCGCTCATGATTTTACTTTTGAATTTGTGCAGCTCATTTTTGGCAATGGTGTCTGCTTTTGCAATGATGGGGATGATATTCACCTATATTACAAAATGACAATGAAAAAGTATTCATACAGTTGTCACATCTGCATCACTCAGTTTAAAATGAACATCAATCCTATAACAAGAAGTGTAAAGTGGAACACTGAAATAGATATTCAAAGCAAGAATGGCTAAGATGTAAAGTCACAGAGGCAGCCAGTGGAGCTACAGTAGTTCACACAAAGGTCTCTCAGGGTTTTTTACACAAACACAGCCAAGCTTTTGTGTGTAAACTACAGATTTAGGCTCCATACTGTAAACATGCTTAAAGACATTCCAAATCCTGATGCAGGATCTGATCAACAGACAATCTTTTTAATGACAGATGGTGGTGCAGACCCGCATGTTTTCCACTATGAAGAGGGGTGGGGGAGCACTTTACAGACATCTCTGCCTCTCTCATCAGAAAACAGCAGCAATCAGCCAGGAAAACTCCAATCCAGCCAATCAACACTTCATTGTTCAAAGCTTGGGCATGAATGACTGCTGCGGATGGGGGTGTCTCACAGATATATGAATGTTCCCCAACCGCCAGCCTGGACAAACATTCTCTGAGATGCTAATGTTGGTGCTTTAATAAGAATGTTTCTGGGAGTGTGAGGGAATCCTGGGGTGCCACCAGAACTAGTGCCCTCATTAGATAGGATTTCCCCTCTATTTCTGTTGAGATGTCAACCCAAAATTTGGGACTTTTCGTATACTTTCGCTTCTGATGACAGTAAACAGGACAAATAGAGAGGGTGAATATACCTAATGGGGCATAAACATTAAAAACCTGACAGAGGTTCAATTCCTCTATAGTATTCAAAAGTAAAAAAAAAAAAAAAATTGACTTTAGTTACACTTTAAGGGACTTATTTTTATAAGGCAGCTCAAGGGGAAAAGAGGGTGTGCAATATGCAAGAATTAAAGTAGAAAACTGGGCTAATACTATCTAAGCCTAAACCTGCTCCCACCCCCATTGTAAACCCTATAAACTAATCCTAGGGTGCTTTGGTCCGGTCACGTGATAGGCTCCCAGGACTGGCTTCAGGGGAGAGGAGGGACAGTGTACAACGGATGCAGTCTATGAGTGACGTCACCACCCAAGCATTCCATCCATTGTCGCTGCTCACTCCTCTCCCCTGAAGTCAGCGCTGGGACCCGATCATGTTATTAGACAGGAGAGACCTTAGAATAGGCAAGTATAGATCTTTCCTTTACAGGATAGTTAGTATAGGCCTTAGAATAGGGGTGGGAGCAGGTTTAAGCTTAGATAGTATTAGCCCTGACTTCCACTTTAACTACAACAAATTTAATTTCCAATTGCAGTGGTGAAATTAGTCAATTTGAATTGAGTGTAAAAACAACTGTAGTTTGCCAAACTTTAGCCAGATCATTTTGTTATATTATAGCAGAGAAGAGTCATAGCTTTTGCACTGTTTTTATTGCTGTCTCTGGCCTTATTGGGGAGATTTGCCCTTACTTTCTTTTAGGAAAGCAAATGACAAGATACAGACAACAGCAAAAACATATTTGTTATTATCAATAAAAAAGATTCTGAATACAAAATTGCACCTGGTCCTTTGCAGCAGACTCCAGGGAGAAATTCAGCAGGCACCTATGTCATTGCCACCTAACAAAGACAGTCTATTATTTGCACCCTGATGGGTAAAAATGGGGTTACAGAGTCCGACAATCCGTGATTAGCATTATTAATTAGTAATTAGAAGAGCAGGTAGGATAGACCCAAAAGAGTGTCACTCATTCAAAAGCTTACAAATGAATAGCATAACATCAGGAATGTCCATAGACCATATTATTTAAAATTTCTGTATTGATTATTTTCCTTGGAGTTGTACTTTCAGGGTTAGGCTTAAAAACTTTTGTGGGGAAACTTCAGAGTGCCAGTATGTAAAAACAGCATACCCCCTGATTTTAATTGTATAGCACCTAAACTACTTACCTCAAACGACCACTGTAAGGGTCACTATCAGCGTTCCAGAACGTCCATCATACTAGTCTGTTCACAGTATGTTCCCATTAGGAGTGACAAGTTTTCCTCATAGATAGTAAACCTCAACGTATACTATTAGGAACCCCGGAGAAAGCATAGCAATGATGTGTGTATATATATATATATATATAGATATATATATATATATATCTATATATATATTGTTCACTTTGTATACTATGTTCATTGAATGTACAATGTATGAGTTCACAATGTTTACATGTTAGCTATGCTTGAACATCTTGATGTTTAATAAAAAAATCTATGGTTTAAAAAAAAAAACAAAAAAAAACAGCATACCCATTTTCAAGCATTACTGATGGAACCACTAAGATATAAAAAGAGGGCCCCTTGCATACCTTCTACTCAACACAAAGCCCTTTTGGCTGCCAATAACAAAACTGCCAAGCGATCCTGCATATATGACAATGCACCTATACAGTATTAAAGTCATTGTAAAGTCTCTTTTTTTTCCCCTATAAAAATAACAAACATGTTATACTTATTTGCTCTGTTGCAGTTGGTTTTGCATGGGGCAGCCCGGATCCTCCTCTTCTCGGGTGCCTCTTCTGTGACCCTGGCCCCTCCCTCCTGTTGAGTGCTTCCACAGCAAGCAGCTTGCTATGGGGGCACACGAGTCACAGCTCCCTGTGACCATTCAGACACAGAACCCAGCCCCACCCCCTCTCTCTCCTGATTGGCTAGCTGACTTTGATTGACAGCAGCGGGAGCCAATGGCGCTGCTCCTGAGTCTCAGCCAATCAGAAGGGAGAATCACAGACGGCTGAGACACTCGTGGACATCGCTGGACAGCTGCTGGGGCGGCTGCTGCACACAGAAGGATTTTTATCTTAATGCATAGAATGCATTAAGATAAAAAAACCTTCTGCCTTTACAACCCCTTTAATTCTTTAGTTTACGTTTCTGACACTGAAAATGTATGTTTTTCCATACTACTAGTAACTAAGTACAGAATCTCATCCACACTAAAAAGTATTGTGCAGAAATACAGGACCAATTGATAAGTATATGAAGAATTGGCCCTTTTTTCTGGAAATTCTTTCACTGTTTGTTTAGAGCAAATAGTGCCTTCCCAGTAGCCAGAAGGTCTGTTTACGCAAGCAACAATTAAGTGTCAAAGCACATTATACTCTATGTAAATGGTAACAAGAGAGAAAGACTGAATACTGGAAAAGAAATACTATTTGTACCAATTTTAACAAGTATAGGAAAGAAAAGAGATTTGTCAATTATAAAAGGAAAATATAGCTTATAATATAAGCAGTTCATCTAATCACGTTGGTTTCCTGGAGTTTTTATATTTACATAGTGGCCCAATGTACCACCTGTAATAAACAAAGTCTATAGTTTATTGACAGCTGTACATAAAGCTAAACTTCACAATTCTGTTTCAAGGTCTTTATTACTGGAATAAGAAGAGTATCTATATAATAGATTTAGTATTAACACAATTAAAGGGGTTGTAAACCTTCAAGGTTTTTCACCTTAATGCATTCTATGCATTAAAGGTGAAAAACCTTCTGTAGTGCAGCAGCCCCCCAGAGCCCCCCTTTTACTTACCTGAACCTGATCTTTCCAGCGACGGAGACTGGACCTGCCGTCTCAGGTTCTCATTGGATAGATTGATAGCAGCGGGAGCCATGTCAATCAAATCCAGTGACAGGGGAGTCGGGGGGCACGAGTGCCCCCATGGAAAGCGGCCCTTTGAGAAGAGGAGGAGCCAGGAGCACCACTGGGGGACCTCAGAAGAGCTGAATCGGGGGGTGCTCTGTGCAAAACCCTAGTACAGAGCAGGTAAGTATAACATGTTTGCTATTTAATAAAAAAAAAGAAAAAACAAACATTTACAACCCCTTTAAGCACGAATACAAACTCTTAATAAAAAATGCCTTTGTAAACACACTGTTTAGTGGTTATGTTTTGCTAAATAAACAACAGTTATCAGGGGGTTGTTAAAAGACACCTACAGTGAACAAGAATGCTATGAATGCCAATATCTGTCACCTTAAATAAAGAAAGATAAAGAAAGATCTGCTCGTTTTCTAAGAGGATGAAGGGATGTAAAGTGTTAAGCCTTAAAGAGGTTTCTAGATTTATTCTTTTACCAAACTCAACAAAACAATTTCCAACAAAAAAAAATTGCAACCATCTATTTGTTACAACTACAACTACTGCTAAGCGGACACATTTGTTTTCTATTGCTCCTGTAAACACCATTAGTGCTATAAGCCTGGCAGGAAATTTGTGATGCTGGAAACAAAACAAAAAAAAAAAGCACTGCTGCTCTCTCTCTCCAAAGCAAATAAAAGTTGTATGTAGTGTTACCCTGCTTGAAAAAAAACTAAAAACTAAATAAAAAAAAGGGGCTCATGTGAATACAAGTGTATACAGATAAGACGTTGACTGTCATCAAGGGGAATATTTTTGTTGACCTGCAACCAGACTAGCAAAGGCTTCTGGAGTGTTGTGATATTAGATTCATATTTCCAATACATACCATCGTATATTTCTGTTATGGCTAAAAGAAAAAAAATATTTTCTAAATATTTTGAAAACTATAAGAGCCCTTTCACACTGGGGCGGGCGGCGGCATCGGCGGTAAAGCGCCGCTATTGTAAGCGGCGTTTACCGTCAGTATGCGGCCGCTAGCCGGGCGGTTTTACCCCCCCCCGCTAGCGGCTGAGAAATGGTTAAAAACCACCGCAAAGCGCCTCTGCAGAGGCGCTTTGCCGGCGGTATAGCCGCGCAGTCCCATTGATTTCAATGGGCAGGAAGGGTATACACTCCGCTCATTCACCGCTCCGAAGATGCTGCTAGCAGGACTTTTTTTACTGTCCTGCCAGGGCATCGCTCCAGGAATGAAGTGGAATTAACTGGAATTAAGGCAGCGTCACTTTCGGGTCGGTTTGCAGGCGCTATTATTAGCGCAATAGTGCCTGCAAACCGCCCCAGTGTGAAAGGGCTCTAACAACTGGGTGCACATTTGACAGCAAGAACCTTGCAGTTAATCACCTCGGATGAACACGAACCTTACTGTCAAGTTTCTTCATTGTGACCAGGTCAAGAGATTTCAATGAATGGCCAGTGGGAGCAATGAAGTAAAGGCAGGCATGAATCCTTGTATCATGGTAGTTATAAAGCGACCTCTTGATCTTCAGCTCTTCTTGAAGATAAGCTTCATACTGAGCATCAATGTACTCAACAATAGGACGGTAGCTGAAATTAAGCACAGAAAATTTTGTTTAGAGTTGACTCTGCTTTCCTGGTAGTATGGACTATATTTTTTAGCAGGAAAAATGCTGTAGAAAAACAAAAGTAGAAAAAGGTTTCTTTATCATTATATGATAAACAAAGAAAAATAAAAAACACACACAAAGCATTCCTAACGGGCATATAGTAAACATATGGGCAGAGATTCACATTTTTTATGCCAAACTTAAAAGGATGCAGGGATGTTGTAACTTGAATTTTTCATGTATGAGCTATAGCATGCTCTCCAACAGATCCAAACAGGGAATTTGTCAGCTTCTGAAAAACACTGTCAGACTGGAGGATGGTTTATTATGCCGCGTACACACGAGCGGATTTTCAGTCGGAAAAAACTTGGATGGTTTTTCAGACGGAATTCCGCTCAAGCTTGCCTTGCATACACACGGTCACACAAAAGTTTTCTGAACTTTCGACCGTCAAGAACGCGGTGACGTACAACACTAAGACGAGCCGAGAAAATGAAGTTCAATGCTTCCGAGCATGCATCGAATTGTTTCCAAGCATGCGTAGGAATTTTGCAAGTCGGAATTTGTACAGACAATCGCATTTTCGGATAGGAACTTTTTCCGACCGAATAATTGAGAACCTGCTCTCAATCTTTTGTTGGTGGGAATTCCGCCAGCAAAAGTCCGATGGAGCATACACACGGTCGCATTTTCCAACCAAAAGCTCTCATCGGTCTTTTGCTGGATGGATTTCCGATCGTGTGTACGCGGCATTAGGCCCCCTATAGCCATCTCAGAAGTGGGATGCACATATGCACAAAGTGGGTTTAGAGATTACACATGTAGTTCCGATAACAGAAATCATAGTACCAGCCATCGGCAGCTCTGGGCCCAAACTAGGACTGGATCCCTACCATCACCTGGCAATGCTGCGAGAATGATCACATATATTACCAATAAGGTTAGTTAGAATAGTTATTTTTCATCTCTATACCCCTGCAACAAAAGTCATGCGATCAGGCAAAATAAATGATAACCAATTAAACCAGCAAAAGATAAAATCTAATAGCTAAATGTATATCTGATAGCACAAAAAGAAAAAAGACTTTGTCATGCTGGAGCACAGTGAATGATTGCCTTTTCCTGTCCAGACTTCCTTATGGGCTCTTTATTTCAACAGGCAATGACCCATGGGATAGCTGTGTGGAAGTGCTGCTTTTGATTGATGTGATCATTTTGACCATACAAGGAAGCAAAAGGGAGATAAGGGTTTGTTGGGGGTTATACATCTCTAATGTGCAAATATGCGGTAATGTTTGAATGAATTTAGATCAGTTGTGTCAGCTGGATACTGGAATTTAGGTCAGTGTGCTTTCAAATGTAAATGCAAATATAAATATACAGGTACGATTAAAGGGCCACCACAAAACAAAAGTTAATTCAATAGAAATGTTTATACTGATACTTTCGCAAAACAAATATAACGTTTCCAAAACGCTGACAAAAGTGAATTTATTATCTTTAGAGATCTTAATATCATTTTCTCCTTCTATTTGTCATGTTAAAAACATTTTTGTTTATAAATGGTTTATTTTTGCAAAGATCTTTTTTCTTTCCAGATGTTTGGCTGTCTCTCAAAATTCATCACAGAAAAAAATAAATTTTTCAATTTTCTTCTCCACATAACTCTGGTAGTTAACATTTCCTTCCAGTCTACGCCACATTCCTATAGGTTAGTGAGGCAGCCTATTATAGTGATGAGCCAATAGCAGCGTGTGGAGGTGGGGGGCAGGCAAGCTATAGCTCTATTTGGAGGGCTGAAGCTTTTCTACTTGATAATGACCCATTTTTCGGACAAAGAAGAGTCATGAAAGCCGTTGCAGCTATGTGCATGCATTTGATGACTGCACTTTATGTCTGCTAATACCTTCACTAATTTATTTTTAGATTGACATTGTAATTTAAAAAATAAAGCTAGAAGCTAATATTAATCTAAGATGTAATAATTCTAGTGGTGCAGAAAGAAGAAAAGGTGCCAATAATGGCGCAGAAAAGGGGGCGCCAATTGCAGGGTGTCATCCTGGCGGCTCAAGGATCCTCCCCCTCCCTCCTCCTCTCCTCGCAGAGCGTCGATCTCCCTGTGTCAGGGAGCTGAATTGTCTGGGCGGCATCTGACAGGCACTGGCAAGGCTGCATCAGACAGGCACTGGCAAGGCTGCATCAGACAGGCACTGGCAAGGCTGCATCAGACAGGCACTGGCAAGGCTGCATCCAACAGGCACAGGCAGGCTGCATCCGATAGGCAGGCTGCATCCGATAGGCAGGCTGCATCTGACATGCACTGGTAGGCTGCATTTGATGGACACTGGTGAGGCTGCATTGATCTCTTGTATCATGTTTGCAGTCTCTGACCATCTCCTGTATCATGTCTGCTAGAGGTGCAGCAAATGGAAATGCTGCTAATACTATTAGCAGTGTGTTTAAGTAAGAGATTGCAGACATGACAAAAGAGATGGTTAGGGACTGAGGAAATAATAATACGAGAAATGGTTAGAGACTGTGGACATGATACAAGAGATGGTTAGAGACTGTGGACATGATACAAGAGATGGTTAGATACCGTGGACATGATACAAGAGATGGTTAGATATGTGGACATGATACAAGACATGGTTAGAAACTGTGGACATGATACAAGAGATGGTTAGAGACTGTGGACATGATACAAGAGATGGTTAGAGACTGTGGACATGATACAAGACATGGTTAGAGACTGTGGACATGATACAAGACATGGTTGGAGACTGTGGACATGATACAAGACATGGTTGGAGACTGTGGACATGATACAAGACATGGTTGGAGACTGTGGACATGATACAAGACATGGTTAGAGACTGTGGACATGATACAAGACATGGTTAGAGACTGTGGACATGATACAAGACATGGTTAGAGACAGGCATGATACAAGACATGGTTAGGGACTGAGGATATGATACAAGACATGGTTAGAGACAGACATGATACAAGACATGGTTAGGGACTGAGGATATGATACAAGACATGGTTAGAGACTGCAGACTGCATTTTTCTTGAGCTTTTCTTGCACTAAAGGTGCCAATGATGGCCAACAATAAATGCATATTAAATTGATGATATTAATTAAAAAGTTGAATATAAATATTTTTTTAAAACGGTCATTTGCAAATTTTTGGCAAAGTGCATCCTGCATTTTCAGTTTCAGTTTTGGGACCAAAATTTCCATTCGACGCACCCCTAAATAGTTCTCACAATAAAGTAGTCTGTGGCTGTAGACTGTTTACATGAGAAATAAGCAGGGTTGGAGTGTTATTGTTAAAAAGAAGACTGCGCTATTATCTAAAGCAGGGATCCTCAAACTACGGCCCTCCAGCTGTTGCGGAACTACACATCCCATGAGGCATTGTAAAACTCTGACATTCATAGACATGGCTAGGCATGATGGGAATTGTAGTTCTTGAACAACTGGAGGGCCATAGTTTGAAGACCCTTGATCTAAAGGGACCAAGCTGCAACTCAAGGCGTTATACGACGCCAAAACAGAAATGAAAACAAGATGAAGCTGCGCTAAGGATTCATGATAGAAAAACAAATCAATGGAATTGGGCCAATGCGTTTACCAATAACAAACGGTAAGTGCAAATCTGTAATTAGGAGGCAAATAAGCCCAATACAAATACCATGTGAAAGTAGCCCAAAAATAAAAATAACGAGATGAAGAATATACTGTATTTATCGGTGTATAACATGCACAGGCGTATAACACGCACATTCATTTTAAGAGGGAAGTTTCAGGAAAAAAACTTAAATTTTAAACAAAGGAACTTTGACGCAAAATAAGGGTCAGCGCCCATCTGCAGCCTCACCATTGCCATCAATGCAGCCTGATCAATGCCCATCTGCAGCCTCACAAGTGCCATCAATGCACCCTCATCAGTCCACATCAATGGTGGTGTGGTGTAGTGGGTAGCACTCTCGCCTAGCAGTAAGAAGGGTCACTGGTTCGAATCCCAATCACGACACTACCTGCCTGGAGTTTGCATGTTCTCCCTGTGCCTGCGTGGGTTTCCTCCGGGTACTCTGGTTTCCTCCCACGCTCCAAAGACATGCTGGTAGGTTAATTGGATCCTGTCTAAAATTGTCCCTAGTATGTATGAATGTGAGTTAGGGACCTTAGATTGTAAGCTCCTTGAGGGTAGGGACTGATGTGAATGTACAATGTATATGTAAAGCGCTGCGTAAATTGACGGCGTTATAGAAGTACCTGAAATAAATAAATGCGTCCTCACCATTGCCATCAATGCAGCCTGATCGATGCCCATCTGTAGCCTAGAGAGGAAAAGGAGGGGGCGGGACGAGCAGACAGATTACATACAGTGAGAATCTCCTATGATAGACAGAACAGTGGTCCAATGGCGGCCCAGGAGACAGGACTTCCTATTACAGAAGCCGCCAAGTAAACAGGAGATTCTCACTGTATGTAATCTGACGACGTGTGTCCCGCCCCCCCTCCCTGTCCCCTCCGAGGCAGCTAAAATTGATGTATTGGCGTATAACATGCTACTTGCACCCAATTTTCATGGTGAAAAAGTGAGTATTATACGCCAATAAATACAGTATATAAGGAACAATAAATGTGCAAAACACTGAGTGTATGAAAGGATGGGTTAGTAGAACCCAATCTCAAAAAATGAAGTGGTAGCAAGAATTATGACAAAAAATTGAGTAACAAATATAATATACAGTGAATCCTGATGAGCAAGAAAAACACAAACAAAACAAAAAGTGAGTCCATATGATGTGATGTCAAACGAAAAAAACAAATAAAGAAAAAAGATCCAAAATGAGTCCATGCACAATGTATAAACTTGATCACGGTGAAAGAATCCAAACCACCACAGAGTCGTGCAGAGAGTAAAAGAGATGCCTCCACCTACAGACACACTGCCGCTTACCGGAACCATATGGTCCCTTATGACAGGAGACCCAGGAGCGCAAGTGGCTAATAACCCAGCCTGGGGTCTCAATGGTAGGCACAAAACTCCTCACTCCCAGCAGCGGTAATTATCATCTGAGTGCAGCCAGATGGTGAAATCCCATCCCTCAGCGAAGATTCCGAAGGGGGTGGCCAATCCGAATTGTGAGCCAGCTCCTGGGTCCTGTATTGGAGTATCTGGGGATTCCTGGAGATCCAGACCCATAGATCCTCACAGGATCTAAATGCACGTGTAAGGTATCTTAACAGGTGGAATCAGCTGTTGGAGATCACTCACTGGGACTCAAGATGAACACCGACTCTCCAATCACAGACGATAAAGGTAGGAAAAAAGCTCATAGTGCATTATGCCTTAACATCACACAGCCAGCTCCTATTCAATGCGTTTTCCCTTAGAAGGCGTCAACTGGGTTTAAAGGCCTCCAATCCCAGGAGAAGTTTCAGGAGGTGCTGTAGTACAGAAATCACTATTTGCAGGCAGCAAGGCACCATGGGATTTGTTATCTTTAGAAAGCAAAAGTAAACAGCAGAGGGAAAGTTGCAAAGCATGCAAGGAATATAGGAAGTTATTGAAAGCCATGGCCAGCAGACAGGCAGCACTCACAACACGAAAGGAGACTGTTCAGGTAAGCTTATATATTGGATTGTCAATAAATGCAGTGATATTATAATGCTGATGTTAAAATGTTAAAGTGTATGCTGAGGTCATACAACTAATTTAAAGCCTAAGTGCAGCCAAATTTACAAACAGAAAATTCAGCACAAAGGACATAACTTACAGTCAGTAGGATGCGTCCATTGTGCCAATTCCTCTTCTGTTGGTGAAAATCTTCCCCATTCCTGTACCCCCTAACTACCTCCTACAATCTTCCAGTGTGGGGATTAATACAACTGACTGTCATGGGCTCTCATCAAGAAAGTCTGACTATGCCTGCCCCTTTCTGGTCAGCTCTTCCATTAATAATCTATGAATAGAGCAATTGGTATGCTTTGGACTTGAACATAAGACCCTTTTCACACTGGGGAGCTTTTCAGGCGTTTTAGAGCTAAAAATAGCGCCTCTCAAGCACCTCTCAAGCCTGAGTGCTTTCACACTGGAGTGGTGCACTTGCAGGATGGGATAAAAGTCCTGCAAGCAGCATCTTCGGGGTGGTGTGGGAGTGGTGTATACACTGCTCCCAAAACAACCTGCCCATTGAAATGAATGGGCAGCGTTGCCGAAGCGCTGCAACACGGGCGCTATTAACCCTTTCTTTGGCCGCTAGCGGTGGTTAAAAGCTTTGATATAGTTATCCTAAGAGGGCCCAAACAGATGATCCGTTTTTAAGCCAAATAATCCTGTGCATGTGCACAAAAAATAAGGCTTATCCTGGAATTCTGGCAAAGAGTATCCACCAAGCCATTTACGCAGTAAAACAAACCTGAAGACAAAACTTCCAGCTGGTTATGGGCAGGGGATCCCTAAGGATGGATTTGGTGCCCAGCTGAATAACTAGGAACAAAAAAAGAGAATCAGAATGGTGGCATCCCTCAGAAGCAAGGGTACTAGCTCCCTGCCCACAATGGAGCTAAAGGCTGAACCAGCTAAATGGGATCAAAGCACCATTAATCCCACTATCCTGGAATTCTAGGCCACGCCAGCAGAAGGGTTGACAGGGGTTTGTACACAAAGATAAATGTCTAAAAGTCTTCCGTCCTGTACCATGAATAAATGGGAATTAACCCGTTCCTGGCTTCGCCCTCCATGATGGGCATACCCCGACAGGGTTCTACTGAGACTGGGCTCTGCACAAGGCAGACTTGTAAAGCACCCTGCAGCTAACTCCACTTGTTGCACTTGTGCCAAGGGGACAGTCCACAGCAGGATCCAGTGCAAAAAAACAATACAGGTTGGCCCCACATCTTTTACTTGGCGAGGTCTGACTACATTCTCACAAAGCTCTGCAAGGTGTGGAAATTGCATTAAGAGTGTGGAGAGTGGATATGGTGCAACCGAGTGATGAAGCCTTGGAAAGAAATAATCCAGAGAGAGAAAGAATTCTATCACCGAATCATACTAGTAAAAAACTGAGGCTAGCTGGGAGTGGGAGGGGTTATATCAAAGGATGTTCCTAAAGCTATTTTTGATCAGTGTCCAATCACCTGAAGGTAGCTGCATGTAACAGAAAATGTAAAGTGAAAGTAGCTCAGCAGGAACATCTTTTGCCATCTTTCCCCCAGTGTCATATAAGATCAAATTTGTCGATTTCTGTACAGGTTGAGGGTAGTCTTAAAAATATAGGAGTCATATTTGTGGCTCTAAGATAATAAATATTTATTTTAAGGTATAATGTTGTTGTGCGGGTAGAGCCATGCACAGCCACGCCAACTTCAAAATTTGACAGGAGCCAGCAGGGAGACGCTACCCAGCTTTTGTAAGAGGGGTGGCAGCAGTTTAAGGGTGGGGGGCTCCAGACTGACTATTCTTCATGTTAGACCACAAAAAAAGGGTTTGCTATGAAACATGCTCAGAAAGGTGAGTTAGTCTTTAAGTTGTGTGTAAAGTGGGGAAGTTTAAAGCCCCTTTCAGGTTTTTATTGAATTTCCAATGAGCACTCCAACTTCATAAAGGTTACTGTGGTATAGTGCATTCTTTGGAGTGTAGCGCTCACATTACTTTTGCTTCAACTCATATGCAACATATGGAACATTGTGATATCTCTATATTATCAAGGGAGCAGGCTACAATTTCTTCTTCATATAGACCATAGTTATTGACCATAAGCTAATTTCTCATTGCATCTGTGCTGGGGAGATTTACCTTCTCTAGTTGTCCATTTTTGCCAGGACAGAAATTGATGGGAAATCTAAAAATTTACAACTATTCCTGAAACAGGAAAATCATCCAATAGGGACACCTGTTCCAGTGAAAACTGACGGGGAGTTTGCCATCACTTTCTCCCCACTTTACATGCCGCTGTGACAACTAGTAAAGACAATTCTCACCCACAGGGGCACAGACAAGAAAAAAAAAAAAACCTGCATACCCCTCCCATCATATCAAAAATGCAAAAAAGGTTTCTTTTAGATACATTTTAGTCTAATGAACATCTACATTTTAAAGCTCTTCTCTCCAGGTATCAGACCCCTTTATACCACCTGATAAAACTTGATTCAAGTAAAAGAACTTCATTGGGAATTCTTACAATCCAGTATATAAGTAATGCCAGTGTTGCTATTATAGAGAGTATGTAAACAGAGCTTGTATATATGGATGTAACAATTACTATAGTTCTAAACGTTTCTCATTATACATACCTGTCATCTTTGTTAATCTGGTCCCCAAATCCTACAGTATCAACTATAGTTAGCTTCAGACGGACATTACTTTCTTGAAGTTCATAGCTTCTTGCTTTTAACCGGACCCCTGGCTCACTGTGAGAAACTGGTTCACTTTCAAACTTTGTATTGAATATAGTGTCCATTAAAGTGGACTTTCCAATGCCCGTTTCCCCTGAAAACAGAAACAATGGTTGTGATAATTGCAAGCTAAAGTTAAAAAAAAATAGCAAAAGCTCTTAATGTTGCAATATTTCCCTTGTGGCTCCAAGATTTGTCTGTGGCAATTTTGTATTTGACATGTTTTCCTACTGAATTATGTATGAATTATACTAACTTCAAGCAGGTGCTTGCAAACCACATTTGTGGGCACATAGTAATATATTTGAGGGTTGTCATCAGCACTATAACTACAGTAATCAAAGATCCTGGGCTAAAACATCACAAGGCATATTAGAAGTAGGCTTTCTCCTAGCTCCTAGTTTTTGGATTTCAACAGATCTAAGAAATTAGCAAGCAATAAAACTGTCCCAATAGAAAACTTAAAAGGAAGACTTACCATTCATGGCCACACAGTATAAGCTTGTAAATGAATCATCAACCTCAGTGGCAACTGGGATTTTAAACATTATAAACATGCCCATCGTTAAATATGGTATCTGTGCTACAAACTGGAACAAGAAAATAATGCATCTACAGGCCAGGCACAGACCGTAAGCTGCACTAAAAATAAAAACAATCTGGTTGCTAAAGGGATAGCCAGGGCTGGATTCCATCACTTGAGCCTGTTAACATAAAACTTTTGGCACCCAAAGCAACATCCCTGAAGATCATCAATTTTACACATAATATTTTTCTGTTTTAATGGTCCTAACCAGGCTTAGAATATCAGCTTTTTTTTTTTTTTTTGTTAATAAGCAAATATCTGGCCTTGGTAGTATGCAGTTCTATCACTCAACTGTTACCTGCTTAGCAGGATCCAGCATTCAGCTACAAAATGTGGAACTGGTTCAAGTACATGGTCATCGGCGACACTTTTTTGTGTTTTGTCATTAGCTAGCTTGGCATTGGAACTGGATGGATAGATCAAGAAAACTGGTCCATAAAGATTGGGCACCCATTATCCTGTACACGTTGAACTAGGCAGGCTATTTAATAGCTACTTGTATGACCAGCTAGTGGCCTCAAGCAACAGAAGCTATCCAGTAAGATTTTGTATTCACAAATACCCATTATAAAATTTTTTTTTGCTCAGGCATGCAGAGATTATAGTAAGTGATCCTTAAATCTTCTTCACACCTGCTGAAAATTAGCATATCCACAGCCAGCATTACAGGTACATCTGTAGCCAGTTAGCTGCTTTAAGGGCCAGTTCACACAAGATGCAGTTCCGTATGCTTTTTTTCTGCACTAAAAATGCATGCACAGTGTTTTCCATGTATTCCAATGGCTCTAGTTCACACCATGCAGTCAGTTTCCGGTGCAGAAACGGACCGGAAACTGACTGCATGGTGTGAACTAGAGCCATTGGAATACATGGAAAACACTGTGCCTGCATTTTGTGCAGAAAAAAAACACCCAAAACTGCATCTGGTGTGAACTAACCCTTAAAGCACTTAGTGCAAAGAACGATATCCACTGCTACATAATTATCCAAGCTACTGTATCCCCATACACACTATTAGATTTTCTGCAGAGTTTTGTCTTCAGATTTGCCAAAACCATGTAGTGCAAGGGCCTGCCTGATTTCATACAAATTGAAACTCTTAAGGTTTGACCTCATATTATATGGTTTTAGAAAATCTGAAGACAAAAATCTGCAGAAAATCTAATAGTGTGTATGGGGCTTAAGCATACAAGGCTTCCATTAGCTCATTGAATCTAGAGCAATTTCTTTATTTTACATCTTTCATGTTAATAAAGTCACATGACGTTACATTCACACACCACCAGATGGAAACTGTCATATTCTGTCAACTTGATGGAGTTTACATATTATAAACAAATTTACAACCAATTCCACTATAGGCTAATGAAACACAACACATCTTCCAGAAATAGTTATCAGAGAGTTTTTAAAAATATGAATGTGAAGTATATAAAGAACACTTCTCTACATCACGCCTGAGGAATAAAAGGAGCAATATATGTAATGCAAAGATATATGAAGGCATGTGCACAACTATGCTTCTATATTTATGGCAGTACATTATTTATGCAACCTACCTACATTTTCCATAGGTTTTTCAAGCAATGCCATTTATCCCTATGGGAAATGGAGGACATGACAGTAGGCAGTATGAAGAGTGCTGGAGGGTTTGACACAATGGGTTGAATTCTCAACATAAAAATTCCCCAGCACTCGATCCTGCTAGCCACCAAAGAGAATTAAACTAAATTCTGTTAAGCACATTCAACAAAAAGCAAGGTCCTTATATTTTTATGTCACAACCTGGCTGTAATCATAAAGTGGGATCACATTTTGCAGATATACCTTGGCATGGTTGTGTGGCCTCACATTTATTTGCAAACGTGTGAGTGATTCATTTTAATTTGAGGTTAACATTTTTTTTAGTTAGGTTCTCTTTCTTGGTATTAAGCACTGGAGAATTTTTGTCCTGATGCCTATGGATCACTTCTGTTGAGCACTCTCAGAGTAGTTAAAATGATTTAAAGAAACAAAAACAAAGGGTGAACTGAGTGCTTTGCAAAGAAGCCTACAGAGCACCTGTAATTGACAATTTGTTTGCTCCAAATGCAGGATGTTGTCACAGCATGTTGTCACTTTATGACCAGTATTGACTCACCATAGAAAGCTATTTCATGTATGCCTGACATGACAGAAGTATAGGGGCTGCTGTTGATGGTCTCCTTTAACCTTTTTGCTGCCACTCAAATAAGGCATACGGGGCTCAACTCAAGAAATGTTATCTTCCGCTTAAAGATCAGCAGTAAAATTGTTCATACAATTTTTCACATTTTGTTTCTTTCAATTCACTAAAAAAATGCTACTAAAATATCACATGTGCTGTTTCTGGAAGTGATGCAGTATATTCGTTGCAAAGACTTGCAGGATTTTAATGCTGGTGTCCTTAATAGCAGTAAATAGCTGGCTGTTAGGGAGCCAGCAACCATCCACATCCTCAACAGCCAATGAATAGCTGGTTAAGGAGCCAGCACCCACGACATCCTTACCAGGACTCATCTGCTGTCAGTGGGATTCCCCACACACAGATTTTGAATGTATTTTATTTTTTTTAAATAAAGGACAAGTCTCAAACTGGCTCAAAGTTTATATTTACTGTGATGAATGTGTAGGGGTACCTTCTACGCATTCACATGGGGGAGAGGGGGCAGTGGGGAATCAAATTTCAATAATATTCCAATAAGTCACCCCAAACCTCCCCTCCTCTCGCAACCACTGGGCCAGGGTTCTAAGGGAAGAGGCCCTTGTGCTCATCAACATGGGGGCATGTGGCTTGGTATGGCTCATGCTGAGCTGCATGCTTAGATAAGGGTCTGGTATTGATCTTGGGGGGGGCCTCACACCAATTTTTTTTTTTGGTGTGAGGATTCCCCCAAAATCCATACCAGATCTGAAGGCCCATTTATTAATGCCAACTCTTTTATTTACATTCTGCAGGCAATAGGGAATTTCGCTGACAACAGATGAGTCATGGTTGTTAAAGCGGAGTTCCACCCATTTAAAAGTCAGTAGCTGTTGACTTTTAATAAACACTCACCTCTCCCAAAGCCCAACGATGCGGGCGCACAAAGCCTCGCTCCTCTCCCCCTCCTCTCCGCGGCACAGGCATTGTAACTCTGGGTGCCTGGGTGTGGCTTCACAGCCGGGCATGCACTGTGCATACGCGAGCCACGCTGCACATTGTGAATGGCCGGGCAATCTTCTGGGACCTATGACGTGTCCCAGAAGATTGCAGTGAGAGAGCGGGGAGAGGTGAACTTCCGTCCGGCACCGCGGCCCCAGGGGAGGAAGTAGGAGCTGGGTGCCTGTCAAAACTGGGTACCCACATCCCCCCCAAAAAATTACATGTCAGGGGGTCACCAATACTTAAAGCGGAAGTAACATTTTTGGGTGGAACTCCACTTTTAGGACGCTGGCAGGTGCTGGCTCCTTAATCAGCTATTCCCTGGTTCTGAAGGATGCCGGCTGAAATTTCATCTATTCCTTAAATATCACATGCCTGGACCACTACTTATTTCCCTCAGCTTTTTGCAAAAAGGCACAATTTAAAATTTACAAACATTTGTTATTTCATAACTCAATACACTTTTAGCTTTATGATTTAGTAGGAATTGTGTCATGTCTGTGAGCGCTAATGATTTTAGTGTATTTTTATTGAAAATATTTTTGATAAACATTTGCGCAACCATCACAGAACCTACCAAAATCAGTAGTACCATCTTCTTTTTTTACTGCTCTTATGTTTTCAGAGAATGTATGGTTTTGGGGGTCTTTTACAAACTCTGAAAGCTGTAAGTGAAAAATTATAACCTCCAGATATTTAGAGCAAGTTGCTTATTTACAGTTTTGTGTACTGATTTTCACTTTTTTGCAATTTTAAATTTACAATATATGGGGGGTTTTTAGCTTAACCACTTGCCGACCGGCCCATAGCCGAAAGACGGCTGCAGCGCGGTCGGCTAGTTCTGGGTGGACGTCCATGGACGTCATCCCAGAAACCTGCTCTCACGCGCCCCCTGGGGCGCGCACCCTAGAACTTCCGTGACCTAGACCCGGCGCATCATGGATCACGGTAAACAGCCGCTGATCGCGGCTGTTTACCATGTGATCGCTCTGTCAAATGACGGAGCGATCACATGTCAACAAACCGGCGTCATGTCATGACGCCGGTTCCTCCCTCCCCTCTCTGTACCGATCGGTAAAGTGCGAGGGGAGAGGGGGAGGGATCGGATGGCAGTACCGCTGTGGGCTGCATGTGTAGTGCCCACAGCGGTGCTCAGTGACAATTACTGTCACATCCATCCCTCCATGCTCAGCCATCCCTGCAATATACCCTGCACTACTCTGCAATACTCTGCAATATACCCGGCAATACTCTGCAATATACCCCGCACTACTCTGCAATATACCCCGCACTACTCTGCAATATACCCCGCAATACTCTGCAATATAACCGGCAATACTCTGCAATATACCCGGCAATACTCTGCAATATACCCGGCAATACTCTGCAATATACCCGGCAATACTCTGCAATATACCCTGCAATATACCCTGCAATATACCCAGCAATATACCCAGCAATATACCCAGCAATACTCTGCAATATACCCTGCACTACTCTCCAATACCCCGCAATACCCCGCAATTTTTAACCACTTCCCGCCCACCGTCATATGACGTCCTTGACTTTGAGCGGGGATATCTGAATGATGCCTGCAGCTACAGGCATCATTCAGATATCAGCTTTTTCAGCCAGCGATTTCCTACACCATAAGAATGATCATAGCGGCTGTTCCACTGCTTGGTCGTTCTTATGGGAGGCGAGAGGGGACGCCTCCCCCTTCCCGCCACCCTCCGGTGCTTCTATCGACTCACCGCTACAATCGAAGCTGGGATCGTTTTTTTTATTTTTTTATTTCAGGCTTCCCAGCCTAGAGGTGAGATGTGGGGTCTTATTGACCCCATATCTCACTGTAAAGAGGACCTGTCATGCCATATTCCTATTACAAGGATGTTTACATTCCTTGTAATAGAAATAAAAGTGATCAAAATTTTTTTGGGGGGGGGGAAAGTGTCAAACTAAAATAAATAAAGTAAAATGAACAATAAAAAAAAAAAAAAAAATTTAAAGCGCCCCTGTCCGTGTGCTCGCATGCAGAAGAAAATATGAAAACGGTGTTCAAACCACACATGTGAGGTATCACTGCGAATGTTAGAGCGAGAGCAATAGTTTTGGCCCTAGACCTCCTCTGTAACTCAAAACATGTAACCAGTAAAAAATTTTAAAGCGTCACCTATGGAGATTTTTAAGTAGCGAAGTTTGGCACCATTCCACGAGCGTGTGCAATTTTGAAGGGTGACATGTTAGGTATCTATTTACTCGGCATAATTTCATCTTTCACATTATGCAAACACATTGGGCTAACTTTACTGTTTTGTTTTTTTTTTAAAGCACAAAACTGTTTTTTTTCCCAAAAAAACGCGTTCGAAAAATTGCTGCGCAAATACCATGCGAGATAAAAAGTTGCAACAACCGCCATTGTATTCTCTAGGGTCTTTGCTAAAAAATATATATATATAATGTTTTGGGGTTCTATGTAATTTTTTAGCAAATAAATGATTATTTTTACATGTAGGAGAGAAATGTCAGAATTGGCCTGGGTGCTCCAGAACGCCTGGAGGTGCTCCCCTGCATGTTGGGCCTCTGTATGTGGTCACGCTGTGTAAAAGTCTCACACATGTGGTATCGCCATACTCGGGAGTAATAGCAGAATGTGTTTTGGGGTGTAATTTGTTGTATGCATATGCTGTGTGTGAGAAATAACCTTCTAATATGACAATTTTGTGGAAAAAAAAGAAAGAAAAAAAAATCTTGATTTTGCAAAGAATTGTGGGAAAAGATGACAATTTCAAAAAACTCACCATGCATCTTTTCAAATACCTTGGAATGTCTTCTTTCCAAAAGGGGGTCATTTGGGGGGTATTTGTACTTTTCTGGCATGTTAGGGTCTCAAGAAATTAGATAGGCTGTCAGTACTTCAGGTGTGACCGATTTTCAGAGATTGGCACCATAGCTTTTGGACTCTCTAACATTCACAAAGACCAAATAATATACACCAATTTGTACTTATTTTTACCAAAGATATGTAGCAGTATAAATTTTGGCCACAATTTATGAAGAAAAATTACTAATTTGCTAAATTTTATAATAGAAACAAAGAAATATTCATTTTTTTACCAAATTTTCAGTCTTTTTTTCTTTTATAGCGCAAAAAATAAAAAAACCAGCGGTGATTAAATACCACCAAAAGAAAGCTCTATTTGTGTGAAAAAAAGGACAAAAATTTCATATGGGTACAGTGTTGTATGAGTAATTGTCATTCAAAATGTGAGAGCACCAAAAGCTGAAAATTGGTCTGGTTAGGAAGGGGGTTTAAGTGCCCAGTGGTCAAGTGGTTAAAGATCTAGAAAATTTTAATTTTGTAGGAATTTTGTGACTTATGTTGTGTTTGTGAGTGCTAATAATTGATTTTATTCTGGGTTTTTTATAAAAATATATTTTTTTTAAAACATTTGCAACTATAGGGGACCTAAAAAAAAATTAAAATCAGTAGCACCATCTTGTTCTAATCGTCCCATGCATTCAGAAATTGTATGATTTGGAGAGTCTTATAAAATCTGAAATCTGTAAGTGAAAAATAGAAATGCAAAAAAATGGTCTTTACACCTTAGGTTTAAAGTAGAGCATAAGCCCTGGCAGGGAAAGAACAAAGCGGACCCTTTCCTCCCCAAATGTGGAAAGCCCAGGTGCATGCAGCTCGTATGCAAATCTATAAACATTCAGTCACATATAAAATCAAAGCTTTTTTGTGCACTTACATTAAATCTCTTATGATGCATTTGTGAGGTCAGTTGCACACCTTATCGGTGGGCCAGCAGAGAATAAGGAAGAAGTTGGCCTCCAATTATGTTTTTTTCTCAAATGGAAGCACAGGTTTCTGACCCACTGGAAGAGGGGTATGGGGGACAGAATAGACCCCCAAACATTTTGATTATTTACATAAGGGAGGCTTTTACAGCTAAAAAGCATGCATAAAATGCAAGTTAAAATTCACATACTACACTTATAAAGACTTGGAACATCCTAACCCACATCCTTGGCATAGAGGGATAGTACATATTAATAGGTAGATCAATGCTGTGGTCTTATCATGAGATGAATCTCTGGTCTTCTCGCTCGCATAGTGTGGTCCCATTAGGGGTGCGTAGGTTGAGAACAGGCTTTTTCTTGATCTACCTGACTGAATATAACAGACCCTCTAAGACTTGAGCTAGGATATCTTACTATAGTTCAAATCCTTATATAAGACATTAGGTCATCATTTAGTTTGTTACGTTCATTCAGTGGTTAATGACTCCTATAAGGCTGATCTTCCTAAGGCTAAGGAGATATACAGATGTTACTTTGAACCACCATAATGGGAAATTGTACTGCTAAGCATATCATTTGTATAAGTTGTAATGTTTGTTATGATTTCCTGTCAATGCTGTAATTTCATCAATAAAAATTTAATAAATAAAAGAAAAAAAAATTCACATATATTTTTATGGGAAGATTTTTGTTAAAATGAATGGCCTGGGTACAGGGCCCCAATCACTGCTACGTGGCACTTTAACATAGATGTGTTGCAGGTTTTTTTGAATATAGGGCATATAGCATTTTTGTACATTTACACGTTTTTAGTGGGCTTATTGGAATGAATAGAAAATGCACAAAAGCACATGTATTATGCAGTTTTGATTGTTTGCAACTTGCCTTCACCATAAAATTCCTACTCTAAATGCTTCTGCCCAATAAAAAGTGTGTGTGTACAGTAATTGCACAAATAATGTGCTTTCAAAATGCACAAGCACATGCAGAAAACCAAAATGTGCATATTTGTAAAAGGGCTCTTAAAGAAAATAAGGCGTTTACTCAATGCATATCTTTGCAAGTTCGTAATTGTAACGGAGCATGAATTTATTGTAGACAGACCTCGTAAAATCAAATACATGAAAATGAGTTCACTCACCAACACATAATATGTTAAAGCAGAATCCCTGTGAAGTTGATTTGTTGACAAGCTGGTCAGGAAGACTATCAAACCCAACATGCCCAGATAAAGACAAAGCTCTGAGGTCATCATTCGGTGACTATAAAAAAAGATAAACATATTTAACAAATCTGTGAAAAAGATGTTACAGAAAATGTTGCTGTTAAATTTACATTGCAAAAATGCTTCAACAATTTAATTTTTCCAGTGGATACAATACTTAAATTATTTAATTCTCCATTGTATGCATGTGAGTTACATTTAGATTTTAATATTCTATTTTTTTTAATGTGTGTTTCTATTCCTTTTAGATAATAAACATTTTGAAAATACATACCGGACAAATACATTTAGCAGGTGACAATGCATTGTCATGATAACGTTCAATACGAGACACCTGCAACCAATTCAAGTCAGGTGATTTTGTATCTTAATCACTGCTACAAGTTATAAATGCCAGTGACTAGCAGTGATTTTTAGCTAGCCATTTAATGGCTAGGGTCGTTAGCAATTTGTCACTGCTACAAGTTAAAACTAGCGCTATAGCATTAAGCTGGTGTGCTCTGCTACAAATTGTTCTCTTTCAGTGATTTGAGCATCACTGCAAATAAATCACACTTCTTGACATGGCCATTTTAGAGACTGCAGCAAGCTGGAAACCTTCTCACAACCAACCTTCAAATGTTCTTGGACTATACACATGTGGAATGTAAACCCAGCAGAAGCTGAAAGGAACTATTGCATGTACAGAGTATTGGAGAGTATTGAAGCAAACATTCAATGACCTCTACACAGTTCTGTCAGTTATTAGGGTGGAAAATCTACTTGTGCAACAGCTCCACATGATTTGGTAGGAAGTAGCATACAACCACTGCTATTGTCTTGAGAGGTGTTGGACAGCACAGGCCTACCATTATGACAGCTCACCCAACTGCTATGAGGCAAGAGCATAGGCATTGCCCTTTGCTATGGGTCCTGGAACATCAGCAAATGCTTGAATCTTCAGATCTCATGATATCCGACCAAAGCCAAATCTGCTAAAAATCTGGCAGCCTAATCTTAAGCCTCGTACACACGGTACGATTGTTGGACAACCGAGCGTCTGATTTTTGTCAAAAGGGCGTGTGCCAGGATTTGGTCTTGCATACTAACATTACACAAATTGTCGTGCCACAAGCTCAAACGTAGTGACTTACTATGAGGAATTTCAGCTCTTGAGCGCCACCCTTTGGGCCCCTTCAGCTAATTTCGTGTGTGGTGAGAACTGATTCCGAGCACGCGTGTTTGTACTTTCGACTTTTGTGTGATGGATTTGTGTACTGACCATCCGAACATCTGACATGAAGCTGTCGTTTGACAAGAATTTACTAGCTTGTCATCCAACATTTGTTAGCCGAAAATTGGAAAACAATTGTTGAAAAGAACGTACTAACGGTAAGAACTTCGGATAACAGCTTCTGATTTTCGTACCGTGTGTACAAGGCTTTAGAGTTTATGTGCAGAAATATCTGGCAGTTAGCATATTCATAAAGGAAAAGTGATCTCCGGTTATAGCAGACTCAAAGTACCCACACAAGCACGGTAACTGTTCAATCCTAGAATACAAAAGCACATGCTTAATACCACCTAGATCTGGGTGTGCTCAGTAGAATTTAAATGAAAAATTATCAGATAAAATAGTTCAGATACAATGTTTAGTTTATCCAAATGCTAAAATTAATTTAAATGTAAATGCCTAAAATGTATAGAGTACTGCAATAAAACTGACCTCCAGAAGCCCCGCATCCCCCAGCTAACCAGCAAAACATTGCTTCATAGCTTGAGTGCAGTCATGCAATTCAGTCTTTGTTCCACTTTCATCAGTATGCATCTAACAACAGATTCCCTAGCTCTGAGATATATCACATCAAAAAGGTGTAGTATTCCAGTAGGTGTAGTTTTACTACTATTCAAATCAGAAGGCACTCAAACTTTGTGATTTTCACATGCAAAGCAATCAATCAGGTAGTATGAGCTTGCCTTTGAGAGTAATATCTAGCAGATTGGGAAATTTTGGTAACCAATAGGCAATTCCTTTTTTCGAAACAAAAAAAAAAAAAAAAGATATTTTCATTGAATATGCTCTTTAGTAAAGTGTCAGCAGCCAAGCTTGTGAGAAAAGTGGCAGCAAGTTCGATTTTGATTGTGTATGGTCAGCAGGACTGGTGCAAGGATTTTTGACTACTCAAATGAAGGTGTATTTAACAGCCCCCCTCCCCCCAACCTGGCGCCCTAAGGTGGCTGCCTAAGCAGCCTTAAGTCTTCTGGATTCTAATAAAAGCCTGTGGTCGTGAGTCGGTGCAAGGCCCCTCGGCTGCTGCCTGTGGCCGGATCTCTCCTACAAAATAAAACAAAAACCTCTTCCCCCTTCCTATTGTCAGCACACAGTAGTCATATCGTTTTTAAAAGTTGTATTCATTAGTTACGTTAAGCGGTGCACACACAAAATAGGTTTATATTTAGACCTCAGTTCATCTCAAATCCTGCACCTCCACACATCAACCCCAATTTCTGTATCTTCAGGCCTCAGATCACCCCAATTTCTGCAAATTCACATTTTAGGTCACCCAATTGGTGCATCACTTGTAGCCCCCTGCACTGCTGCTGTACCACCTTGTACACCTGTTCCCCACTGTATCCTTCTGCACACCAGTTCCTCACTGTGTCCCCCTTCACACCAGCTCCCCACTGTACCCCCTGCACACCAGTTCCCCACTGTACCCTCCTGTACACCAGTTCCCCACTGTATCCCCCACTGTGTCCCCCTGCACACCAGATCCCCACTGTATCCCCCAGCACACCAGTTCCCCACTGTTCCCCCACTGTGTCCCCCTGCACACCAGTTCCTCACTGTATCCCCCACTGTGTCCCCCTGCACACCAGTTCCCCACTGTATCCTCCTGCACACCAGTTCTCTACTGTATCCCTCACTGCGTCCCCCTGCACACCAGTTCCCCACTGTGTCCCCCTGCACACCAGTTCCCCACTGTACCCCCCTGTACACCAGTTTCCCACTGTTTCCCCCACTGTGTCCCCCACTGTATCCCCCACTGTATCCCCCAGCACACCAATTCCCCACTGCTTCCCCCACTGTGTCCCCCACTGTATCCCCCAGCACACCAGTTCCCCACTGCTTCCCCCACTTTGTCCCCCTGCACACCAGTTCCCCACTGTATCCCCCACTGTGTCCCCCTGCACACCAGTTCCCCACTGTATCCTCCTGCACACCAGTTCTCTACTGTATCCCTCACTGCGTCCCCCTGCACACCAGTTCCCCACTGTGTCCCCCTGCACACCAGTTCCCCACTGTATCCCCCACTGTGTCCCCCTGCACACCAGTTCCCCACTGTGTCCCTACGGCACACCAGTTCCCCACTGTATCCCCCACTGTGTCCCCCTGCACACCAGCTCCCCACTGTACCCCCTGCACACCAGCTCCCCACTGTACCCTCCTGTACACCAGTTCCCCACTGTATCCCCCACTGTGTCCCCCTGCACACCAGATCCCCACTGTATCCCCCAGCACACCAGTTCCCCACTGTTTCCCCCACTGTGTCCCCCTGCACACCAGTTCCTCACTGTATCCCCCACTGTGTCCCCCTGCACACCAGTTCCCCACTGTATCCTCCTGCACACCAGTTCTCTACTGTATCCCTCACTGCGTCCCCCTGCACACCAGTTCCCCACTGTGTCCCCCTGCACACCAGTTCCCCACTGTACCCCCCTGTACACCAGTTTCCCACTGTTTCCCCCACTGTGTCCCCACTGTATCCCCCAGCACACCAGTTCCCCACTGCTTCCCCCACTGTGTCCCCCACTGTATCCCCCAGCACACCAGTTCCCCACTGCTTCCCCCACTTTGTCCCCCTGCACACCAGTTCCCCACTGTATCCCCCACTGTGTCCCCCTGCACACCAGTTCCCCACTGTATCCTCCGGCACACCAGTTCTCTACTGTATCCCTCACTGCGTCCCCCTGCACACCAGTTCCCCACTGTGTCCCCCTGCACACCAGTTCCCCACTGTATCCCCCACTGTGTCCCCCTGCACACCAGTTCCCCACTGTGTCCCTACGGCACACCAGTTCCCCACTGTATCCCCCACTGTGTCCCCCTGCACACCAGCTCCCCACTGTACCCCCTGCACACCAGTTCCCCACTGTACCCTCCTGTACACCAGTTCCCCACTGTATCCCCCACTGTGTCCCCCTGCACACCAGATCCCCACTGTATCCCCCAGCACACCAGTTCCCCACTGTTTCCCCTACTGTGTCCCCCTGCACACCAGTTCCCCACTGTATCCCCCACTGTGTCTCCCTGCACACCAGTTCCCCACTGTATCCTCCTGCACACCAGTTCTCTACTGTATCCCTCACTGTGTCCCCCTGCACACCAGTTCCCCACTGTATCCCTCACTGTGTCCCCCTGCACACCAGTTCCCCACTGTGTCCCACTGCACACCAGTTCCCCACTGTATCCCCCACTGTGTCCCCCTGCACACCAGCTCCCCACTGTACCCCCTGCACACCAGTTCCCCACTGTACCCTCCTGTACACCAGTTCCCCACTGTATCCCCCACTGTGTGCCCCTGCACACCAGATCCCCACTGTATCCCCCAGCACACCAGTTCCCCACTGTGTCCCCCTGCACACCAGTTCCCCACTGTATCCCCCACTGTGTCCCCCTGCACACCAGTTCCCCACTGTATCCTCCTGCACACCAGTTCTCTACTGTATCCCTCACTGCGTCCCCCTGCACACCAGTTCCCCACTGTGTCCCCCTGCACACCAGTTCCCCACTGTACCCCCCTGTACACCAGTTTCCCACTGTTTCCCCCACTGTGTCCCCCACTGTATCCCCCAGCACACCAGTTCCCCACTGCTTCCCCCACTGTGTCCCCCTGCACACCAGTTCCCCACTGTATCCCCCACTGTGTCCCCCTGCACACCAGTTCCCCACTGTATCCCCCACTGTGTCCCCCTGCACACCAGTTCCCCACTGTGTCCCACTGCACACCAGTTCCCCACTGTATCCCCCACTGTGTCCCCCTGCACACCAGTTCCCCACTGTGTCCCCCTGCACACCAGTTCCCCACTGTATCCCCCACTGTGTCCCCCTGCACACCAGTTCCCCACTGTGTCCCACTGCACACCAGTTCCCCACTGTATCCCCCACTGTGTCCCCCTGCACACCAGTTCCCCACTGTGTCCCCCAGCACACCATTTCCCCACTGTATCCCCCACTGTGTCCCCCTGCACACCAGTTCCCCACGGTGTCCCCCTGCACACCAGTTCCCCACTGTACTACCCTGAATGCCTGTTCCCCACTGTACCCCCCCCCTGCACACGTTCCCCACTTTACCTTACCACCCTGAATGCCTGTTCCCCACTGTATTCCCCTTTGCACACCTGTCCCTCATTGTACCTCCCCACCACACCTGTTCCCCACTGTACCTTCTACATACCCGTTCCCCACTGTACCACCCTGAACACCTGGTCCCCACTGTATCCCCCATGTACACCTCTTCCCCACTTTACCACTCTAAACGCCTGTTCCCCACTGTATTACCCTCTGCACACCTGTCCATCACTGTACCTCCCCACCACACCTGTTCCCCACTGTACCTCCGACATGCCTATTACCCACTGTATCCCCCCTGCACACCTGTTCACCCTGTATCCCCCACCTATCCTGCTCACCACTTCTGCACTGCACCCCCCAGCTCTACTGCTGTAGCTCCATCTACACGACGATTCCACCACTCTAGGTCACCCATGCTCATGTTCCTCTAATGTATTTCCCTACATGTCGGATCTACAACTTTACTTCCTGCCTTGCACCCCTAAAATAAGCTTGTGGCACAATAAACTTGATAGCAAATTCCAAGTTTTTACTGAACAGATGACTGGGCGCAGACTGTGCGAACATTCTGCCTGTTCTCCCACTACCTGAGCCGGAAGTGGCAGTAGCCTCACCTGGAGGAGAGCAGCGCTGCTGCCTGTCCTCCCACTACAGATCTCTGATGATCCGGGAGGAAGAGGAGGGAGGGAATATCGCAGAAAGCCATGACATACTGTTAGGGCTTCCATAGCTTCTGCCCTGGTTCCTATATTATGTCGCACATCTGGCTGGCCGCCCTTTGTTCCAGCTCTCTCTCCTCCTGCTCTTACTGCTGCTGCTGGGGCTGTCTGCACTGCAAGGTGGGGATGGATGGGAGCTTAAGCAGGGGAGCACACTGATCCTGCAGGGAGCCCCTGCACAGCCAGCGCTTAAACACTGAGAGACCTGGACAGCGCTGAGGGAGCAGATGAGGCAGCGTTTTGGGGGAGGAGAAAGGCAAGACACTGCATGTGAATGGGGAGAGAAAGGGGCCACTGAAAAATTATCAGAACCCAGAATGGGGGAAATGGAGGGGGCAAATGATGCAGAGTCCGTGACAGTTAATTAACCCCCTTGTGCTGCATTATGGCACCAGTGTCAGCGTTAACATTGACACTGGTGCCACTAAATCGGCACAAAGAGGATAATTAACTGCCACATGTCACTAATACATCAGTGACCAGTGGCAATACATTAACCCCCTCATACTGCATATTACAAATACCACTGATAGTTAAAACCCCCACCCCCCCATCCCAATACAAAGAGTTAATTCTATATGCAGATGGCAATCTGCTTACTTGTGGGATTACAAGTACTTGGATCCTCTTCGGCTCCTCTAGGTCACAGCTCCAGCAGCAGCATGCTATGCTCCTCTCCTCTGGGTCCTCTCCTCCAGCCGGCCTCTCAGCGACGTCACGCTGGGCCAGGACTATGAAGCGCCTGTCAGGCAGGGTATCTCCACTGACAGAAGTGAAGGGCTGGGCTATGCTAATGTTGTGCCGGGTGCAGGAGAGCACTCGTCACATCGTTACAGCTATTGCTGGTGTTCTGTCGAGAAGTGCTCCCAATCGAACAGTGCCCGCGCATGCGCAGGACAGAGCCACACTTCAGCTGATTTGCTGATCAGCTGGAGTGATGTGACCAGGGCGCAAGTGCACATCGGAGGAGGCATTTCTCGATGGGAGATACCATTTCACAGCCACAATTGAAACCTATACAGACAGTGGGGGAGACCTTAGTTCTCACATTGTGCCTCTCTGTTGTAGGGCGGCGTTACAGTGTGCTGATGGTCCGGTTTTGTCTGTGTTGCAGGGCGGGTTTGCTGTGTTGAAGACTAGACGCCCTCCAGTAGCAGCAATGCACAATCTGAGAACTACGGTGTCCCCCGCTGTTTGTATAGGTTTAAATTGTGGCTGTGAAATGGTATCTACCATTGAGAGATGCCTCCTAAGATATGTGCATGCCTCCTGGTTACGTCAGCCCAGCTCATTGGCAAATCAGCTGTTGTGCTGTTCCGCACGGCGCATGCGCAGTACATACTACCCCCCCCCACAGGCTCTGGTAGTCATGTATGTGGGAAAAGAGGGACATTTTTTTTTTCGAGAGCTCTACTCCCTGCATATTTCCCCAATATGGGCATCAATCTACACCCCACCTAACAAGATAATGGTGTTTGTGAACACCAGAGTCTAGAATGGGCAACATAAAAGTCAGCTAACAAAATCTGCATGTAAAACACATAATTTGGTCTCATCTACACAATCTTTCCCAGTCACTTTGTTTTGGTTATCTCAACCAACGGAAAATCCTGTATTTTTCCACTTTCAGGGCAGCCAAGCTGAGAAACATATTTTTAGCAAAAATCTTGGCGAAAAGAGAAGCAAATCAACTTAAGGAATATTTTCTATTGTTAAACAGTGCTGGTTAGCCAATTTAATCAAACCAATTAGGAATGTGGCTAAAGTCTCTCATACATACAGATGCATGCACAAAGGTTGCTAAAACAAGAAGTATTCCTGACATGGCAAATACATTGAATTTCCTGGCAAAAGGTTGCATGAAATAATCCTCCTGAAGATGAGCCAAATCTAAGTACTGCTTACTCAAATGGCGCTCCCGTTGTGAAAGGAAATGCCACACATATTATATCCTCCAATTTATAAAGGTGATCTGAAAATGAAGGTCACTTTGTTGCTACCTTATAGAGGTAGTGAAAGGCAGGTTGACTTAAGGCAAATGTACAAAGAAAGCTATTCAATCCCGAAAGATTGTATCCCCTTCCTAACGAGAGCACTTTTTGCGATTTGGCACTGCGTCGCTTTAACTGACAATTGTGCGGTTGTGCGACGTTGCAACCAAACAAAATTGACGTCCTTTTTTCCCCACAAATAGAGCTTTCTTTTGGTGGCATTCGATCACCTCTGCGTTTTTTATTTTATGCGCTATAAACAAAAAAAGAGCGACAATTTTGAAAAAAAAGCAATATTTTTTACTTTTTGCTATAATAAATATCCCCCAAAAATATATAAAAAAAAACAAATTTTTTTCTCAGTTTAGGCAGATATGTATTCTTCTACATATTTTTGGTAAAAAAAAAAATAAAAAAATAAAAAAATCGCAATAAGCGTATATTGACTGGAAAAGTTATAGCGTCTACAAAATAGGGGATTCGTTTTATGGCATTTTTATTATTAGCAATGGCGGCGATCTGCGATTTTTATTGTGACTGTGACATTATGGGGGACACACCGGACACTTTTTCGGGACCACTGTCATTTATACAGCGATCAGTGCTATAAAAATGCACCGATTACTGTGTAAATGACACTGGCAGGGAAGGGGTTAAACACTAGGGGGCGATGAAGGGGTTAAGTGTGTCCTAGGGAGTGATTCTAACCATGGGGGCGATGGACTACTAGTCACATGACAGTGATCACTGCTCCCGATGACAGGGAGCAGTGATCTCTGTCATGTCCACTAGGCAGAACGGGGAAATGCCATGTTTACATAGGCATCTCCCTGTTCTTCCACTCCGTGACACGATCGCAGGCACCCGGCAGACATCGAGTCCGCGGGACCCGTGGTCACGGAGCACGCGGCAGGCATGCCCACAATGCCGCTTCTTAAAGGGGACATACCTGTACGCCCATTTGCCCAGCCGTGCCATTGTGCCGACGTATATCGTCGTGCGCTGGTCAGCATGTGGTTAATGCTCCTGGTTTTGGATGTCCAAAAACCTTTTACAAGTGTGATGGGCAGGTGTCCTCAAACATTCGCCTATATAGTGTCTATGTTTATGATTAGTGCAGAATTTGTATTCTATAAACAGACTCAGACATGAACCTGAAAAGAGAAGTATGGGTTTTGGCAGATTAATACTTACCTAGGTGGATGTAGCACTGAAAACCAAACGATCGAACACCGCCGATTGCTCGGTTCTGACAGCTCCCTGAGCAGAGGGCAGCTGTCAGTCACAGCTCTCTCGGGAAAGGCCGGCTCAGCCTCTCAGCAGCTCGCTGAGAGGCTGAGCCAAGTGTCGGCCCAGGCACCTGGCGGATCCCGACTCCATGGTCGGGATGATGAGGTGCCTGGACAGACATCTGTGACGTCAGCAGAGAGCGGACTTCAGGAGTGCAAAACGAACTGCACTCCTGTGATCCACAGGAGAAGTACAGCCAAACAGGCTTTGGCTGTAATTCTCCTTTAACACAGTATATAGGTTTTGCTTCTATTAAGCTTTTTGGTTGGAGTTGTTCAAGAAGCTGTCAGACAAATAAGGATAGTAGAGCCTATTTGGATGTCAAGGCAAGTGTTTGCTAGTGCTAACAATAGGATTGCCGTGTAATCTCTGTTATCTCACTTATCCTAACAATGCAGTGTGGTAAAGGTGTGTATATCAAACACTGAGCCAGCGGATGACAAGTCCCTCTCTGCTCAATGAGCGGGGAGGGGCTTGTCAGGCGCCGCTGCCGCCTATGGAGGGATCGGATGAAAACGGACAGCATGTCCGTTTTCATCCGATCTCACCCGATCCGATCCGCCAGTAACGGACCTGGACGTAGGGCCATCCGTCTGCTTTTAGCGGATCGGACGGGGTCGGATGTCAGCGGACATGTCTCCGCTGACATCCGACGCTCCATAGACTAACATGGAGCGCCCGTTCAGGTCCGCCGTCAAAACTGACAGGCGGACCTGAACGGTTCGATCGTGTGAAAGGGGCCTTATTATACGATTAAACATGCTGCATATGTAATAACCAGAATATAAGCAGCACAGAACGAAATAATACAGTACAGAAATGCAAGCAATTTTATTCTCTCTGGAGATTTTCTTGCTTGGACTTTTCAAAGTTGTCTGACGTAATCAAAACGTATTACAGACAAATGTCTAAAATTTTAGCTATAATTTTACACCACAAGTTATGGCCATCTGCTACAGACTTTACCATTTTCCCAGTATTATATTTTAGCAGTCATCACCAATATCTCTTCTACATTGATTGAAGTTTATCATAAAAAACAGAGTGAGATTACCCCAGTGTGGAAATCTTAGAATAAAATACTTCTCTGGAGTGCAACAATAACATCCAAAAATGTCCTCTTTCATCTAAAGCATGGACAGAATTATCTTTAACATAAAAGGTCACAAAATGGGATCCAAATCATAAAGGAGGAGTATGCAGTGTTGACAGACATGCTAATATACAAAGTTTAATTTCCTTTCTAATTGAGTCAAATTTTGGGGGCAGATGATGCCTCATTAGACGAAGCGCATCGGAACAGGCTCTGCTGATGCCATTGCGTCACATTTATCTTCACAAATGTGAGTGTTCCTTTTACTTAATAAAATACTCCTTTTTCTTAACCCCTTCCCGACCGGCGCACGCCGATGTACGTTGGCAGAATGGCACAGCTGGGCAAATGGACTTAAAGGTACGTCCATTTGAATTTCCCGCCGTGTCATCGCATGCGCGGCGGCGGCGGCCGGGAGCTCCGTGAGTCGGGTCGTGGGTCCTGCGGACTCGATTACCGCGGGGTTACCCGTGATCGCCTCACGGAGAGGATGAACGGGGAGATGCTGATGTAAACAGCATCTCCCCGTTCTGCCTAGTGACAGTGTCAGTGATCACAGCTCCCTGTAATCGGGAGCAGAGATCAGTGTAATGACACTGCTAGCCCATCCCCCTACAGTTAGTAATCACTCCCCTAGGACATACTTAACCCCTCCCCCTAGTGGTTAACCCCTTCACTGCCAGTGTCATTTACACAGGAATCAGTGCATTTTTATAGCACTGATTGCTGTATAAATGACAATGGTCCCAAAAATGTCCGACATGTCCGCCATAATGTCGCAGTCACAATAAAAATCGCTGATCGTCGCCATTACTAGTAAAAAAAAAAAAATATTAACAAAAATGCCATAAAACTATCCCCTATTTTGTAAACGCTATAACTTTTGCGCAAACCTTACCAATCAATAAACGCTTATTGCCATTTTTTTACCAAAAATATGTAGAAGAATACGATCGGCCTAAACTGAGAAAAAAAATTTTTTTTTTATATATTTTTGGGGGATATTTATTATAGCAAAATGTAAAAAATAATGCGTTTTTTCAAAATTGTCGCTCTTATTTTGTTTATAGCGCAAAAAATAAAAAAATCGCAGAGGTGATCAAATACCACCAAAAGAAACGTTAATTTTGTTTGGGAGACACGTTGCACGACCGCGCAATTGTCAGTTAAAGTGACGCAGTGCCGAATCGCAAAAAAATGCTCTGGTCAGGAAGGGGGTAAAATCTTCTGGGGCTATTTGGGAGCCTAGCCGCGTACGGGCCCCGAAAACCAATCACCGCCTTCAGGCATTCTAAGGGTGTAAATTTTTGATTTCACTCTTCACTGCCTATCACAGTTTTGGAGGCCATGGAATGCCCAGGTGGCACAAACCCCCCCCCCCCCCAAATGACCCCATTTTGGAAAGTAGACATTTGCTGAGAGGCATGGTGAGTATTTTGCAGCTCTCATTTGTTTTTGAAAATGAAGGAAGACAAGAAAAAAAAATGTTTTTTTTCTTTTTTCAATTTTCAAAACTTTGTGACAAAAAGTGAGGTCTGCAAAATACTCACTATACCTCTCAGCAAATAGCTTGGGGTGTCTACTTTCCAAAATGGGGTCATTTGGGGGGGGGGGGGGGGGGGGTTGTGCCACCTGGGCATTCCATGACCTCCGAAACTGTGATAGGCAGTGAAGAGTGAAATCAAAAATTCACGCCCTTAGAAAGCCTGAAGGCGGTGCTTGGTTTTCGGGGTCCCGTAAGCGGCTAGGCTCCCAAAAAGTCTCACACATGTGGTATCCCCATACTCAGGAGAAGCAACAGAATGTATTTTGGGGTGTAATTCCACATATGCCCATGGCATGTTTGAGCAATATATCATTTAGTGACAACTTTGTGCAAAAAAAAAAAAAAAAAATTTGGTCTTTTTCCCTGCAACTTGTGTCACAATATAAAATATTCCATGGACTCGACATGCCTCTCAGCAAATAGTTTGGGGTGTCTACTTTGCAAAATGGGGTCATTTGTGGGGGTTTTGAACTGTCCTGGCATTTTATGCACAACATTTAGAAGCTTATGTCACACATTACCCACTCTTCTAACCACTTGAAGACAAAGCCCTTTCTGACACTTTTTGTTTACATGAAAAAAACATTTTTTTTTGTGCAAGAAAATAACTTTGAACCCCCAAACATTATATATTTTTTTAAAGCAAATGGCCTACAGATTAAAATGGTGGGTGTTTCATTTTTTTTTCACACAGTATTTGCGCAGCGATTTTTCAAACGCATTTTTTGGGGAAAAAAACACACCTTTTTAAATTTTAAAACACACTATATTGCCCAAATGTTTGATGAAATAAAAAAGATGATCTTAGGCCGAGTACATGGATACCAAACATGACATGCTTTAAAATTGCGCACAAACGTGCAGTGGCGACAAACTAAATACATTTTTAAAATCCTTTAAAAGCCTTTACAGGTTACCACTTTAGATTTAGAGAGGAGGTCTACTGCTAAAAATTACTACCCTCGATCTGACCTTCGCGGTGATACCTCACATGCATGGTGCAATTGCTGTTTACATTTGACGCCAGACCGACGCTTGCGTTCACCTTTGCGCGAGAGCAGGGGGGGGCTTGCGTTCGCCTTTGCGCGAGAGCGGGGGGGGACAGGGGTGCTTTTTTTTTTTCTTTATTATTTATTGCTTTTTATCTTATTTTTAAACTGTTCCTTTCATTTTTTAATCTTTTTAATCATTTTTATTGTTATCTCAGGGAACGTAAATATCCCCTATGACAGCAATAGGTAGTGACAGGTACTCTTTTTTGAAAAAATTGGGGTCTATTAGACCCTAGATCTCTCCTCTGCCCTCAAAGCATCTGACCACACCAAGATCGGTGTGATAAAATGCTTTCCCAATTTCCCAATGACGCTGTTTACATCCGGTGAAATCTAAGTCATGAAATGCTCGTAGCTTCCGGTTTCTTAGGCCATAGAGATGTTTGGAGCCACTCCGGTCTCTGATCAGCTCTATGGTCAGCTGGCTGAATCACCGGCTGCATTCTCAGGTTCCCTGTTGAGACAGGAGAGCCAGAGAAAAACATGGAAGACGGTGGGGGGGCATTCCCTCCCACTGCTTGTAAAAGCAGTCTAGAGGCTAATTAGCTGATAGGATTGCTTTTACATAAAAGCCGACCGAGGCATCATTCTGGTATAACCACTCAAAGTCGTGAATGGCGTACCTGAAGACAAAAAAAAGGTTAACAATAAAACACAGTAAACAGTAAAGTATAAAAAATTGCATACCTGAAAAGCAAACATGATAAAACATAATAACAATAAAACATTGCAGAATAGAATACAGTAAAAAAGAGCAGAACAAGAGAGAGAATAGAGAGAGAGAGAGAACAGTAAAACGACAACTATTTTTTTTTTTTTTTATATTTTTTTGTGTTGTTTTTTTTTTTTTTTTTTACACTTTTTTTTGTAACTGTAACTTTTATAACTGTAACCGGTTCCAGGTTCGGGTCTCTCAAAATGCGATGGCATCTTGGGAGACCCTGTGTTAGTGTGCCTAGTCTGTGCAATGCTGTACGCTAATACTCAACTAGTGCATGGTAGCATTCAAAACATTCACCAATGCAAAGACCAGGATTGTCAGGACAGGAGGGACAATAATAGCGGGTGTCACGCCTATATCCGCGCTTGCTGCAGACACGACATCTTTTTTGGGGGGGTTCGTTGGGTAGGATTGGCAAATGCAGCAGGAAGGGCATTATGGGCACGACGGGCCTGTGTTTGTCTTCTTCTTGGTGGCAGCGGGACACTACTTGTGCTTGCCACCTCACCAGCTTGAACTGCACTTATGGGACTCGCCGCGTCACCAAGTGTTACTGCAGTGCTGGTTTGACTATGACCGGGGTGTACTAGGCCGCTGGTGCTTGCCAGTTCACCAAAACACTACCAAAAAAACTGTTAGCGATCGCAGGGATCAGGCCTGACTCTGCGAACGCTGCAGTTATGCGTTTAGTGTTTTGTAAGTGACAGTGATCGATCGATACTGCACTTGGGTGGGCAGGGCTGGGCCGGGCGGAGGGGCAAAACGCAGTTGCTAGCAGGTATCTGGGCTGATCCCACTAACACTGCGTCTTTGGGAACCCTAAACTGCTGGGGACGCTAGTATAGATCTGATCGGATCAGATATTGATCCGTTCAGATACTTTACCACTAAGGGAGGTGTACGGTGCATGCGTGGGTGTTAGCGCTACTGGCACTAACCTGACGCTGCCTGGGGCTGGTGCTTGCCAGTTCACCAAAACGCTACCAAAAAAACTGTTAGCGAACGCAGGGATCAGGCCTGACTCTGCGAATGCTGCAGTTATGCGTTTAGTGTTTTGTAAGTGACAGTGATCGATCGATACTGCACTTGGGTGGGCTGGGCGGAGGGGCAAAACGCAGGTGCTAGCAGGTATCTGGGCTGATCCCGCTAACACTGCGTTTTCGGGAACCCTAAACTGCTGGGGACGCTAGTATAGATCTGATCGGATCAGATATTGATCCGTTCAGATACTATACCACTAAGGGAGGCGTATGCTGCGTGCGTGGGTGTTAGCGGTACTGGCAGTAACCTGACACTGCCTGGGGCGACGCAGACCCTATCTGACCCTAAAACCTAAGTTATATCACCGCCGGGCGATCAGGGGGCTAAACCTTTATTAGGTAATAAACGGCGGGTGCCCTGACACTATAAAAAATAAACTAACTAACCAGCATCACCCTTAACAGTTATACGGTGATCACTGGTGAAAGGGTTAACTAGGGGGCAATCAAGGGGTTAAAACCTTTATTAGGTAGTATATGGGGGTCCCTGACGCTATAAAACGCTGACGGCGAACCTATATATTTACCTCCCTAACTAGCGTCACCAGTGACACTAATGCAGCGATCAGAAAAGTGATCGCTTAGTGACACTGGCGACTCGGGGTGATCAAGGGGTTAAAACTTTATTAGGGGGGTTAGGGGGGTACCCTAGACCTAAAGGGGGCTAAAACTAACTGCCCTACCACACTGTCACAAACTGACACCATGCAGTAATCAGAAAAAAAAAATAAACCTGCTTGGTGTCAGTGTGACGGGGGGTGGGGGTGATGAGGGGTGTAATGTGTGCCTGGCGTGTTCTACTGTGTGTGTTGTGTTGTGTAACTCACTCAGATGTCTTCTCTCCTCGGCGCCGGAGCGGAAAATACCGATCCGTGGAGAGATGACACTAAACCTTTTTCTGACATTTGTTGGTTTCAAGTTAAAATCATTTTTTTGCTAGAAAATTACTTAGAACCCCCAAACATTATATATATATATTTTTTTAGTAGACACACTAGAGAATAAAATGGTGGTTGTTGCAATATTTTATGTCACACTGTATTTGCACAGCGGTCTTTCAAATGCAATTTAAAAAAAAAAAAAACTTTAATGAATTAAAAAAAAAAAAAACTAACCAGTAAAGTTAGCCCATTTTTTTTTTTGTATAATGTGAAAGATTTTACGTCGCAAGAATCGTGATCTTTTTATTCCAAGCAAAAAAATCATGATTCTCATTTTGGCCAGAATCGTGCAGCTCTACGGGAGATTATATTCATCTTGCTCCCCGTCTAACCATTTTGGGGGTCACTAACCCGGAGAGCCTTTGGAAAGACCATAGGAATATCTGACTTCCAGCCAGAGGTCATTTATATGGATGTCTGCAATTCTTGGTGTGTCACACCATAAGTTCGATTGACCAATGAGTCCAAGCTTTCCAGTAAGCCTTCACATAATTGGTGGTGGACTCTACTTGCAACCTCTCTATATATCTTATTTTGTAGTCACAATGATGCCATGACAATTCATTTATGGACTTGGATTCATTCACATTTGACATTTTTTCCTGTGGAGATCAAGTTCACTTTTTTGTACACAATATATTTGCACTGTTGCTTTATGTACTGTGTGTTATGTCCCTTTCAATGTTTTTTCATAAGCATTGTCTTTATCATTCAAGTTCTCTTCATTGTTTATTACACAATATTCAATTCTAGTTTATTCTAATATTGTACTTTATCTCACGTTGTTTGCAATTGTTCTTTTGCTGTGCTGGCTGCTGTTCACCATTTAAATAGACAGAGCAGTAGATTTTTTATGTTTTTCAGTGTTAGAGATGGGCCAAACACCCCCCTGTTTGGTTCGCACCAGAACTCCCGAACAGAGAAAAAATTCTGACCCGAACGGTGAATCCTATTAAAGTCTATGGGACCTAAACTTGAAAAATCAAAAGCCCCCATTTTGAAGGCTTATATTCAAGTAATTAGCCATAAAAAGGTATGGGGTCCTGCCCTGGGGGACATGTATCAATGCAAATTTTTTTTTTTTTTTTAAAGTATTGTTTTTACAGGAGCAGTGATTTTATTGATGCTTAAAGTGCAACAAAAAATGAAAAATTCCTTTAAATATTGTGCCGGGGGGGTCTGCCTGTAAAGTGGCACATCTGTAGCATGTATGGAACATGCTGCAACAAAAATGACATTTCTAAAGAAAAAACAATGCATGAAATTACATTTAAATTGCCGGCAATACAATACCATTGCCGGCAACAGAAAAATGTTTTAAAAAATGGTGTGGGATCCCCCCTTCCCCAGTCAATACCAGGCTCTTCAGGTCTGGCATGGATTTTAAAAGGAAACCCTGTGTCAAAATTGAAAAAAGCCCCCCCCCCCCAATCCATACCAGACCCTTATCTGAGCACGCAGCCTGGAAGGCCAGGAGGGGGGGGGGGGGGCGAGCCATACCTGGCAACATACCCTCAACATGAGGGGGGGCGCACCTTGTCCTCATGTTGACGGGGACCAGGGCCTCATCCCTACAACCCTGGGCTGTGGTTGTGAGGGGTTTTTGGGTAGCGGGCTTATTAGAATCTGAATGCTCCCCTTAAGAAGGGGGCCCCCAGATCCCTCCCCCCATGTGCATGAGTATAGGTAAGTGTCAAAAAGTAGACCGTTTTTGACATATCCTTTATTAAAAAAGTGTCCCCCGATGTAAATCCATCGTCAATCATGACATCTGCTGCACCCGAAAAATAAAATAAAATCTTTCCGCTGTCAACTAAAGCAAACCGCTGCATGCCTGGCTTACCGCTCGACAGTTCTTATATAGGTAAGGGTGGGGCCATCTGGTGGCACCGCCTCCTTGTGACATCACCGAACCAGCATGCACCGGTCTGTGACGTCACAAGGGGGAGGTACCACCAGGTGACATCACCAGGTGGCTCCGCCCCTTACCTATATAAGAACTGTCAAACGGCAAGCCATTCAGTGGTTTGCCTTCGTTGACAGCGGAGCGTTTTTTTTCTTCTTTGTTTTGGGTCCGCAGGTGTCGTGATTGACAATGGATCTACATAGGGGAACACTGTTTTTTTATTTTTTAATAAAAGAATTGTCAAAAACTGTCTGTGTTTTTATTACTTTGTGACACTTTGCCATTTATCCTATTGCCAGTTATCACGAATGCTTGATTGCAGTTGTTGCCGCCAAGGATGGCACAACTAGTTATTAGGTTTAGGGCAATTACTTTTACCCATCTCAGCCTCTCAGCAACACGCTGAGAGCCTTAGACGGCTGCTCCGCGCCACTCCACAGCTCAGCGCTCCAGTGAGCATTTGGGGCAGAGCAGAGAGCTGCTGATTGACGGGCAGCAGCTCTCTGCTTGGGAAGCTGAGAGAACCGAGCCATCGGCGTTGTTCGATCGCTCAGTTCTCAGTGCAGAGGCGCCGGGGGACAGATGCAGCATCAGTCCAATGCTGCAACCACCTAAGTATAAAGGGGGAAAAAAAAACTAGTAGTGCACTGAAACTTTGGCTGCCGAAAATGGTGTTTTCAGCAGGCGGCCGAAAGAAAAAAAAGTGCCGATAATGGAGCCGAAAAAGGGGGGGGCGTCCTGCCGGGTACCGCACATGTATTATCCACGCATGCCCCTGTCAGTCTCTCCTCCCTCCTGCTGTTCTCACGATTGTCATGAGATGCAGTCACCCCAGTTCCTAGTAACGTGATCTCACGCTGTGTGTCAGAGATCTGATTTGTCATACAGCCACTGTAACGGTGTCCCGCCTCCTAGACCGTCTCTTGTGATAGACGGCACACTGATCCAATGCTAGGAATCATTGTGCCGTGTGTCATAGGAGGCGGGAGATCGTTACAGCAGCTGCATGGCAATTCAGATCCAGCTCTGACACACAGCGTGACATCGCATTACCACTAGCACTGGTAGGCTGTACATGATGGGCACTGGCAGCCTGCATGTCACGGGCACTGATAGGCTGTACATGATGGGCACTGGCGGGCTGCATGTCATGGGCACTGGCGGGATGCATGTCATGGGCACTGGCGGGCTGCATGTCATGGGCACTGGCGGGCTGCATGTCATGGGCACAGGCGGGCTGCATGTCATGGGCACAGGCGGGCTGCATGTCATGGGCACAGGCAGGCTGCATGTCATGGGCAGTCAGGCTGCTGCATCTGATGGTCACAAGCACTGGTGAGGCTGCATGAAGGGCACAGGCAGGCTGCTGCATCTGACTGGTAGGCTGCATCTGACAGGCACTGGTGAAGCTGCATTGATCCCTTGTATCATGTCTGCAGTCTCTGAGTTTAAGTAGGAGCTTGCAGACATGATACAAGAGATGGTTAGAGACTGAGGACCTGATACAAGAGATGGTTAGAGACTGCAGACTGCATTTTTCTTGACCTTTCTTGCAGGTGCCAATAATGGCCAACAATAAATTCATATTAATTTAAATTGATGATATTAATTAAAAAGTCGAATATAATACAATTGTATATAAAAACATAAATATTTTTTAAAAACTGTCAATTTCGGTATCGGTTTTCGGCCTAGTGCATCCATTTTTGGTACCAAAATTTCCATTCGGTGCACCGCTAAAAAAAAAAAAGCATACTACTCTTTTAAGTGTGACAAATATGCAAAAAAAAAAAAAATCAGGAAGGGGGTAAATGCACTTTTACAGCAATGTTTGGTAGAGACAACAACAAGCCAGCATTGCATTATATTGCAGTACACAGAATCTTAGGCTTGCATAAAAACAGAAATAATTGCCACTGTTTCTAAAATTAGGAAAAAATGTTAACTTGCAGATGAAACAAACGTCATATAGCAGAGCAATATAATTCATTCCATAATGATATACAAGACATTTATCACCATTTTCCATCAGAGTTTAAATAGAATGTTTCCATAGAAACAACCTGACTAGTCCTCAGTTTTATACTATTATTTAAGCATGCTACGCTTCACACACCAGATATGGTTATAAAGGAAATGCTCAAGCCTGTGATACTTTTTGCTCACATTTCCCTTTTACATACACAGATAAAAAGAAAACATTTGAACAGCATTCAAGAGAAAGCTTGTGCTAACTTTGAAAAGTAAATTTACTGTATTGTACAATGTACTAAAGACGGTCACACTGGTTCAAATTTATCTAAATTAATCCTACCACATGGAAGAATGAAGTTAGGTCCCTTTCACACATGCGGATCTGTTATACGGACTCCGCTTGCTCAGCGGGGATCGCTCCGTTGATCCCCGCTGAGCCGGTGGATGATAGGTCCGTCTCCGCTTACTGTAGAGGGACGGACCTGTCAGAGCTCCGCTCTCCTCTATGGGAGATCGGATGAAAACGGACTGCCTGTCCTTTTTAATCCAATCCGCCAGACGGATGGAAAATAGGACAACCATCCGTCTGGATTTAGCGGAGTGGATCGAATGTCAACGGACATGTCACCGCTGACATTCGTCGCTCCATAAAGATACATGGAGGGCCCGTTCAGGTCCACCTGAAAAAACTGACAGGCGGACCTTAATGGGCACCTTTTAAAACAACCCAGTTTAAAATTGAAATGAAGATATAAAAAAACAAAAATAACACATTATATATACACCTTTTTTATAGTGATCACATTCCCACTGTTCCCTTTATTCTCAGCTGTATAAGAGCTGGGGGGGGGGGGGGAGAAGCAATAGCACACTGAGCTTCCCAGTGAAAGGCTGTTCAGGACAAGTCTGATCATTGGAGAAGAGCAGCCCGAATTCCTAGCACAGCTAGGGAACTGACCAGATTGAGCTCTCCTGCCTAATGTGGTCAGTTTTTAACAGGAAAGTTTAGGGACTGTCAGGAACACCAGGGATTTCACACAAAGGAAGCAATACAAAGAAAACAGGATACTTTATCATACAAGTACATGGCACAGCAGGCACATATCAGGATATTTAAATGCTGGGGTAACAAACACTTAAACTACTTAAGGACCGGAAGGATTTGACCCCGCAACCGGTTTCTGACCGGTGTATGTACTGTGGCAGAATGGCACCGCTGGGCGAAACCCCGTACGGTACGTCTTCCCCTTTAAGAGCCGCCAGAGGGCGCGTGCCCGCTGCACGGCAGGGGACCTGATTGGGCGGAGCCGGCAGGGGCGATCGCATGCACGAGAAGCAGCGCGGGGATTTGTGTGTGTAAACACACAAATCCCTGTTCTGTCAGGGGAGAGAAGACATAGCATTGTTCCTACTTAGTAGGAACAAACGCTATGTCTCCTCCCCCCAGTCAGTCCCATCCCCCCAGAGTTACAACAAATCTAGGGAACACAAATTTAACTCCTTGATCGCCCCCTAGCGTTAACCCCTTCCCTACCAGTGACATTTACACAGTAACCAGTGCAGTCAATGAGCCCAAAAATGTGTAAAAAGTCTCCGATCTGTCCGTCGCAGTACTGCTAAAAATCGGAGATCACCGCCATTACTAGTAAAAATAATAATAACTATATCTATAATCTTTTAAGAAACAGGTTTAATATGTGACTTAAGTGTAAATATGAGATTTCCCCCATCAGTGTGCGGCCGAGCACAGGCTAAAGCTTAGGGGGGTGTTTTCATTCTGCTCTGACTGTCCTATCAGGCTGCAGGACCCCTGACCTTCTGTCTGGACAGTGCTGATTGGCCCTGTGCTGATCACATGCACTCACATGCACTCTCCCAAGAAAAAAAAAACTCTCTAGCAATACACACCAAACTGAGCATGTGCAGCTTGTCCCCTAGCCTCTGTTCTATCAGCAGATAGATTGGAGACTTTGGAAGAAGGGGAGGAACAGAGAAGACAGGATCAAACAGACTTTTTACACAATGCAGAGGATTAACCCTTTAGGTTCCACAATGAGTATAAGAAGCATGCTTTACTGCATATACACACCAATTTAACTGTTGTGGGTGTAGTAACACTTTAACCGATTCCCGGCGGCTCACGCAGATATACTATGGCAGAATGGCTCTTCTGGGCGAAATTCCGTATGGGTACGTCCTTCCCTTTTTCAGCCCCCAGAGGGCGTGCGTGCGTGCGTCACTGCACAGCGGGGGACCCCATGCGCGTGGCCGCGATCGCCGTTGGCCACGCGCGATCGCGTGCACGAGCGCCAGCACGGGGATTTGTGTAAACACACAAATCCCTGTGCTGTCAGAGGAGAGGAGACATGTTGTTTGTTCCTAGTAAGTAGGAACAGCGATATGTCTCCTCTCCTACTCAGTCCTATCACCATACATTTAGAACACACTAAGGGAACACACATTTAACCCCTTGATCGCCCCCTAGTGTTAACCCCTTCCCTGCCAGTGACATTTACACAGTAATCAGTGCATTTTTATAGCACTGATCGCTGTAAAAAAGTGTCAAAAATGTCCAATCTGTCCGTCGCAATACCGCTAAAAATCGCAGATCACCACCATTACTAGTAAAAAAATAATAATAATAATAATAATGCCATAAATCTTTCCTATAGTTTGTAGACGATATAACTTTTGCGCAAACCAATCAATATACGCTTATTGTAATTATTTTTTTTACCAAACATATGTAGAAGAATATATATATTGGCCTAAACTGATGAAGAAATTTGTTTTTGTTTTTTAAATTTGGGGGATATTTATTATAGCAAAAAAAAGTAAAAAATATTGTTTTTTTTTTCAAAATTGTCTTTTTTCGTTTATAGCGCAAAAAATTAAAACCGCAGAGGTGATCAAATACCACCAAACGAAAGCACTATTTGTGGGATAAAAAGGACGCAAATTTCATTTGGGTACAGCATTGCATGACTGTGCAATTGTCAGTTAAAGCGACGCAGTGCCAAATTGTAAAAAGTGCTCTGGTCAGGAAGGGGATATAATCTTTCAGGGCTGCAGTAGTTAATGACCAGGCCATTTTTTGCGATACAGCACTGCGTTGCTTTAACTGACAATTGCACGGTCGTGCAACACTATACCCAGGCAAAACTGACATCCTTTTTTCCCACAAATAGAGCTTTCTTTTGGTGGCATTTGATCATCTCTGCGTTTTTTATTTTTTTGCGCTCTAAGCAAAAACAGTATAAAACAATATTTTTTAATTTTGCTATTATAAACATCCCCAAATTAAAAAAAAAAAAATCTTCATCAGTTTAGGCCAATATGTATTCTTCTACATATTTTTGGTAAAAAAAAAAAAAAAATCGCAATAAGCGTATATTGATTGGTTTGCGCAAAAGTTATAGCATCTACAAAATAGGGGATACATTTATGGCATTTTTATTATTTAATTTTTTTTTTTTTTTACTAGTAATAGCGGCGATCTGCGATTTTTAGCAGGACTGCGACATTTCGGAGGACAGATCGGACACTTTTTTGGGACCATTGACATTTATACATCGATCAGTGCAATAAAAATGCATGGATTACCGTGTCACTGGCAGGGAAGGGGTTAATACAAGAGGGCGAGCAATGGTTAACTGTGTTCTCTCATGTGTGTTTCTAACTGACTGATGACTAATGGGACTGACTGGAGGAGGAGACAGATCGCTGTTTCTAATTACTAGGGGATTTGTGTGTTTATAAACACAGATCAACATTCTGGCACTCGTGCCCACGATCGCAGGTGGCCGGCAGACATCACCGCCACCGGCCACGTGCATCGGGTCCCCCGCTGTGCAGCAGGCACGCCTGCAATGGCTCTTAAAGGAGCGACGTACAGGTATGGCGGTTCGTGGGTGCGAGCCGACCTGCCACCGTTCAAATAGCCTAAATTTTTATCACCCCCCCCCCCAAAACCATCTCAGGACCTTTGAGTCTGGTATGGATTTTGAGGGTAACCCCCCCCCCAAAAAAAAACCCCATACCAGATCCTTATCCAAGCATGCAGCCCAGCAGGTCAGGAAAGGGAGGGGACAAGCGAGGGCCAAACCCCCCTCTCTGAACCAATACCAGGCCACATGCCCTCAACATGGGGGAGGTTTGTTGATGGGGATAAGGGCCTCTTTCCCACAACCCTGGCCGGTGGTTGCGTGGGTCTGTGGGCAGGGGGCTTATCGGAATTTGGAAGCTCTCTTTTACAAGTCGGCCCCCAGATCCCAGTGAAGTCATCCGGAATTCGGCCCCCTCCTTCCCCCGCCACCGGGCCATTTACAAAGCGCAGCGCTCTTCGCGCATGCGCAGTTGAAACTGACTGTGAAGCCACAAGGCTTCACTGCCAGTTTCCCTTACCTGAGATGGGGACGACAGCACCCGAGAGCCGATTGAAAAACCGGCTTGTGTAAAGACACCGCGGGATTCCTGGACAGGTAATTTTCCTAATATTAAAAGTCAGCAGCTACAGTAATTTTTTCTGAAGGAGCCTGGAGTGAGGACAGTGATCTCCCCTGCTGTGCTTCTGTGCTGACAGGGGGACGCCCTGGGCAGGACTTAGGGTGGTGGCGGTCCCTGGGCTTGAGTCACTTTCGGGCCCTACCTTCTATACATATGCACAGCTCTATAAAACAGAAATAGAAAAGGACAAGATGCGCCAGAAGTTTAGGAGGGAATTTTAAGGGAAAAAACTTTTAGGAGGGAAGTTTAAGGAAAAAAAACTTACATTTAAATGCCCATCAATGCAGCCTCATCAGTGTCCATCTGCAGCCTTGTCAGTGTCATTGCAGCCTTCTCAGTGTCATTGCAGCCTTCTCAGTGTAGCTTTGCCCCAGTGTCATTGCTGCCTTGTCTTTGCAGCCTTTCAGTTTAAAAATGGCACCGCCGAGATACAGAGCCAGATGTCCTGTGTATCTCGGCGGCTTTTGGACGTTCTCGGCGGCATTTGAAACGGGCGGGGCCCCCTATTGGCCGGGCCCATGGGCTTGAGCCCAGTCAAGCCCAATTAAGTCCGGCATTGGGGACGCCCCCCGCCAAAACACTCCGGTCAGGGCTCTCAGCCATTGGCTGAGAGCGTTGATCGAAAGCAGATAGGTAGACCTTTTTCAGTCATGTCCCGTTGACAGAGGTCGGCTTCTGTTGGACCAACTGCTGTGCACACCCGGGCTGAATATTGGCCAGTTTCTATTGAACCGGCCAATGCTGCCCAACATTCGGCCCATGTGTACTAGGCTTAACCCCTCCACATTTTATCCAAATCTAAAAAAAGTTACATACACTTTAGGGGTTATTCCATTCCTAATAAAAATGATACAAACAGTATATAATTGCTAAATGAGTGTGCACTTTAAAAAAGAAATATAATTTTCTGTAATCTGCAATCAGCTATTCTTTATCTGGCAAAAAAACAATATGGTTTACTTGTAACCATAGCAACAATAGAGCCTCATGTACACTGCTTGTGTGCAGCAATGACCCAGTAATGTAAATTTCCAAACCTGTAATTGACCGACTGCTATTCCCAGCGCTTTTTTCTCTTAGTAACACTGGGATTAGGCATGTAACTATAGTGGGTATAACCCTACATTTACCAGAAAGGAAGCAGAACCCATCTGTCAGTTTCCACAGAAACAGCAGTAGATGAACTCAGCAACAAAGTTTACTAAAATCCTTGTAATGGTTTCTTTCACATTAAAAGTGAAGTTACATTTTAACCACTTCATCACCAGGCACTTTCCCCTTCGTGCCCAGGCCAATTTTCAGTTTTCAGCGCTGTCACACTTTCAATGACAACTGCGCGGTCATGCTACACTGTACCCAAACAATTTTTTTTATCATTTTGTTCCCACAAATGGAGCTTTCTTTTGGTGGTATTTGATCATTGCTGGGATTTTTTGCGCAACAAATAAAAAAAGACCGAAAATGTTGAAAAAAACAAAAAATGTTTTTCTTTGTTTCTGTTATAAAATGTTGTAAATAAGTAAGTTTTCTCCTTCACTGATGCGGCGGCACTGATGGGCACCAATGAGGTGGCACTGATGATGGGCACTAATATGCAGCATTGATGGGTGGCGCTGGTATGCAGCACTGACGGGCATTTATAGGCAGCACTGATAGGTGGCGCTGGTAATGCAGCACTGATGGGCATTGATAGGCGGCACTGGTAATGCAGCACTGATGGGCATTGATAGGCAGCACCGAAAGGTTGCACTGATGGGCACGGATTGATGGCACTAATAGGCATCTCTGATAAGGAGGCACTGGCAGGCATTATTACTGGGCGCTGACTGGCACTATTTGTGGGCACTGATATAATCGATTTTGGGCACAGATTGGCATCCTGGTGGTCATGGGTGGCATCCCTGGTGGTTTGAGCTGTTAATAAATCAGTGTGGACCCCCCCTGTCAGGAGAGTAGCCGATCGTCTCTCCTCTACTCGCGTTTGTCAGATGCGAGTGAGGAAAAGCTGATACACAGCTTTTCCTGTTTACATAGTGATCAGCTGTGATTGGACACAGCTGATCACGTGGTAAAGATCCTCCGTCAGAGGCTCTTTACCGAGATCGGTGTTGCAGCGTGTCAGACACGCCGCACCACCGATTGCCGCGCTGTGTGCTGGCTGCTATCCTGAAAGATGTCATATGACGTCTGGTCAGGATAACTGAACTACCACCCGGCCGTCATTCCGCTATAGGCCGGGTGGGAAGTGGTTAAAAGTGGCCATTGGTTTGTCCACCAGGGGCAATTAAGTTATGTCATAAAGCATAAAGTTGTGAGAAAAGTTGTGAGCCTTACAGCCCTTTCCTCCCACACTAAAAGGCCAGTTCCCAAGTCTTCTAAGATCTTCTATACAGCGGAGAAGGATCCTTCTTCAGGTATCCACGTCACCCAGGCAGTCCTACTTGGCTGTCCAGTGGCAGGTTTTCTCCAGAATGCAACAACTGATAACATCTGAGCTAGACGACCAGCCCACTGCAGCTCTATTGGATGCAGATCCTGGATGCAGTGCGTGCAAGGGTCATGACCTATGAACTTAGCAGGGTACAAAAGAGCACCTTAAGGTATTTAAAAAAAGGAATGAGTGATCGGCTTTAACCAGAAATTGGCAATTTTCAAGATTTTTCTTTGAATTATTTCCATAATGTGGTCTTGTCCTCACGTATGCCATAATGACAAAGACCAAGACAGACATAGCAGTATACATTACTACGTATTCATGTTTGTACCAGTTTACATTTTTATTGTCAGTGGTATTGCTATTTAAATCTTTATTGTCAATGAAAAGTTTTCTTAGCTACTGACCAGACCTGCAGAGTGCTTATTTGTTATTATGCAGGCTCTTGTTTTCTTCACAACACTGTGTACATTCTCCCCTAAAAGTTTAACTTTTGTTTCTTGTGTTCACAGAACAAAGTTTCAGGAGTGCTGTGGAACATTGGGTGGTTTGTAGGAAAATTTGTGAGAGCAACACTATTTTGATGAGCACGATCATTATTTCTTATGGTCAACTGTGTTACAAAATGCAATGGGGGAATTTATCAAAACCGTAGCAGCTGTGCGTGGCAACCAATCACCTTCTATCCTCAGCTTGTTCAGTCAAGCAGTGTAGTTGTTCAGAAGGCAGGTTCTGTGAAATGGGTGACACATCAGTGCATATTCACAAGGCATAGTGAATATGTCACTGCGTTAAAGGAAGTAACTCCTGTGGAAGTCTCCAAAAGCATATCTTCAAGGTCATTCTGATTAAAGTGATTGTAAAGCCTCGTTATTAAAAAAAAAATATATATATAACAAACATGTTATACTTACCTCCTCTGTGCAGTTGATTTGCACAGGGCAGCCTGGATCTTCCTCTTCTCGGGTCCCTCTTCGCTGCTCCTGGCTTCTCCTTCCTGTCAAGCTTGCTATGGGGGCACCTGAGCCAAACTGCAGCTCCATGTGTTCATTTAGACACAGAGCTGCCATTTGGCCCTGCCCTCTTCTCTCCCGATTGGCTAACTGACTGATTGACAGCTGTGGGAGCCAATGGCGCCGCTGTTGTGTCTCAGCCAATTAGGGGGGAAAGTCAGGGATGGCCGAGGGACTCGTGGACATAGAGGGGACTCAGGTAAGTATTAGGGGTGCTGAGGAGGCTGCTACACACAGAAGGCTTTTTAACTTAATTCAAAGAATGCATTAAGATAAAAAAAACCTTCTGCCTTTAAGAAGAGTAGGCTAAAACTAATGGAAACTTAGCATAGAACTGAACATATAATTTTGCATTTTGACCATACAGTGCCTTGAAAAAGTATTCACACCCCTTGAAATTTTCCACATTTTGTCATGTTACTGTCAGAAACCATGAATCAGACAGAAGTACAGTTAAATCTCACTTGTTTAATAATAATAAAAAAAGGGTAAACAGAGTAAACGTGGTCAAAACATAGCCAGAGTTCAGGAACCTGGAACGGATAGTCAGACAAGCCAAAACGTGAGGGAGCCAGAGAATAGCCTAGTAGAACAGCAAGCAGGATCTGGAGCCAGAAGGAATGTCAGCCAAGCAAGTGTTTAACAGGAACACATGAGAGCGTCTCTAGAGATGTGACCAAGACAAAGGCAGAGAACATCTGGACTGGACGGCTTAAGTAGGCAGGACTGACGAGCAGGATATCATCAACAAGTGAGTCATTGAGGAGAGATATTATTAGCACTGTTAATCTAGGGGGATGGTAGTGTTAGATGTACTAGCAGATATAGATGCACTAACAAACTAAAACCAAACTTCTCCTTACACATTTTAAGTAGTTACAGCAACAGATTTTCCATAAAGGTTTTACATAAATAAAATATGACCATTGCAAGCAACCCAATCAGTGATAAATGGTTTGTTTCAATCCTCCAACTGCTAAATTAGCAGAACAGCTTGTTCTGTTGAAAAACTAGACTTGCTGTCAGATTAACAAGTGAAAATAAGGTGAAGAAAGCCTAAAAAGAAAACAAATGCAGCCACATCTAATGATTAGTAAATTGCAATATAATAAAAGTTTGCGTTTGGGTTTAAAGTTGTCAAAAGCCTAAATATTTTTTTAATGTAATACATTCCTTGAAATAAGGTAAAACATGTCAGGTAGTAGTATCCTCAACACCCCCCCCCCCCGTACTTACCCAGGCCCTCATTCGATCCAGTGCTGTGCCTGTCTGCAGCGGCTCTCTCCCCCCACATCACCCCACACTTGATTTTGTTGAGGCAACAGGAGCCATTGGCTCCTGCTGGTGTCAAAGATAGTGATGGGGGAGCAAGGGGCGGGGCAGGGAACCACACAATTGCCCCCATAGGAAACAGCTTTCTATGGGGGCACTGTATAGAGAGGAGAAGCCAGAAGTACTGGCGGGGGACCCGAGAAGAGGAGGTTTGCGGGTCGCTCTATGCAATTCTATTGCAGGCAAGTATAAACCTGTTTGTAAATGCAAACATTTTTTTATTTTTTTTTAAACAATCATCACTTTAATACCACAAGTAAATGGGCTCAGTACACACGTGGGCAGCTCGCAGGTATGGTGGGTTAATGTACTCACCAATGATAGCTGCCTCTAGCCAATAGATTTTACAACTTGTTACCATGGGCAAAAGTTCCTATAATAGACAGGGCAGAAATTTGCTAGGACTATAACAAGTGCCACAGACCTTTAGATATGTAGGAGACAGCATGAGTATTTGCATGGGTACCTGGGTATGTGCACCCTACATGTACTCAAAACCTTGGTTTCTAAGGAACTTCAGTAAATTATCTGATTTCTACTTTGGAGTGCTGATTTTTACTCCATTATTGGATTCTTAGGCCAGTCAGAAAAGGTCTAGGAAATTAACATGATAGCAAGCGGGAGTCAAAATGATACAATAAGAGATTAAGCATTGGTAGAATGTTTAGGCCTATGAGAGTCAAGCCCAAACCCATGGTAGGGGAGAAAATAGTTAAGTCCTTTAATAATAAAGCAGAACACACAGCCTCAATAAGAAAGTAAAAAGGTGCCATCAGCCTTGGTGAAACAGCAGCTAAAGGAAATTCAGCTCATGGAACACCTCGAAGGAAGGAAGGAAGGAAGGAAGGAAGGAAGGAAGGGACTCATTAATCAGCAATGAATTCTCTTGGTCAACATTGCGCTAGATCACCAAAATTAAATTACCATAAAAAATGTATCCTACCAGAAAATTTTTTATAAATGTATATATGCATACTAAAGTGCCTGAAGCCAATGTCCATGCTTCCTGTAACTTTAGTTTGTTTGGAGCAAGCTTATCAGACTTTCAGGTTCTATGTGCCTAGTGTCATTTTCTCATTTATGTGGCAGTATAACCCACGGTTGCATAATTATTATTACGCTATGTCCCCCCAATGGACAATAGAGAAACAGGTTTTGGCTGTAGTTGGAATTTAAAGGGTAATGCTATAAACCAGAACAATGGTCTTGTTATGAAGGAGTTAAGGTGATATGAATTATCGATCAAACTGTTCCAGCTAGGCTCAGTGTGAAAAGTGGAAAAACTCATTACGCCTGATCAATATATGGCTGGGGTGACTTTTGTTAGATTTGCTAGGAGATACAACAATCTAAAGAAATCTATTAACATTCACTAACTAAGAAAACTAACTAACCAATCCTCTGCACACTGCTATACACCCTTACATATTTTAGCAAACTTTTGCATAAAAACAAGGATTCGTATTCGCATATATAGCAAAACTTGTTCAAGTTGTCCAACTGTGTCAAAATGATCTCTTTGCAGCTTAAAGAGGAACTGTAGTCTGCTCACATAATTTGTAATAAAAACATATTTGCCATTCTGAAGCTTCCCTTCAACCACTTTGCATATTATTTTATAAAAAAAAAAATATATATATATATATATTTTATATATATAATGAATGAAAGAACCATAACAGTATATATTCATAATCTTTTTTTATAATAATTGGTCGCAAAGGTAATGCGCTAGGCTGGGGCACCCTCTGTTCCTTATCTGTTACAGTTTTCCTTTGGGTTTCCTAGGCCCATTATGAGTGGAAACACAGCCTGTGCAGGAGTCAGATCAGCTGAAGATTTCAGACTGTCCTTGGCCGCATATTTCTCTCAAGCGCAGGAGATTTGGTCTTCTTTCTTTGTTCACTGCAGAAATGCTGCTAGAGGCTGTCAGAGAGTGGTGAACATGCTATAAAAGTTGTTGGAGACTGGGGACATGCTTCAGGAGACCGTCATAAATTGGAAACATTATATGAGACTTCTAGAAATCACTTCTATAACAAGGCTAAAGGGAAACACAGGTCAGTGTATGCAGGGGGCCTGAGGGTCACACCAAAAATGGCAGCAGGTTTGGTACCAGGGCTCTAGAGCAGGGGTGCCCAACCAGCCCTCTGATATGGACCGCGACCTCCTGCTCTGGGATGGCTGGTTGGCGGGTTTCCGACCCGCTATCCCAGAGCATCAGTGTTGTCAATGAATCCGGTGGTAGAGGAAGCAAGCCGCTGTGAAACAAAGCCGCATAAGCTGATACTTCCCGTATAGCGCCGCCTCCTGTCGCAAGAGGAGTGATACCAAGTGCACTCTGCCTTGGACAGCAACAGCCGGCGATACCTGAATGGAAAACTGTTATTAAAGGTAAGTTTATTACTAAAATCAAAGTGTATATATGGGCATATCTGTTCTACAGTGGTTACCGGGCTGCTTTCAAACTGATCCAAATGTGCAGTGCAGTGCACCTGTGGTTTACCTGCACTGAGGTATAGACTTCTGTTCTTACCTGCGGGTTTGGTGCACTTTCAGAAAGTGCAATACACCTGCATGATATAATAGAAGTCTATCACAAAGTGCAGCTAACCTGCAGGAAAGCCACAGGTGCACTTCATTGCCCCCACGATGCAGGTAAAAGGTAACGCATCAGTGTGAAAGCAGCCTTAGGCCCCTTTCACGTGATCGGACACAATCAGACCCTCCATTCACTTATTTGAAGCGGCAAATGTAAACAGACTTGTGTCTGTTTACACGCTTCTATCTCCAATCAGATCTGCTAAAAAAAAAAAAAAAAAAAGAAAAACAGGAAAGGATCTGTCCTCTTCCATCTGGGCGGATCGGAGGGCCCATAGAGTAGAGCAGGCTGTGTCCGTGTCTGCTCTGCTTATGCCTGTGACTGGTTAAAAAGTCGCTTAAGTGGCCCTCGCTGTTCAAAAGGTTGGGCACCCCTGCTCTAGAGTATTTCCCTTTACTCCTCCCCCAGAAGGTGCATAAAAGGTTTTGTAGGGAGGTGAGGGGAGGGGGGGATTTGGCATAAGGAGCTAGGCCAGCACAGACAGTAAAAAGACTTTCCCAGAAGAGGAGGGAACTAAGGCATGCAAGGAAGGATAGAGCTGTGCTAGGAAACAGACTCTTCCTGAAAGAGTCAAATTATCTAGCAAGTTCAAAGGAGCATTGCAAGTGAGAAAAATAAAGAACATTTAGGCCCCTTTCACACTGGGGCGGTAGGGGGCGTCGGCGGTAAAACAGCGCTATACTTAGCGCTGTTTTACCGCGGTGTTCGGCCGCTAGCGGTGCGGTTTTAACCCCCCGCTGGTGGCCGACAAAGGGTTAAAACCCCTCGTATAGCGCGGCTATAGCCGCGGTATTACCGCGGTATAGCCGCACTGTCCCATTGATTTCAATGGGCAGGAGCGGTTTAGGAGTGGTGAATACACCGCTCCTTCACCGCTCCAAAGAAGCAGCTGAAAGGAGATTTTTTCTTCTCCTGCCAGTGCACCGCTTCAGTGTGAAAGCCCTCGGGCTTTCACACTGAACAAAAAGCGGAGGCTGTTTAGGGGCGGTTTGCAGGCGCTATTTTTAGCGCAATAACGCCTGCAAACCGCCCCAGTGTGAAAGGGGTCTTATAGATTGTAAGCTCTAATGACCAATTGTACCAAATTGTAATATAACTGTAATGTCCGCCTTTATTTTGTTAAGAGCTATATAAATACTGTATAATAATAATAATAATAATAAGGAAAGGAAAACACTGCAACTAGGCATTTAAAGTGGTTGAAAAGGCACAAGGTTTTTTACCTTCATGCATTCTATGCATAAAGGTAAAAAAACTTCTGTGGGCAGCAGCCCCCCAATACTTACCTGAGCCCCCTCTTGATCCAACAATGTCCATGAGAGTCTTGGCTTTCCGGGAACTCGCACTCCTGATTAGCTTTTGGCAGCAGCGAGCAAATCAGGAGACGGAGGGGAGTGGGGACACAGAGAGTCATGGCTCGGGAGCACACCTGCTTGGGTGCCCCCATTGCAAGCTTCTCACTCTGGGAGCACCCAGCCAGAAGCACTTGTTATTAGGACACAGAGGGGCTTATATAAAGTTTTAACAGTTGTCAGAGCAGCAGGAGCGGAGGGGGCGGGCACTGACACAGGGCAGACAGGCAGGGAGGGGGGAGGAGGACAGGAGGGCTGCAGATGATGGAGGCATGTAAACTGACCATGGTGTCAGGGCTCAGCAGCCATGATACACCGTGGTCAGTTTACAGAGGGGAGGATAGAAACTGGAAGGATCAGCCAGGTTTTTTTAGGTGTTACAGGGGGCCAAATGACACAGCACAAGTACTGTGCTGTATAAAATGCTTTAAAGGGACATGATCACATTTTTTTTTTGGGGGGGGGGGGGGGGGTTGACTAATGCTTTAAAGCAGACCTTCAGTCTCTTGGACAGGTTGGCTCTGTTTAAAAATGTTTTTATGTGTAAGGCTGGGTTCACACTGGTGCGCTGTGCAAGGTCGCATGTGATTCGCACTGCAGTGCAAATCACATGCGATGTCTGTGCAATGCGAATTCAGCCAGATTGTATGGCTGAATTTGCATCGCATTTGGACCAAAGTCGTGCAGGACTCTTTTTTTGTCTGCACCAGAATCGGATCGCATGGGAGTTCACACCTATGCGATCCGATTCATGTCCAAACTGACAGTTCGCACTGCGATATGCAAACTGCTCTGGGGTTGCCATTAACTTTGTATTGACACTCCCAGTGGTTCGCATATGGCAGGGTGAACTGCCTGCGAGTTGGGTGCGATGCAGGAACCCTCGCTGGATTTGCAGTGTGAACCAAGCCTAAATTAGGGTTGTCCCGATACAGATACTAGTATCGGTCCCTTACCGAGTATTTGCAGGAGTACTTGCAAATGCCCCCAATGCCTAGTCCTATACCTGGACACTTTGCTGGACAGCAATCGGTGCGGCGGCAGGGAAATTATATTCACCGCTCTCCCTGTATGGCTTTCAATAAAGCAGCTGAAAGTCACGGAGGGGAGAGTTGGAGAAGCACACAGGGAGATCAGTGATTACAACTTCCCCGCCGCTGCACCGATGGTTCCTGAGTGTCCCCTGTATCCTCCTTTGGCTCCCCTCTGTGTTCCTCCGTGCGCTCTTCCAGTCTCCCCCCCCCCCCCGTCCTCCACCGGTCCCCTTCTGTGCACTCCTCCGTCCCCCCCCCCCGCCCGTGCGCTCTCCAGTCCCGCCACCCTGTCCTCCTCCGGTCCCCTTCTGTGCACTCCTCCGGTCCCCCCATCCTCCTCCGCCCCTCCCTCCATCCCAGATCTTTCGGGATGGAGAGCGGAGGAAGGAGCCGGTAAATATTTCATTTACCGGCTCCTTCCTTTTCTGAATGCAAGTCAGTCATAACTGAGCATCATAAACTGTGTTTATGATGCTTCAGTTTATGAATGGAGAGGAGCCGCTGTCTCCCCTTCATTCATATTCAGTGCAGCTGAGGCTGCTGAGAAAGGGACTGGGGAATCTCTATCCTTAGTTCCTTTCCATGTCTCAAAGGGGAGGTGTCAGGAGTGTTTAGACCCCTGACATCTCACCAAAGCCCCCCTACCCCAAGATTGAATAAAAAAAAAAAAAAAGGAAACATTGTAATAAATAAACACTCTAAAGTAAAATTGTAAAAATAATAGAAAATAAAATAAAATAAACACTGACACTGACTGTCCACCCCCCCCCCCCCCCCCCAAAAGAACGAAAGCATTGTAAAGATACATATATATTAATATATATTGTAAAAAATAATAAAAAAAGAATAATTGTAAAAAATAAAAAGCTACTGACTGTGCTGTATATTAGTGCCACTGTCACATGACATTAAAAAAAAAAAAAAAAGTATCGGTAATTGGTATCGGGGAGTACTTGAAAAAAAAAGTATCAGTACTTGTACTCGGTCTTAAGAAAGTGGTATCGGGACAACCCTAGCCTAAATACCTTTTTTTTTATAGTTCTAGTTTGCATTCTATGTCATTCGCCTAGGCAAATCATGTAGGAATCTCTAGTTCCACTATCTCATGGGATATTTTTGTCACTGATCTCAGGAGTCTTCAGCTTTTTTTTTTATGTATTTATTTATTTTCTAATTGTGAGATTAGCAGTGAGGGGAGGGCTGAACGATGACTAAAGCAGGATGGAGACGGTTGGAGGAGGCTCGGCGCCTGTACCTCGCATGCATGCTGCACTGGCTCCCGTACTGCACATGCGCAAGTTTTGCCATTGCGAAGGGTGGAGAAGCCGCAGAATTACCAGTAAGTGAAAGGGTGCAGGATTCAGCTGCCCTCAGTTAAAACAGCCACAGTGACATTAAAGGGTGAGTGCAGTTCCAGCCCACTTTTTTCATTGGAAAATGCAATTTTTTTTCTAAATGAAGTGGGTAAATCACATAGTTGACATTTTTATACGTTGCTTATATTTTCTTCAGGTAATTATTGATTTTAACTGACGTTCCTCTTTAAGACTAGCTTTCTGCAATCCAATCAATCATGTATCCATGTACATATGGTCAAATAAACCAGTTAACCATTTGTTTGGTTTAGCCAAGTATTACCTCCGTGCTCACTATTAGACCCCTTTCACACTGAGTTTTTCAAGTGCTTTGGTGTTAAAAAAAAGCACCTGAAAAGCGCACAAAAAATGCTTCCTATCAAAATCAATGAATGCTTCCACACTTGAGTGGTGCAAAGGCAGTGCGGTGAAAAATATCTGGCATACAGCATCTTTGGAGCATGTTTGGAGAGCTAAAAAAAGCTGCTCATTGAAATGAATAGGAAGTGTCTGAAAAACACCTAAAAAAAAAAAAAAAAAAAAGAGCTTTTGAAGCGTCAAAAGCTCCTCAAAATGGTTATTTGAGAAGTTATTGAGTCACGTGCCCTTTAAAAGGTGCACTGCAAATGCCTGAAAAGCGCTCAGCGTTTTATGGGCGGTTTAGAAGCGCCTCAGTGTGAAAGGGGCCTTACTGTGGTTCTAGAGTGATTTATATCTGTTGTATCTTGGAGAGGTTTATATCCTTCTCTGCATGCCACAGCTGCCAAAATGCATGCCCCAAAAGAAGTCGAATGCCTTTGCTAAACTTGTGTTCTTGAGTTATGTAGTTTAGGATTTTTGTTACTGGCTAGTGTGTTCATTAGCTCCTTCTTTCCAAGCTTCTACATATTTTAAAGAAAATCTCTGGTATGCCAAGAAGTGAAAAGAAACCACAAGTATGCAGCAGATGTGCAGATACATAAGAAATGCCCAAGATCAGCCCCAGCAGAAAATACATAAACTGCGCTGAAATTAAATGGACTGGATTGCCACATTGTTATCCATGCAACAATACAAGTACATTTATATACAGCCTGATAGTAAAGCCGTGTACACACGACCGGACTTTTTGACCGAACTCGTCTGCCGGAACAAATCCGTCAGACAATCCGTGTGTGGGCTTCATCGGACTTCCGATGGACCTTTTTGGTCGAAAATCAGACAGACTTTAGATTTGAAACATGTTTCAAATTTTTCCGACGGATTTGAGTCCGGTCGAAAAATCTGTTCGTCTGTATGCTAGTCCGACGGATTAAAACCGACGCTAGGGCAGCTATTGGCTACTGGCTATCAACTTCCCTATTTTAGTCCGGTGTACGTCATCACATACGAATCCGTTGGACTTTGGTGTGATCGTGTGTAGGCAAGTCCATTCGTTGGAAAGTCTGTCGGAAGTCCTTCAAAAATCCGTCGGAAAGACCGCCGGACCTTTGATGCCGAAAAGTTTGCCCGTGTATACACGGCATTAGAGGACTTTGCTGGGAATCCCAACAGTTCATATGAGAAACAAGCAATGCATTTCTTTCACAGATATATCTAAATTTGTACCAGCCACATTCACAGGAAGGAAACCATCAGTAATGGACAAAGCCAACATAATTACTACAGCATAATATCTTTCCAGAAAACTTTTCCCACTCATCTATAATAAAATGTTAAAACAACCTCTCAAAAACTATACACTAAGCTAGCCATTCTCCTGTAGATTTCTCTTGCTCGGCCTGCAGGCTGAACAAGAGAAAATCATTTGATATACCCATTCACACTACACGGTATGGGTGGAGGAACCTGCGCTGCCGGCAATTGTATTCAGACAGCTGTAGAACGTGTGGCTGCCTGAATACCCAAACAGTGACTGCTCTAATGCAATCACTGTCCAGTCAGTAATTTTTCACCTGGCTCAGTCAATTTTTACAGCCACTCTTATTAAATTGGGTGGTGCCAATGTAGCCAGAATCAGCTGAAGTTCAAGCCACATATGGCTAGCTTAAAGCTGCAAGTGATAATGTGATCACATAATGGTCAGTGTGTAAAAGTGTGACCCACTTGAAAGCAATCTGAAACAAAAAGGACTGTATATTTCCTCAGTATAGCTTGACCATTTACGAATCATGGTCTAACCTGGCACTGTGGGCTTGCCAAGGACAGTGTCTGGTTGAGCAATTCTGGTGCCTAGTGACCAGGAATAATATCTTATAATCAAGTGCAGCTGGCTTGTCCGTTTGTAATACCCACTCTAGGGCTCCTTTCACACTGATGGACCGCTTGAGTCCGCCTGTCAGTCATTCAGATGGACACGATCAGACCATCCATTGCTTTCTATGGAGTGACGGCATCTGATCTTGTCTGCTAAAAACAGATGGATTGGGATCCATTCCCTCTGTCTGGCGGAATGGATGATCTGAACCGTTTCCATCCGACCGCCCCATAGAGAACAGCGGGCTATGTCTGACTCTGCTCTGCATCAGGTGAGCAGACATGGACCTGTCATCTGTGGATCTGCTACCAGAGTCTACCCCATGTGAAAGGGGCCTTATTACTTAAATTTATTATGTATTTAAAGCCGTTGTAAACCCTTCTATTATTTTTACCTCCAGGTAAGCCTATAACAAGGCTTACCTGGAGGTAAAATGAATATTTCCTAAATGTGCACCATTTAGGAGATAGTTACCCTTTTTGCAGCTGCTGAAGCCAGCGGCGCATGCGCTCTGAGGGTACGGCATATCGGGGAACATGTCAGCTCCCTCAGCGGTGACCGGGCGCCGCTGGGAGGGCTTTGTTCTAAGGCAAGTATTTCATAATGTGCTAGTATGCAATGTATACTAGCACATTATGCCATAGTCTTGCAGAATTTTTTTGTTTTTTTTTAGTAGTTTGCTACCACTTTAAGTAATAAGGGCCAAATGTCGGGCGACATCAGCTGGTTCAATAAAAACCGGACCACATTCGGCCCGTGTGTATGGCAGCCGGCCCGACAGAAGCTGGCCATTTGGCAGGCTTCTACTGGACGATCATGCTGGAAAACCAGCACCCGACTGGCGCCTGATCAGCGCGCTCAGCCTCTAGCGGGGGGGGTCGTCCCCCTGTCAGAACACAGCAGCTCAGCGGGGGGTGATCGCTGTACTAACGCCAGTTTGTTAGTACAGCAGCTCCAACTGGAGCTGACAGTTTTTTTTCATTCAATCCAGTAAAAAAGAATTATGTGTACCAGGCTTTACTCTGAAGTAAAATATATTACAGCTGTAATAGTTATAGGTCACATGTAGTGGATGTAACACCTACACATCTCGCTGGCAAATATTTTCCTGGAAATTTTAACATGTATTTCCTAAATTGCAGATTTTAAATATTGTCATTACCATAATTGGCAGATCATCAGATACAGCAAATTCAATATTTGGTCATGTTTCAAATGATCATAGAGCACTGTATAAATAGGTCTCCCTCCTGCTGACTCAAACAATTACAAATCTACAAAAATTCTTGGCAAGTAAAAGAAATCCTGCCAACTTCTCATCAATCGCATTAGAAAAAAAAAAAAAAGTGTCCTCAGACTCGTAGCAATAGGATTCTAGAAACTGTATAACAAGCTCCTAACAAATACATACCCAGGAATAACCATCCATCTAAACCCAAGAACAAAAATGGAATTGATTGCATCTTTCTAGTTCTAGTCCTAAATGTGGTGACTTTAAGACCTCATGTACACTGGACGTTTTTGGACGTTTTTACAGCGGCTGTTTTTGTCTTCAGACGTTTTTTTTTTCTACAGTTAATAAACTCCCCATCATGTTATCCTATGTGTTCATGCACACATGGCTGTTATCAGCAGTTTTTGGCTGGGGCGTTTTTTGGCTTTAAAAACCCCCCAAAACTAGTGGGTTCTGAGAGGAGTTTTTCAGCTGTTTTCACCTGAAAAAATGCACGAACGTCAAAAACCGCTGATAGACGCAGATAAACGCTCAAAAACGTGGCTCACCAGCATTTGACGTTTTTTGATCCATTGAAACAAAAAAACAAAACAAAAAAAACAAACCCTAAAAAACGCTAGCGCAGAAAAACTAAAAAAAAAAAAAAGCTAACAGACGCTAAACAAACGCTATTGCAAAAACTTTGAAAAACTCACTGCAAAGCTACTGGCGTTTTTATAAAGATAGCGGCTGGTGTGTGGTGCGATATGGCAGGAATCACCACCCTGTACCACACTGTTCCTTTTTTATTTTTTAAACAAACTTCATTGAAATGTCACAGACATTTCTTAAGTTTTAATTGACCGCTGTGCACTGTCCAACGCAGTGATGTGAACTGGGCACACAGGAGACAAGGTATTTTGCATGTGGTGGGACTGTGCTGGAATAACTGCCCAATGCAGTCCCACCACATCTGGAGTGAATGGAGGCTTAGGGTGACAACACTTACACAACGTTCTGTATTTAAGGAGGAGCAGCATAGTGGCCCTTGGACAGGACTTTCCATAGAACTACAGAACACCTCCCCCTCCTCTTAATATAGAGTTGAGTGTTCTGTAATCCCCAGAAATAGCGGAGTATTTTTTTCTTCACTTCTCAAAAACAGATATAAGGAACACTTGTATATAAGTATGTAAGTGTATAACACTTTTATATTTAACACATCAAATGGGACCAAATAATAGACCAAAAGGAATAAAAATGTTCATTGTTGGGGTTTACATACACTTTACACATTTTCTTATATAAACGCTTCCCATTCACCAAAATAGACTAGGTTTATTGCCGTTATCCCTTTTATAGTTTACAATTTAAATATATACAATGGGGCAAAAAAGTATTTAGTCAGCTGCCAATTGTGCAAGTTCTCCCACTTAAAAAGATGAGAGAGGCCTGTAATTGTCATCATAGGTATACCTCAACTATGAGAGACAAAATGTGGAAACAAATCCAGACAATCACATTGTCTGATTTTTGAAACAATTTATTTGCAAATTATGGTGGAAAATAAGTATTTTGTCAATATCAAAAGTTCATCTCAATACTTTGTTAAATATCCTTTGTTGGCAATGACAGAGGTCAAACGTTTTCTGTAAGTCTTCACAAGGTTGTCACACACTGTTTCTGGTATGTTGGCCCATTCCTCCATGCAGATCTCCTCTAGAGCAGTGATGTTTTGGGGCTGTTGCTGGGCAACACGGACTTTCAACTCCCTCCAAAGGTTTTCTATGGGGTTGAGATCTGGAGACTGGCTAGGCCACTCCAGGACCTTGAAATGCTTCTTACGAAGACACTCCTTCGTTGCCCGGGCGGTGTGTTTAAGATCATTGTCATGCTGAAAGACCCAGCCATGTTTCATCATCAATGCCCTTGCTGATGGGAGGAGGTTTGCACTCAAAATCTCACGATACATGGCCCCATTCATTCTTTCATGTACACGGATCAGTGTCCTGTTCTCTTTGCAGAGAAACAGCCCCAAAGCATGATGTTGCCACCCCCATGCTTCACAGTAGGTATGGTGTTCTTTGGTTGCAACTCAGCATTCTCTCTCCTCCAAACAAGACGAGTTGTGTTTCTACCAAACAGTTCTACTTTGGTTTCATCTAACCATATGATATTCTCCAATCCTCTTCTGGATCATCCAAATGCTCTCTAGCAAACCTCAGACAGGCCCGAATATGTACTGGCTTAAGCAGGGGGACACGTCTGGCACTGCAGGATCTGAGTCCCTGGCGGCGTAGTGTGTTACTGATGGTAGCCTTTGTTACGTTGGTCCCAGCTCTCTGCAGGTCATTTACTAGGCCCCCCGTGTGGTTCTGGGTTTTTTGCTCACCGTTCCTGTGATCATTTTGACCCCACAGGGTGAGATCTTGCGTGGAGCCCCAGATCGAGGGAGATTATCAGTGGTCTTGTGTGTCTTCCATTTTCTAATTATTGCTCCCACAGTTGATTTCTTCACACCACGCTGCTTGCCTATTGCAGATTCAGTCACCCCAGAATGGTGCAGGTCTACAATTTTGTTTCTGGTGTCCTTCAACAGCTCTTTGGTCTTCACCATAGTGGAGTTTGGAGTGTGACTGTTTGAGGTTGTGGACAGGTGTCTTTTATACTGATAACATGTTCAAACAGGTGCCATTAATACAGGTAATGAGTGGAGGACAGAGGAGCCTCTTAAAGAACAAGATACAGGTCTGTGAGAGCCAGAAACCTTGCTTGTTTGTAGGTGACCAAATACTTATTTTCCACCATAATTTGCAAATAAATTCTGTAAAAAAAAAAAAAAATCAGACAATGTGATTGTCTGGATTTGTTTCCACATTTTGTCTCTCATAGTTGAGGTATACCTATGATGACAATTACAGGCCTCTCTCATCTTTTTAAGTGGGAGAACTTGCACAATTGGTGGCTGACTAAATACTTATATGAATTGGTGTACCCTTGAACCAGACACAAGCTAGTAATTTTTCTAGCTCGGTCTTTGCGCCGACGAAAAATTTTGTTCCCACTCCCTAACTGCAATACTTGGGGTTTTGGAATAGCAAATTCAGCATTCAAAATCAGCATGTCACCCACTGGAAAAGCAGTGTGCTGAGATGACAAGGAACATCTGTGCATTTTTTGTGTCTCATAAACTTCCTCCTCAACAGTAGGGATGTGACAGATAGGCAAAGAAAGATTCTAGATGCGTAGTTAAAATGAAAACATATGTCAGGCCTGAGAGTGCAGCCAAGCCCCTGCTCTCCAAAAGAGATAGCCGACTTCCTTTGCACAGATGTATATTCCTAGCATAGCATTCCTGTTCAGACTGCATGTATGCAGAGATTCCAATCATACGAGTCTCCTAATTCAAACCAAATAATGCATGTTATGTCAAACCCACTAGGCATAAAGAAAAAGAAAAAGGGGGGCTTCATAACACATGTGCATTTTTCTGGCAAGCCCTGTAATTCTGATATCAGATATGTATTTCTGATCATGGATGCCAATACAGATTTATGAAACTTTCAGGACCTTGGTGTATATCTTTACTATCCCTAACAGTGAATACCCCCCAAAGGAGCTTTAAAATCTTAAATCTCTTTGTTTATTGTATGACTCTGGCGTATGGGGACATTTTTAGAATAGGGAGATAATACAATATAATGCTGCTCATACCCAATAATTAAGTTTGCTCAATCTGTTTTGCTCTAAAAAAAAAAAAAAAAAGAAGAAAAAGAAAAAGTGTGACATTCTATTAATACAAAGCCTTGTTGTCTATTTGATATACTGTAATAAAATATCAATAAAGTACAGTTATTTTTTTCTATGACGTTTTTTTGTTTTTTTTATCCAGATCAAGCAGATATGTTATGTAAAGTTCACCACTCATTCCAGAATCTTTCTAAATTACTTAAAACCAATTACTCTGGCATATATTGATTGTTCAAAAAGCTGACTGCACCTGAGAGCAGGGTGAAAGCTCCCAGTTCTCGTCTCAGTTTTGGGGCATGAAATATCAGGTACTTTGGAAACAATTTTATTGCAGGTTTCCAAAATGTGGAATATTTAGGGATAAGTTCATCTTTTGGAACATGACAGACAGCTATCTTAAGAGACTGCAGGAGCCCTGCATTGCACCCATGATCTGCTGATCGTGCTCCCTAGGGAAAAATAACTAAATGCTATTTTTTTTTTTACCTGCAAAAAAAAAAAAAAAAGTGCATTTATTACTATTTATGAAAAGGTGAACGTATCCTTTAAGGATCAGGGATGTAAAAGGTTGCCTGTGGTTACTCAATCACAATTCGTCCTAAGGAAACACACTACTATACTGTATATAAAGCATACCTTGATGTGCCAGAATGAAGACGGTTGCAACAGAAACAGAAAGTCATTGCTCTTTCATCTGCCACAACACAGATTACAACGGGGAGTGTATAACAACCTGGAAAACTGACACCTCATATGATCTGGATCAGTGGTGTTCAACTTGAAAATTATATAGGGCCCCAAATGTGTGGCTCCTGACACTTCTAGAGGGCCACACAAGAGCAGTACATTTTCGTGAATAGAGTCAAGTTAGGCAACTTGTTCATGGTAGTGACAGTTAACCCCCCTCATTAGTGGTCATAGCAGTGAACGTTAACGCCTAGTCCCCCTTACCTGATCACATGTTCCTGTGCCTTCCTCTATCCCCAGGGTGGGACTTTACCTGTATTGTGGGAAGAGATAACTCTGCCTCAAAAGTACAGTCTTTTCTTTCAGTGCTGGATCACATTGTTCCAGCACCTCACTGCCATTCTACTGTCAATTGGTGCCCAGTAGCTTGCAGGACAGACACAGAGGGCCGGTGGGCCACATGCAACCCATGTGTTGGACACCATGGATCTAGACTGTAAGCTCTCATGAGCAGGGACGTCCTTACACTGGTTTTGAATTGTATTGTAACTGTACTGTCTTCCTTGATGCACAGAACAAACAAGAGTTATAAATGACATCAGATACACAGAAAACAAATGCCAACTTTATTATACGGGTAATTTTATCAGCATTATACCCATTTGTAGGTTGCAGACTCGGTTCTACATGTTAAATTGTCAATGCAGGGCCATCCTAATCCTCTGGTCTTGAATTGTATTGTAACCGTACTGTCTTCCTATATTTTGTAAAGGCTGTTCAAACTGTTGGCACTATATACATTCTGTATTATATCATTGTATTTTTATTAATAATCTTCACTAAATTCCTCTAGCAAAACGTACTAGATGTGCCAAATCATTTTGCATTGCAGGCATTGGTCAAAATGGCTAAGCTTAAAACCATACAAGCATACATTAAGTTAAAAAAAGTGCATTCTCTTTTAAGCTAAATCAAGTATCACAGCTACATGTATATTCATTTCTAACATGTGGAAGGTGTGAATATCGGTAAACTGTGAGAATGCCATTTCTAATGACTGACCCCACACACACATGAAAAGATAGTATCTACCAAATGCCATCCTGCTTCCTTTTCTTTTAAAAGTAGCAGCTGTCCCTCATCTCTGACTTGCCTATACTAGAAACTGTATTAATAAAAAACAAAAAAAACAAAAAAAAAAAACACCACAACAAACACCTAACTTCAGGAGGCTAAGAAACTGTCCTACAGCTCCAATATCCTGGTCATATCCTTCCCAAAAATTGTGCAATACTGTGTATACACAGTCTGCGGAGTCTGTTGTCAGCCAAGTTGCCTTGTGGTCTGCTATAAGAACATTTAGTACAGGACACCAAATCAGAAGGTAGTTTATACCACAGATTATCTGTAAACCTAAACTGGAAAGTTTTTAAGCATTAACAATGACTGATCCACAGCTTTTAATATTATTTATGAAGAGGAGTATCTATTACATTAGAGACAAGATAAGGTCAGCATATCCATTGAGCTAACTTTACTGTTTAGTTTTTTTTTTAATTCATTAAAGTGTGTTCTAAAATAAATTGTGTTTGAAAGACCGCTGCACAAATACAGTGTGACAAAATATTCAACCACCATTTTATTCTCTAGGGTCAAAACAAACAAAAAAATGTTTTTTATATATATATATATATATATATATATATATATATATATATATATATAAAATGTTTGGGGGTTCTAAGGAATTTTCTTGCAAAAAATTAGATTTTAACTTGTAAGCAACAAGTGTCAGAAAAGGTTTAGCCTTTAACCACTTCAGCCCCAGAAGGATTTACCCCCTTAATGACCAGGCCATTTTTTGCGATACGGCACTGTGTCACTTTAACTGTCAATTGCGTGGTCGTGTGTCATTGTACCCAAAACACAAATAGAGCCTTCTTTTGGTGGTATTCGATCACCTCTGTGTTTTTTTTTTTTTTTGCGCTATAAACAAAAAAAGAGCAACGATGTTGGAAAAAAAATTATATATTTTTTACTTTTTGCTATAATAAATATCCCTCAAAAATATATTGAAAGAACAAAAATGTCTTTATCAGTTTAGGCTAATATGTATTCTTCTACATATTTTTGGTAAAAAAAAGAAATAAAAAAAAAAAAAAAAAAAAATCACACTACACGTATATTGATTGGTTTGAGCAAAAGTTAAAGCATCTACAAAATAGGGGAAAAATTGATGGCATTTTTATTATTACTATTATTTTTTTAATAACAATGGCGGTGATCAGCGATTTTTAGCGGGACTGCCACATTGCGGCAGACAGATCAGACAATTTTGAGACTTTTTTTGGGACCAGTGACATTCATACAGCGATCAGTGCTATAAAAATGTACTGACTACTGTATAAATGACACTGGCAGGGAAGGGGTTAATACTTGCGGGCGATCAAGGGGTTAGTTGTTCCCTAGGGAGGTGTTTTTAACTGTGGGGGAGTGGGCTGACTGTGAGAAGAGAGAGATCGCTGTTCCTGATCACTAGGAACAGATGATCTCTCTCTATTCCCCTGACAGAACCCGGGATTTGTTTGTTTACATTGACAGATCCCTGTTCTGCCTGTCTGTGGGGCGATCGTGGGTGGCCGCCAGACATCGTTGCTGCCGGCAACTCTCATCGGCGCCATGTGCGCGCCTGCATCTATTGCACGAACCGATGTACCGGTACGGCAGAAACAAATAATAAGATTAAAATTCATGAACTAACGAGCGTATATAAGTATAAAACTAAGCAATACTAAAAAAACACCGCAATGTGGCGATTAAAAGTAGTGGCAAAGAAACTTCATATAATGTTACCGAGCTCCTAATGTAACAAAGATGATAAATAAATAGGTAAATAAAATGAGTAAAAATGAATGAATAGGACACACATTGAGGCCAAAAAAGTGTGTGTATAATATCAACCTCTTAATTGGGACTCATGAATTGGTAACACTAAATAGCAATAAGTGAAATGCCATACAAGATGAACCAATATGCGTGCTGGAAATGAGGCATGGACGTGTATAATAACAAAAATCTATATCACAAGATAAAAATCAAAAATTACTTAAAAAACAATTCAGGTCAAATTCAACATTGAGACCATCAGGTGTGAGAGTGTGAAGAGTGAGTATGCACTTAGATTCTTTCTGACTAATAGATCTAACCTTGTGTGCCCCCCTCCAGGGTTTGTTGCATCTCTCAATACTCCAGAGCTGCAAATGTGTGGGGTCTTTGTTATGTACCTGCGCAAAATATCTGGATACATTATGTTTAGGGAAGCCTTTCATAATATTTTGAACATGCTCCCTGATCCTGACCATAAGGGGTCTCTTAGTCTTTCCCACATACTGCAGATTGCAACTACATCGAAGAACATAAACTACACCCTCGGTGTGGCATCTAATAAAGTCTCTAATGGGGTAACTTTGTCCAGTATTTGTAGATGTGAAATCTGTTTGTTTCAGTTGTGGCCTCTTAAGCCCCATACACACGATAGGACTTTGTACAAACTTTCCCTTGGATTTTTGTACGAAGGGCGTTGGCCAGAAGTTTGTCTTGCATACAGACGGCAGGACTTTTCCAGCCAACTGTCAACAAATCACGTGGTTTTTCAGCTCTTTACCACCACCCTTTGGTCATCTTCTGTATTGTTGTCTGATATTGTGTCAATCTCGCCACTTTTATTGGCGAGATTGACACCTTGCGAGCCGGGTTCACACTGGTGCGGGGATCCGACTTGGATCCCTACCAATGCCAGGCACTGTGTTTGGTATAAATCATGAGGGGGAACTCCACGCCAAATTTTAAATAAAAAAAGGGCATGGGTTCCCCTCCAGGGGCATACCAGGCCCTTAGATCCCACTTGGATTTTAAGGGGAACCCCCTACGCCAAAAAAACAGCGTGGGGGTCCCCCCAAAATCCATACCAGACCCTTATCCGAGCACGCAGCCCGGCCGGTCAAGAAAGGGGGTGGGGACGAGCGAGCGCCCCCCTCCTCCTGAGCCATACCAGGCCGCATGCCCTCAACATGGGGGGTGGGTGCTTTGGGGGAGGGGGCGCCCTGCGGCCCCCCACCCCAAAGCACCTTGTTCCCATGTTGATGAGGACAAGGGCCTCTTCCCGACAACCCTGGCCGTTGGTTGCGGGGTCTTATCGGAATCCGGGAGCCCCCATTTATAAGGTGGCCCCCAGATCCCGGCCCCCCACCCTTTGTGAATGAGTATGGGGTACATCGTACCCCTACCCATTCACCTAGGGAAAAAAGTGTCAAGAAAAAAAACACAGTACACAGGTTTTTAAAGTAATTTATTAGTCCGCTCCGGGGGTCTTCTTCCGACTTTGGGGGTCTTCTTCCCACTCCGGGGCTCTCTCCAGCGTCTTCTCCCGGTGTCTGGATCTTCTGCCGGCTCCTCCGCTATCTTCTGTCGCTCTTTTGCTAGTGGTGGCCCGGACAGAGGGCGCCCCCTCCCCCAAAGCACCCACCCCCCATGTTGAGGGCCTGCGAACTGGTACGGCTCAGGAGGGGGGCGCTCGCTCGTCCCCACCCCCTTTCCTGACCGGCCGGGCTGCTTGTTCGGATAAGGGTCTGGTATGGATTTTGGGGGGACCCCCACGCCGTTTTTTCGGCGTAGGGGGTTCCCCTTAAAATCCATACCAAACCTAAGGGCCTGGTATGCCCCCAGAGGGGAATTGCCTCTCGCGCTCGCCGTAATAGGAAAATGTGTTTTTCCTATTGCAGCCAGCGCGAGATGTACAGTACCCTGTCGCCAAGAACCAGCATGATGGGTTCGCGCTGGAAACATTCTCGCGCCCGCGTACTGTCATTTTTACAAAAGTCCGATGCTTTTGTGTACACACGATCGGACTTTGCTCCATCGGACTTTTGTTGCCGGAAAGTTTGTCCGTTCGCACAGCCAACAAAAGTCCGATGGAAACAGAAAAAGTTTGTCCGATGGAGCGTACACACGGTCAGATGTTGCTCCAAAACAGCTAATTTGCACGTTTGTTGTCAAAAAGTCCGATCGTGTGTACGGGCCTTTAGAGTGTTGGCAGGCAAAACAATATTTACAGGGGTAAAACCCCTTTCCAGTAAAAAAAAGTGTATCCTCTAATTGGAAGTGGTGCAACAATATTTTTCACAATGATGTCTCTCAGAGTGGGTGCTCTGTTGTAGACTATATTAGGTTTGTCCGGAAGAATGCTGTTAAGGTGTCTGTCGCTCTTTAGTATATGCCAGTGTCTTTTTACCCGATTTTCTATTTCCCTATGTTGGATGTTATAATCTAAAACTAAGAAAATTCTGTTGATGGTTAGTTTTATCTTGTAGCATTGCTGTTCTATCCATTTTCTTGACAGCATCAATCTGGTTTTGTATAAATCCATCGGTATAGCCTTTATCCTTAAACCTGTTTCCTATAAATATTGCTTGAATCATAAAATCATTTTCGTTTGTGCAATTCCTCCTGATCCCTACAAGTTGGCCTTTTGGGATATTGTAAAGCCATGGTTAAAAGTGGCAACTCTTAATAGAAAGATAGCTGTTGGCATCAATATTTTTGAAATGAGTTTTAGTAGTTAATCGATTACCTACAAGGGTGATATCGAGGTCCAAATAATTGACCTGCTTATCACTGATATTTCACTAAAGTTTAATAATCTTGTCATTTAATTTAACTAAAATGTTCTCCAATGTATCTTTACTCCGATTCCATATAATAATCAGGTAATCGATGTATCTTTTAAAAAAAGTTAAATTTGACCGGGGGGGTTGGTGTATACTGCATTCTCATCCCTTTGTGCCATAAAGGCATTAGCCACGCTGGGTGCAAATTTAGCTCCCATGGCTATACCCATAATTTGTTTGTAATACGCTTGGTCATGCCAGAAGTAGTTATACTTTAACCGCTTGCCGACCAGCCGCCACAGTTATACTGTGGCAACATGGCTCGGCTGCGCGAATCGCCGTTATGTTGCGTCGGTAACATAGACGGCCACTAAGGGGCGCCCTCTGCTCGCTCCCCAAGCCGATGCGAGTGCCCGACGGTCTCGATCACTCGGGGCACATGGAGAACCCGGAACTGTGTGTGTAAACACACAGTTTCCGGTAGAGCTGCACGATTCTGGCTAAAATGAGAATCACAATTTTTTTGCTTAGAAGACAGATCACGATTCTCTTACAATTCTCGCGGTGTAACATCATCTTTCACATTAAAACAAAGAAAATTGGGCTAACTTTACTGTTTCGTTTTTATTTTTTTTATTCATTGAAGTGTATTTTTTCCCAAAAAATTGCATTCGAAAGGCCGCTGGGCAAATACAGTGTGACATAAAATATTGCAGCAATTGCCATTTTATTCCCTAGGGTCTCTGCTAAAATATATATAATGTTTGGGAGTCCCAAGTAATTTTCTAGCAAAAAAATATTGATTTTAACTTAAGAAAGAAGTGTCAGAAAAATATTTAGACTTTAAGTGGTTAAACTTCCTGCATTTACAAGTTGTTGAAAACTTGGCAGACTGCCTGGATTATTTATTTACACAAAAGTTCTATCCCTTTGATCTAAGAAGGAAACTTAGTTACAATGTTTCAAGTTAAAGACTTGGCAGACTGCCTGGATGCTTTTGACAGCTGAGTGAACAGATAAAGTCTCTCCACTTGTTTATATGAATGAATCGGCAAAATCTGCAGGAGAGATCTCAGGGGGGATGAATTGAGATCACGATTTTTTAACGATTAATTGTGCAGCTCTAGTTTCCGGGTTCTCTGAGCAGAGAACTGACAGATCGTCTGTGCATACAGAGTATGAACAGCAATCTGTTAGTTTCCCTGCACAGTCCCCATCCCCCTTCAATTAGAACACAAACTAGGACACACATTAACCCAAAAATGTGTCAAAATTGTCCGACTAGTCCGCCATAATGTCGCAGTCATGATAAAAATCGCCGTCATTACTAGTAAACAAAAAAAATTATTAATAAAAATGCCATAAAACTATCCCCTATTTTGTAGATGTTATAACTTTTGCGCAAACCAATCAATATACGCTTATTGCAATTTTTTTTACCAAAAATATGTAGAAGAATATGTATCGGCCTAAACTGAGGCAAAAAATGTTTTTTATATATTTTTTGGGGATATTATAGTAAAAAGTAGAAAATAATGCGTTCTTTTTTCAAAATTGTCGCTCTTTTTTTGTTTATAGCGCAAAAAATAAAAACCGCAGAGGTGATCAAATACCACCAAAAGAAAGCTCTATTTGTGGGAAAAAAGGACGTCAATTTTGTTGGGCTCTTTGACTGTTCATTCTCTTTGGCTCGGTCCTTTTTAAGGCCCCTTTCACACTGGGGCGGGGGCGGCGTCGGCGGTAAAACAACGCTAACGTCATTTTAGCGGCGGTATTTTACCCCCTGCTAGTGGCCGAGGAAGGGTTAAAACCACAGCAAAGCGATACTGCAGCGGCGGTATAGCCACGCTGCCCCATTGATTTTAATGGGCAGGAGCGGTGAAGGAGCGGTGTATACACCGCTCCAAAGATGCTGCTAGGAGGACTTTTTTTACCGTCCTGCCAGCGCACACTGGAGGCGGTGACCCGTCCCCTTATGACGTCACAGTCCCGGGGCATGCTGGGACTGTGACATCATAAGGGGGCGGGGTCACCGCCTATATAAGTAATTGCGGAGCACTCGACACAGCATTACAGCAGGAGAGAGCGTTGTGTCAACATTGGAAGAAGAGAAGAGGGGAGAAGACGACGAAGAAGACTGGGCCACCGCTAGCAAAAGAGCGGCCAAAGAGAAGAAGATAGCGGAGGAGCCCGGCAGAAGAACCGGAGAGCAGGAGAAGAGGCCGGAGAGAGCGGAGAAGAACCAGACATCGGGAGAAGAGGCCGGAGAGACCCCCGAAGTCGGAAGAAGACCCCTGGAGCTGTCTAATAAATTACTTTAAAACCCTGTCTAGTGCGTTTTTTTTATTGACACTTTTTCCCTAGGTGAATGGGTAGGGGTATGATGTACCCCATACTCATTCACATAGGGTGGGGGGCCAGTATCTGGGGGCCCCCTTATTAAAGGGGGCTCCCGGATTCCGATAAGCCCCCCACCCGCAGACCCCGACAAAAAACGGCCAGGGTTGTCGGGAAGAGGCCCTTGTCCTCATCAACATGGGGAGAAGGTGCTTTGGGATGGGGGGGCCCGCAGGGCCCCCCTCCCCCAAAGCACTCACCCCCCCATGTTGAGGGCATTCGGCCTGGTACGGTTCAGGAGGGGGGCGCTCGCTCGTCCCCACCCCCTTTCCTGGCCGGCCAGGCTGCGTGCTCGGATAGGGGTCTGGTATGGTACGCCTTTTTTTTTTAAGCAGGCTTCAAATCTAAAGTCCGTCGGATTTCCGACCGAAACGGTCCGTCAGAAGTCCGATGCAGACCACACACGGTTGGATTGTCCGCCGGATTCGGTCCGTCGGACCAGTCCGGTTGGAAAGTCCGGCATTAGAATGCATTAATGCGCAAACGTGCCTTAACACGTCTAGCATTAATGTGCACCAATTCATTTTTATCTACTGCCAAAATGCCCCTCTCCTGAACGCCCAAGTGATGTTTTTTTTTTCCAACCTGTTAACGCTCTTCTTCTAAAAATGCCTGTAAACACCTATTTGGGCATTGCCACATCTGCTAACATACAGAAGCATTTACAGGCTGAAAAAATGAATGCCGAATGCCTGTAAAAGCGGGCTTTTTCTGTCCAGTGTGCAAGAGGCTGTCTTCTTACTTGTTTGCCATTCAAAAGTGTCAAGATAGTGGGTACTGTACTTGTAGCTGTCTCAATTGCTACTGTAATAAATGACGGGTTCTCTAATCAACCACATAACACCCAGTAGCAGAATCATAAAGAACTTATGGAAAGGAGAATGTGATAACTGTGTGCAGAATAAAGAATATATGTATACATAATATTACACCTTTCATTCCTTCAGGTCCAGTGAGCCCTGCACTGCAGTGATTTTCAGGTCACTGTGCCAACATGAGGATTTATTAAACTTAAAAAAAGATCTGTAAGAGCTGACGTTCTTTTCTTTTGCATTAACATATGTTAAACATATGATAAGGAACACAGATTGCAGCCAAATATAAGTAAAGTACAGTCCTTGTAATGTAACACAAAATACATACTGAAGTACAGAGGCTACCCCATTTAAATATGCATAATAAAATATTCCTTAAAGGGGTTGTAAACCCTTGTTTTTTTTTTTAAATAACAAACATGTCATACTTACCTCCACTGTGCAGTTCGTTTTGCATAGAGTGGCCCCGAACAACCTCTTCTGGGGTCCCCCCGCGGCACTGGTAGCTCCTCCCCACAATGAGTGCCCATGTTGGAGAAGGCTCTCTTAAGGTGCACACCCGTGCGGGTGTGCTCCAGAGTCCTGCTTCTGTGTACATTCACACAGAATTCAGGACTCGGCCCGGCGCCCGCATCATTGGATTTGATTGACAGCAGTGGGAGCCAATGGCTGCGCTGCTATCAATCTATCCAATCAAGAGCCGAGACAACGGGCATAGAGGTAGAGCGCATCTCCACCTTGGGAACGAACGGGCTCAGGTGAGTAAAACTGCGGGGGTTGGGGGGCCAGTCAGTTTCAGAAGTTTTTTCACCCTAATGCATAAGATTTACAACCCCTTTAAAGCCCTGGTGCCCAAACTCCAATCCCCTGGTCTTCCTCAGACCTGAGTAAAGGCCCATACACACGATCAGATTATTGGACGAATATTAGTCCGTTTTTTGTTGCATGCTAGTCTCATATCAAAAGTGAAGAGGTTACTCAACATAGGAAAATTTTCGTATGCCAGAATACAACTTCAGAAGTGACTGTTGAATTGTTGTGTATGTATTCTTTTGTTTCTGAGCATGCATAGTTGCGTAGTCTTGCGCTTACAATTTTTTTCCTACTAATTAAACGAAAAATGGACTTTGTGTTCGCGTATGATAAAAAATTTTATAGCCTGCACATCCAGTTTTTGTCGTCCAATCAGAAAATCAGCCGACCGTTCATCGTACAAAATTTCACTTCCGACTTTCTTATCGTGTCTACGGGCCTTTAAGGACAAGGGCAGAAGTGGATTCAATTTCTGTTGAGTGGGGGAAGGCACACAGCAAGTCTTTGCTGGACTGGCTGAATTTCAATCAGTATATGGCCAGCTTTAGGGCCAGTTCACACTAGAACATGCGTGTTCCTCTGTGATCTTTCCAGTTTTGACAGCCCATTCATTTCAATGGGTTTGGTGGCCGCAAACACACTGCGTCTGTAAGATGCTTTTGGGGTGATACTAACAATTAATGGAACCCACACACATCTCACGAAGGGCAGCAAGTTTATGTGTGGTTAATGCGCCCAGAACGTGTCTTTCCTGAGCCTAAAAAAAAAACAAAACACACAATCGGAAACAATTATCTATCTGGTTATAGTATATTGTGGCCAACACAGTTTCTTGGCGCTAAAACAAATATTGGAGATTAAGCCCTGGTTCACGACTGTGCAGCTTTAAAATCGCACTACTTCAGTGCGATTTCAAAGCCAAAGATCAGTGAGATTTGCACCTCTGATTTCATTGCAGCTTGTGACTTTGTTTACCAGACCTCTAAGCAAGTCGCAATAAAATCGGAAAAAAAGTAGTGCAGGAACCTTTACAAAGTTGCTGCAATACGAGTCGTGGCAAATTTGAATGGTTTACTGCCGGAAATGGGGTGCGACTTGTCATGCACTTTGGAATGGTCAAATTGCATTACAAATCGCACCGGTGTGAACAAGAGGTAAAGCCAAAATTTGGCTAAAGATGGAAAAAGTCTCACAGTTGGGTTATGCAGCTGCATCTGCTTTGGACAGCAGCAATGTAAACTGCATCAATTTTTAATATCCTGTACAAACTAATGGCCCTGTACACACGATACGAAAATCAGACGAAAAGCACCCCTTTTAAATCGATCATACGATAATCGGATCGTTAGTAAAGAGCTTTCAAGAGCCAATCACGACAGTTCATCCAATATTATCCGATGGGACAAACACGAAAATTTTTCTCGTATGATACTAGATCGTACGTATGATTTTCGTTTAATCAGTACAATTCGCGTCCAAAAATACAATAGAAATACAGTTCAATACATGAAGTCACTTCCGATTTTTTATTCTGTCGTATGAGAAATTTCATAATTTTAGTAACCTCTCCATTTTTGATATGCGACTAGCATGCCAAAAAAAAACAGACAGACAATCTGTGGACCAATTTTCGGATTGTGTATACGGACCATAAGCCTAATGCTGTACAGGGGCTCTCTTTTACCTCTTCTGAAATTGGATGCAATTACTGACTTTCTGAAAGTCAATATTTGCATTGGTCTAGGCATGGTATTACTTCTATCCCCAGAATATATGAGGCAACACCCATTTTTTTTTTTTTTTTTGAAGTAACAACCAATTTCTTCATCTTGCATTTTTTATAAGGCTTAATGTACACGGGACGTTTTAAAACCTCTCCTGAACGATTTAACTTGACAGATAGTAACCGCGTTTACATGGCCTGTTTTTTTTTTGTTTTTTTTGCAAATAGTCAAAAATGTATCTCCATTAAAAACGCCTGTAAACGAAATGCGGTTAAATGCGAGTTACCGCGTTTACAAGCTGTTACAGGCATTTGGCGTTTCAAATGCCTCTGAACATCCGCCCTGAATGCATTTTTTTTTGCTTTCCAAAAAATGCTTCTAAACTCCACTGCCTAGAAATGACTATAAGTACTGATAAGATACTATCTAGAAGTCACAGAGCTCAGATTCCCTCCAGTGTTAAAACAGAATTAGAAAGATAAGACCCTTATAGTCCTTGAACCTAGGTACACCAGTTGCATTTACACTTGCTTGCATTGCAGAGAGTTTTCAACTTGTGTTTTTACGGCAATTCATGATGCATTGACATGTGTGCTCATTCCCATTCAAAGCTCATACAAAACATACACCAATGAATTAAAAAAAGCATTGCATGTTAACCTACTGTATATGTGAACTAGCACTATAAAAAAACAATGGCCAACATCCACTGACCCGTGCTAAAATGCATATGTGTGCAGAGGTTCACTCAATCATGGTAATGTGTACTGGTCCTATTTTAGAACTTTTGTATGAATAGAATGACAAAAGTGTTTACGTTTCACTGAGGTGAATGTGCAATATATGCAAAGTGTTGCAAAAATTCTCAGCGCTGTATGAATACCTGTCATAAATAAATTGGATCTGCCATTAACATTCACAAGAATCAGCATTACCAAATCACTATCATTGAAGTGTTACTAAACCCAGGACCCTGCATTCACTATATCTGGTCTCCCACAATACACAGACCATGGAAATACAGTTATTTTAGAAAATATAAACTGCTAAATACCTTTTCTCGTCAGCAGTTAGAGCAGTCTTGTGACTTCTATCAGTGTCTGGCTGAGCACTGGTTTAAGCTTGTAGGAGAAGTTTTCTGACTGTCCTATGAGACTGCAATATCCCTGACCCACTGTCTGCACAGTGCTGATTGGCCCTGTGCTGATCACATGCACTCTCCCCAGAAAAAAAACCTCTACACACCAAATTGAGCATGTGCAGCCTGACTCCATAGACTCTGTCATTAGGAAATTATCAGGGGACAGTGTAAGAAGGGGAGGATCAGAGCAGACAGGATCAAACAGAGTTTTTACACAATGCAGAGGATTAACCCCTTAGGTTCCACAGTGAGTATAACAAGCATGCTTTACTGCATATACAAACTGATTTTACTGTTGTTGGTTTAGTAACACTTTAATTTATGTCAGTGGTCTCAAAATTGCAGCCCCGGGGCCTGGATGTGGCCCTTTATCAGGCCCTTGGTGCGCTATTTCTCCAACTGATACAAGGCACTAGTCCTTCTACTGACGCCAACAATGGGGCACTATTGCTTCCACTGACACCAATGATGGGGCACTACAGCTTCCACTGACACCAATGATGGGGCATTATTTCTTCCACTGACACCAATAACGGAGCAATACTGCTTCCACTGACACCAATGATGGGGCATTATGTCTTCTCCTAATACCAACAATGGGGCAATATTCCTCCCACTAATACCAATGATGGGGCATTGTTTACTCCCATTGATGCCAGGGCAATTTTGACTCACACTGGCCACAGTCTGGCCCCTCAAAATCTGAAGGGCAGTAAACTGGCCCTCTGTTCAGAAAGTTTGGAGACCTCTAATTTAAGTACAAAGAGTACCTGTTGCTTACTATTAAAATTGCTGCTCCCACCCTAGGAAGTCCAGATCACAAGGACTACGACAACCTTTATGAATTCCCCTGATTGTTTTCAAAGCACAGCAGCAACAGAACTTTGTTGATCACCACAGGTAATTGCTGGCTCTGCAGCTGCCGGCGACCTGTCACTATAGTGAACAAGGCCAGCGGCCGCACCTAGACACAGCGGGAATTATAACATTCCTCCTACTACACTTCACATTGACCTCCCCAGTGTGACTGTAGCCTAAGTAGACACAGCAAGTATATATTATGACTAATAACCTCCTAGTTGCTCAGCATTGTCAAATTTTGTTTGTAGCATTCACATTTATTATTGTAAAAATGATTTTTATTAGCTCTGCTGGTAGTAAAACTAATCAGTCAAAATACCATTTTGCAGATAGCAAATATCCTTGCCTTGACATTTAACAGCAGCAGCAAGGCCACAGTAAAGCAAACACTGCATAGCTCAGAAAAGGGAGGCATATACATCACAACTGTAACCACACACAAATTTAAAATGGACCTAGCATTTTCAAACTGAAAAAGGCGAATTGTAGAAAATAGGGACATTCAAACTGATTGAAAAATATCCATTCAGAATCTGCCTGTGTAAATGTGTGTTCTCCGGTTTGTGCACCATTGTCTACCTGAGACCAAGGCACATAAAATGGTAAATGGGGGAATGGGTAGAGGTACTGTGTTATCAACTCACTAAAGTAATAAGCAGCACAAATTCCGGCAGACCAGCAGGTATTTTTCTGTACTTGGGGATATGTGCATATATTGTAAAGATATACCGCCTACGGTTGCAACATCATCTCTTTAATCCAGGTCACACATTAATTACACAGGTTTCGCGGCTGATTAAGGTGGTAATTAACTCACTTGGTGCCTTATCTGCATTAAATCAGCCTCAGAACCTGTGTAATTCATGTGTGTCAACCCTAATACCGCCTAATTCTTAATGCCTGTGTACAGAATGATCAGTGGGTGGCAGCGGAGATAGGGTCAGCCGGACCCGCTAATCAGCTCCCGCTGTGCAGCATCACAGCGGGAGCGAACTGGCAGCGGTGCGCCCTCACACCCAATACCAGGAAGTGCAGGATCACAAATATACACATCCTGCACAGCGCCGCCACCCTATAGCAGTAGAAGTGCTATAGGGGGGGTCAGCAACTGGTTAAGAGACGTAAATATCTTATGTTCTTGAACATATCTAGGTTTAATAAATTCTTTCTAGATTCAACCACTAATTTATTGAGCGTTTCTTTTGAAGTAACCAAAATTCCTGGTGGACCTGGTCCGAGATCAACTAGCAAGAAAGACACACATACTGTATAAACACAATATTGAACACAGAGACACATGATTACATTACTGCATTTGCCAAACAGGAAACACATGACAGCATCAATAGCCTGAGGAAACATCACATATGGTGTCCTCATTTTCTCCTACTGAAAGATAGAAAGGCAAAAAAATTCCTAGTTGTATCTGAACATCCATCAGAGTGTTCATCATTAAAATTATCCTAAAATTACACTGCACTCTATTTGACAATGCTATACAAAAGTTTAGTAAAATCTGAGCTTCTCTCAGACATACAGTGAGGGAAAAAAGTATTTGATCCCCTGCTGATTTTGTACATTTGCCCACTGACAAAGAACTGATCGGTCTATAATTTTAATGGTAGGTTTATTATAACAGTGAGAGACAGAATAACAACAAAAATATTCAGAAAATAGATTTTAAAAAAAGTTATAAATTGCTTTGCATTTCAATGACTGAAATAAGTATTTGATCCTCTATCAATCTGCAAGATTTCTGGCTCCCAGGTGTCTTCTATACAGGTAACAAGCTGAGATTAGGAGCACTCTCTTAAAGGGAGTGCTCCCAATCTCAGCTTGTTACCTGTATAAAAGACACCTGTCCACAGAAGCAATTAATCAGATTCCAATCTCTCCACTATGGCCAAGACCAAAGAGCTGTCCAAGGATGTCATGGACAAGATTGTAGACCTACACAAGGCTGGAATGGGCTACAAGACCATCCCGAAGCAGCTTGGTGAGAGGGTGACAATAGTTGGAGTGATTATTCGCAAAGGGAAGAAACATAAAATAACTGTCAATCTCCCTCGGTCTGGGGCTCCATGCAAGATCTCACCTTGTGGAGTTTGATCATGAGAAAGGTTAGGAATCAGCCCAGAACTACACAGGAGAATCTTACCAA